>NC_091384.1:3793532-3943532 GCF_038502225.1 Cherax quadricarinatus | reverse complement strand
GAAGGAGGAGTGGCACTAGCAGAGGGGAAGGAGGAATGGCACTAGCAGAGGGGAAGGAGGAGTGGCACTAGCAGAGGGGAAGGAGGAGTGGCACTAGCAGAGGGGAAGGAGGAATGGCACTAGCAGAGGGGAAGGAGGAGTGGCACTAGCAGAGGGGAAGGAGGAGTGGCACTAGCAGAGGAGAAGGAGGAGTGGCACTAGCAGAGGGGAAGGAGGAGTGGCACTCGTCATTAAAAACCAGTGAAGAGTTGATGAGTTGGAAGGAATGGACGAAAGGGAACAGTTCAGAGTGGGGCTCCCAAGGTGGTGATTGCAGTGATGCACAACCCACCACTGAATAACAGGAGGCCAAGACAAGAGTACGATGTGAGCAACAGAGCGATGGTGGACACACTAACTGAGGTGGCCAGAAGGGCTCACATGGGCAGGGCAAATTTACTAATTGTGGGTGACTTCAATTACAAGAAAATTGACTGGGAAAACCTGGAGCCACATGGGGGACCGTAAACGTGGTACTGGAAAACCTCATGCATCAATATGTTAGGGACACTACCTGGGAGAGAGAAGATGATAAACCAGCAAGACTGGACCTCATATTCACCTTGAATAGTTCAGACATTGAGAACATCATATATGAAAGGTCCCTCGGAGCTAGTGATCACGTGGTTCTGAGCTTCGAATACATAACAGAGTCACGAGCAAAGAGTGAAGCAGCAAGCGTAGGATGGGAGAAGCCAAACTACAAGAGAGGGGACTACACAGGCATGAGGAATTTCCTGCATGACTTACAGTGTGAAAGAGAATTGTGGGAAATACAGGAAATTATATGAATATGTGAACACAAAATACAAGGAGCTAGAGGAGAGATTCTTACCCAAGGGCAACAGAAACAATGAGAAGACCAGAACGAGTCCTTGGTTCACCCAAAGGCGAAGAGAGGCCCAAACTACCTGCACTAGAGAATGGAAGAAGTGTAGAAGACAAAGGACCCAGGAAAATAAGGAGATCAGTCGAAGAGCCAGAAAGAAATATACACAGATAAGGAGGGAGGCTCAGTGACAATATGAGTGACACAGCAGTGACAGTCAAATGTGACCCAAAGCTGTTGTGCAGCCACATCAGGAGGAAAAACAACAGTCAAGGACCAGGTAATCAGACTGAGGAAGGAAGGAAGGAAGGGAGATCACAAGGAATGACCAAGAAATATGTGAAGACATAGATGAGGGAATAAATAGCGACATAAGCAAATTTGCTAATGACACCAAAATAGGCCGTCCAATTCATTCTAATGAGGACATTAGAGCACTCCAGGATGATTTGAATAGACTGACGCAATGGTCGGAGAAGTGGCAGATGCAGTTTAATATTGACAAATGCAAAGTTCTAAATGTTGGACAGTTAAATAACCATGCCACATATAAACTAAATAATGTAGATCTTAATACTACTGATTGCAAAAATGATTTAGGAGTTCTGGTTAGCAGTAATTTAAAACCAAGACAACAGTGCATTAGTGTTCGCAATAAAGCTAACAGAATTCTTGGCTTTATATCTAGAAGTATAAATAATAGAAGTCCTCAGGTTGTTCTTCAACTCTATATATCCTTGGTCAGGCCTCATTTAGACTATACTGCACAGTCCTGGTCACCGTATTACAGAATGGATATAAATGCTCTGGAAAACGTACAGAGGAGGATGACAAAGTTGATCCCATGTATCAGAAATCTTCCCTATGAGGATAGACTGAGGCCCTGAATCTGCACTATGAGGATAGACTGAGGGCCCTGAATCTGCACTATGAGGATAGACTGAGGGCCCTGAATCTGCACTATGAGGATAGACTGAGGGCCCTGAATCTGCACTATGAGGATAGACTGAGGGCCCTGAATCTGCACTCTCTAGAAAGGCGTAGAATTAGGGGGGATATGATCGAGGTGTATAAATGGAAGACAGGAATAAATAAAGGGGATGTAAATAATGTGCTGAAAATTTCCAGCCAAGACAGGACTCGCAGCAATGGTTTCAAGTTGGAAAAATTTAGATTCAGGAAGGATATAGGAAAGCACTGGTTTGGTAATAGAGTTGTAGATGAGTGGAACAAACTCCCGAGTACAGTTATTGAGGCTAAAACGTTGTGTAGTTTTAAAAATAGGTTAGATAAATACATGAGTGGGTGTGAGTTGGACCTGACTAGCTTTGCTGCTGGGTCTGGTACAGTGCTCCATCCTTGAGTGGAGGTGACCAGACTGGATGGGTCATTGGGATAATCCGGGGGGGGACATGGACCTGCTCCGCGTGGGTCAGTAGGCCTGTTTCAGTGTTCCTTCTTTCTTATGTTCTTATTTACAATGGAGACAGGCAGGACTCCAGCAAACCAGGATGGAAGGGTACACCAGCAAGTGCTAGACACACTACACACATAACCGAGGAGGAGGGGAAGAGGCTGCTAAGTGAACTAGATACGTCAAAGGCGGTGAGACCAAACATCTCTCCGTGGGTCCTTACAGAGGCAGCAGAGACGCTGTGTGTGCCACTAACAACAATTTTCAACACATCTATCGAAACAAGGCGACTACCTGAGGTGTGTAAGACAGCAAATGTAGTCCAAATCTTTAAGAAAGGAGACAGACAAGCAGCATTAAACTACAGATCAGAGTCTCTGACATGTATAGTATGCAAAGTCATGGAGAAGATTATCAGGAAACATCTGGTGGAGCACCTAAAAAGGAATGAGCACACACTTCAGGGAGGGGAACCCTGTGCCTTACACAAGTAAGACAGGAGAGGAGGGGTGGGTAGAGTGCATTTTCTTGGACTGTAAGAAGGTTTCTGACTCAGTTCCACACAAGAAATTAGTGAAAAAGCTAAAGGAAAGGCACCGCAGTGAATCATAGAATACCTGACAGGAAGAAAACAACGAGTCATGGTACATGACGAGGTGTCAGAGTGGGCGAATATGGCGAGTGGGGTCCCACAGGGGTCAGTCCTAGAACCGGTGCTATTTTTGGAATATGTGAATGACATGACAGAAGGGTTAAATTCACAGTTGTCTCTGTATGCATACAATGTGAAGCTAATGCGAAGAATTCAAGTGGGTGATGATCAGGTAGGACTATAAAGGGATCTGTACGGGCTTCAAGCCGGGCCAGACATATGGCTCCTGGAGTTTAACCCCACCAAGTGCAAAATCATGTAGATTGGGGTAGGGCAAAGAAACCTGTAGAGGGAGTACAGTCTAGAGGGCCAGAGACTACAAATCTCACTCAAAGAAAAAGATCTTGGGGTGAGTACATCTCCTGAAGCACATATCAACCAAATAACTGCTGCAGCATATGGGCGCCTGGCAAACCTCAGAACAGCATTCCGACATCTTAATAAGGAATCGTTCAGGACCCTGTACACCGTGTACGTTAGGCCCATATTGGAGTATGTGGCACCAGTTTGGAACCCACACCTAGCCAATCACGTAAGGAAATTAGAGAAAGTGCAAAGGTTTGAAACAAGACTAGTCCCAGAGCTAAGAGGTATGTCCTACGAGGAGAGGTTAAGGGAAATCGACCTGACGACAATGGAGGACAGGAGAGATAGGGAGGATATGATAACGACATATAAAATACTGAGAGGAATTGACAAGGTGGACAGAGACAGGATGTTCCAGAGATGTGACGCAGCAACAAGGGGACACAGCAACAAGGGGACACAGCAACAAGGGGACACAGCACCAAGGGGTCACAACTGGAAGTTGAAGACTCAGATGAATCACAGGGATGTTAGGAAGTATTTCTTCAGTCACAGAGTTGTCAGGAAGTGGAACAATCTGAGTAGTGATGTAGCGGAGGCAGGATCCATACATAGCTTTAAGAAGAGGCATGATAAAACTCACGGAGCAGGAAGACCAGTGAAGAGGAGGGGCCAGGAGCTATGAATCGACCCCTGCAACCACAAATCGGTGAGTACACACACACACACACATCATACAACCCTCTCCATCTGGCGTAATATTAACCAGCGTGTGTCACTCTGTGAGTCAATTAAGACAATTATGACATATAACCTGCAGGTATGGTGTTGGATCCCCTTCCTAGGTGAGGAATGGTGTTGGATCCCCTTCCTAGGTGAGGAATGGTGTTGGATCCCCTTCCTAGGTGAGGAATGGTGTTGGATCCCCTTCCTAGGTGAGGAATGGTGTTGGATCCCCTTCCTAGGTGAGGAATGGTGTTGGATTCCCTTCCTAGATGAGGAATGGTATTGGACTCCCTTCCTAGGTGAGGAATGGAGTTGGATCCCCTTCCTAGGTGAAGAATGGTGTTGGATTCCCTTCCTAGGTGAGGAATGGTATTGGATTCCCTTCCTAGGTGAGGAATGGTGTTGGATCCCCTTCCTAGGTGAGGAATGGTGTTGGATCCCCTTCCTAGGTGAGGAATGGTGTTGGATCCCCTTCCTAGGTGAGGAATGGTGTTGGATCCCCTTCCTAGGTGAGGAATGGTGTTGGATCCCCTTCCTAGGTGAGGAATGGTGTTGGATCCCCTTCCTAGGTGAGGAATGGTGTTGGATTCCCTTCCTAGATGAGGAATGGTATTGGACTCCCTTCCTAGGTGAGGAATGGAGTTGGATCCCCTTCCTAGGTGAAGAATGGTGTTGGATTCCCTTCCTAGGTGAGGAATGGTATTGGATTCCCTTCCTAGGTGAGGAATGGTGTTGGATCTCCTTCCTAGTTGAGGAATGGTGTTGGATCCCCTTCCTAGGTGAGGAATGGTGTCGGATCACCTTCCTAGGTGAGGAATGGTGTTGGATTCCCTTCCTAGGTGACGAATGGTGTTGGATCCCCTTCCTAGGTGACGAATGGTGTTGGATCCCCTTCCAAGGTGACGAATGGTGTTGGATCCCTTTCCTAGGTGAGGAATGGTGTTGGATCCCATTCTTAGGTGAGCAATGGTGTTGGATCCCTTTCCTAGGTGAGGAATGGTTTTGGATCCCCTTCCTAGGTGAAGAATGGTGTTGGATCCCTTTCCTAGCTGAGGAATGGTGTTAGATCCCCTTCCTAGGTGAGGAATGGTGTTGGATCCCCTTCCTAAGTTAGAAATGGTGTTGGATCCCCTTCCTAGTTGAGGAATGGTGTTGGATTCCCTTCCTAGGTGAGGAATGGTGTTCGATCCCTTTCCTAGGTGAAGAATGGTGTTGGATCCCCTTCCTAGATGAGGAATGGTGTTGGATCCCCTAGGTGAGGAATGGTATTGGATCCCCCCAGGTGAGGAATGGTGTTGGATCCCTTTCCTAGGTAAGGAATAGTGTTGGATCCCCTTCCTAGGTGAGGAATGGTTTTGGATCCCCTTCCTAGGTGAGGAATGGTGTTGGATCCCCTTCCTAGGTGAGGAATGGTGTTGGATCCCCTTCCTAGGTGAGGAATGGTGTTGGATCCCCTTTCTAGGTGAGGACTGGTGTTAGATCCCTTTCCTAGGTGTGGAATTGTGTTGGATCCCCTAGGTGAGAAATAGTGTTGGATCCCCTTCCTAGGTGAGGAATTGTGTTGGATCCCCTTCCTAGGTGAGAAATGGTGTTGGATCCCCTTCCTAGGTGAGAAATGGTGTTGAATCCCCTTCCTAGGTGAGGAATGGTGTTGGATTCCCTTCCTAGGTGGGAAATGGTGTTGAATCCCCTTCCTAGGTGAGGAATGGTGTTGGATCCCCTTCCTAGGTGAGGACTGGTGTTGGATCCCTTTCCTAGGTGAGCAATGGTGTTGGATCCCTTTCCTAGGTGAACAATGGTGTTGGATCCCCTAGGTGAGGAATGGTGTTGGATCCCCTTCCTAGGTGAGGAATGGTGTTGGATCCCCTTCCTAGGTGAGAAATGGTGTTGGATCCCCTTCCTAGGTGAGGAATGGTGTTGGATCCCCTTCCTAGGTGAGGACTGGTGTTGGATCCCTTTCCTAGGTGAGCAATGGTGTTGGATACCTTTCCTAGGTAAACAATGGTGTTGGATCCCCTAGGTGAGGAATGGTGTTGGATCCTCTTCCTAGGTGAGGAATGGTATTGGATCCCCTTCTTAGGTGAGGAATGGTGTTGGATCCCCTTCCTAGGTGAGGAATGGTGTTGGATCCCTTTCCTAGGTGAGGAATGGTGTTGGATCCTCTTCGTAGGTGAGGAACGGTGTTGGAACCCCCAGGTGAGGAATGGTGTTGTACCCTCTTCCTAGGTGAGGTATGGTGTTGAATTCCCTTCCTGGGTGAGGGAGAGAAGACTCCAGTGCCTCGGATCAGGAGCCTTTTAGAGCAGCCATCTTGAAGGCCAAGACATTTAATTTTTCTTGGGTCGAGATTCCTCCTGTTACCCAGCAGCAACAGCCTGGTTGATCAGGTCGTCTACCAGAACCAGGCAGACTCCAGACAGATAGACTCCAGGGAAGTAGACTCTAGGTAGGTAGACTTCAGGTAGGTAGATTCAACGTAGGTAGACTCCAGGCAGGTAGACTCCAGGTAGGGAGCCTCCAGGCAGGTAGACTCCAGGCAAGTAGACTCTATGTAGGTAGACTTCAGGTAGGTAGACTCAACGTAGGTAGACTCCATGCAGGTAGACTCCAGGCAGATGGACTCCTGGTATGTAAACACCCGGCAGGTAGACTCCAGGCAGGTAGACTCCAGGTAGATAGCCTCCAGGCAGGTAGACTCCAGGCAAGTAGACTCTATGTAGGTAGACTTCAGGTAGGTAGACTCCAGGCAGATAGACTCCTGATAGGTAAACACCCGGCAGGTAGACTACAGACAGGTAGACTGCAGATAGGTAGCCTCCAAATAGTTAGACACCCGGCAGGTAGACCTCCCTTTACAGACACTCTTGTACACGTGTATTAGACAGGGGGGGGGGGTCAGACAGGTAGACTGCCTCCCGTCCCTTGCGTCCCTCTCCCTCCTTGTCCAATTTCTGCTGTACTTCACTCTCCTGGGATCTTTACACTCCTTAATAAGTTCAATCGAGGCGAGACAAACGTTCGCCGCCTCAGGGAACGTTTGAGGAACGTTGCTAACGTATCAGAGTCAGCCAGGCAAAGGCTCCAGCTGTAAAAACGTTTAATGAAGTCCCTGTGAGGCCTTACAAGGGTGAAAGATGGGGAGGTGTTGAGAAGGTGTGTGTGTGTGTGTGTGGCTGCAGGGGTCGACACAGCTCCTGGCCTGTCTTGTGGCAGTGGTACAATATCAAATGCTTTCTTGAATTCCAAGATTATGCAAATCAACTCTCTCTCCTGTCTCGCTTCTGTCAATTTGAAGTTGATTTCCACTGTGTTGGGAGACAATATTTGTGACCTGTAAACCCCTAATAAGTATCCTACTACTATATTGACTATCAACTACATTATCTTACATAGTACACATGACTACAGTTGTTTACATGATTTACAAGTCAGTCAGACTGGTCTGTAGTTTAACACTTCCTGTCTGTCTGCTTTCTTGAATATAAGGACTACCGTCAGTCTTCCAGATCTCTGGTAACTGTACAGTGTTCACTGTCTTCCAGATCTCTGGTAACTGTCCAGTGTTCATTGTCTTCCAGATCTCTGGTAACTGTCCAGTGTTCACTGTCTTCCAGATCTCTGGTAACTGTCCAGTGTTCACTGTCTTCCAGATCTCTGGTAACTGTCCAGTGTTCACTGTCTTCCAGATCTCTGGTAACCGTCCAGTGTTCACTGTCTTCCAGATCTCTGGTAACTGTCCAGTGTTCACTGTCTTCCAGATCTCTGGTAACCGTCCAGTGTTCACTGTCTTCCAGATCTCTGGTAACTGTTCAGTGTTCCCTGTCTTCCAGATCTCTGGTAACCGTCCAGTGTTCACTGTCTTCCAGATCTCTGGTAGCTGTTCAGTGTTCCCTGTCTTCCAGATCTCTGGTAACCGTCCAGTGTTCACTGTCTTCCAGATCTCTGGTAACTGTCCAGTGTTCACTGTCTTCCAGATCTCTGGTAACTGTTCAGTGTTCCCTGTCTTCCAGATCTCTGGTATCCGTCCAGTGTTCACTGTCTTCCAGATCTCTGGTAACTGTCCAGTGTTCATTGTCTTCCAGATCTCTGGTAACTGTCCAGTGTTCATTGTCTTCCAGATCTCTGGTAACCGTCCAGTGTTCATTGTCTTCCAGATCTCTGGTAACTGTCCAGTGTTCATTGTCTTCCAGATCTCTGGTAACTGTCCAGTGTTCATTGTCTTCCAGATCTCTGGTAACCGTCCAGTGTTCACTGTCTTCCAGATCTCTGGTAACTGTCCAGTGTTCCCTGTCTTCCAGATCTCTGGTAACCGTCCAGTGTTCACTGTCTTCCAGATCTTTGGTAACTGTCCAGTGTTCATAGTCTTGTTGTGGATGACACAGTGCTGCTGCCTCTCAGCTAGTGGATGACACAGTGCTGCTGCTGCTTCTCTCACAATCTATGGTGACACCTGGTCAGCCTCCACTGCCTTGGATCTCTTATCAAGCTCCATCAAAGCTTTCTTTACCTCTGTCCTTGTTATGTGTATAATGTCTGGTACCTGCTGGTGCACTCTTCCCCCTAGCAGTAGCTGTGGTTACTTATAGTACCAGCTACTGTGGTTACTTACAGTAGCAGCTGCTGTGGTTACTTACAGTAGCAGCTGTGGTTACTTACAGTAGCAGCTGCTGTAGTTACTTACAGTAGCAGCTACTGGGGTTACAGTAGCAGCTACTGGGGTTACAGTAGCAGCAGCTGTGGTTACAGAAGCAGCAGCTGTGGTTACAGTAGCAGCAGCTGTGGTTACAGTAGCAGCTACTGGGGTTACAGTAGCAGCAGCTGTGGTTACAGTAGCAGCAGCTGTGGTTACTTACAATAGCAGCTACTGGGGTTACAGTAGCAACAGCTGTGGTTACAGTAGCAGCAGCTGTGGTTAAAGCAGCAGCAGCTGTGGTTAAAGCAGCAGCAGCTGTGGTTACTTACAATAGCAGCTACTGGGGTTACAGTAGCAGCAGCTGTGGTTACAGTAGCAGCAGCTGTGGTTACAGTAGCAGCTACTGGGGTTACAGTAGCAGCAGCTGTGGTTACAGTAGCAGCAGCTGTGGTTACAGTAGCAGCAGCTGTGGTTACAGTAGCAGCTACTGGGGTTACAGTAGCAGCTACTGGTGTTACAGTAGCAGCAGCTGTGGTTACTTACAATAGCAGCTACTGGGGTTACAGTAGCAGCAGCTGTGGTTACAGTAGCAGCAGCTGTGGTTACAGTAGCAGCAGCTGTGGTTACAGTAGCAGCTACTGGGGTTACAGTAGCAGCTACTGGTGTTACAGTAGCAGCAGCTGGTGGTGATGTACTAGTGCCATCTAGTGGTGGTAGTGGTGGTGTAGCAGCACCATCTAGTGGTGGTAGCCAGAGTTAATTAGGTTATCAGTGATGGTGTTATAGTGAAGGTCAGGACAGTGACCAACCTCAAGGCCCCTAAAGGTCATTTGAACTCCAATGGTCGTTCAGGAGAGACGTGTTGCCTCTCCTCCTGCCGCCCCGCCGGCTTTACCGCTTCCTCGTCCCTTTAATACACATAAATAACGTAAGTATTTTCTGGTGACGTATTTTTCAGTGCAACAGCAGAGTTGAGCTGCAGCTCCTGGTCCCCACCACCAGTCTGGTCACCAAATTATTTAAAGTCTTAATTGTCTTGGGGGAGGGGGGGGAGTGACCCTAGTGGAGGGGTTTTGATGCGAGGAACTGGAGCTGCTCCACTTCCTCTGATCAAACAATAACTCTCACGTTACATAACCCATAATTGTGTATCCAGTTCTGGGCTATTTATATTTATTATTTAAAAAAATAACTTACTGACGTTCTCTTGATCCAAGGAACTTGCGCCTCGTGATCCACATAGACCTCCATGTTAAGTTATATTTGTGAAAAATATATGTTAGAGATAGCTTTGCTTACCATGTTAAACACTAGTGTTTATATGAGTAATGTTTTAGTTTATATTGTGGTAATGTTTATATATAAATGTGTATAATCATGGTTATAATGTGAATGTAATGTTGCAGGAGACGACCACACTAGTAAATGATCTGACCCGTAACATTTATATGGAGATGCAGCAGCTGGAGACGTCGCCAGAAGTGGGCGGGGCCCACTTGTATATCCAGGTTTTTAAGTTCACCAAAGTTTGTTTATTGAAGCAGATAGTAATTGTAGGTAGGGAGAGTATAGGAAAGATTATTAGCAATTCATATCAGAAGTAACTTAGTGGGGAATATTAGTTCATCTCCCTACCAGAGATGAAATCTCTGGCCAGGAAATAGAGGAATATATTCTGTAGATTACCTTGAATGAGATGGTGATAAAAAATGGAGAAATGGGTTGTAAAGCTTAGAATTGAAGACTGATTAGAATATGGGAAGTTTTAACTAGCGTCATATTTTTATTATGTAGCCTTATACCCATCATGCAAGAGAGTAGGAAGCTGAGATGAAATGTATTAGTGATTGTATCATGGTTCAGTTGGTAGTGACGTCAACTGAAGACCCGGGATCCGATCCCGGGCACAAGTGGGCATGTTCCCTTATATCCACTGGCACTGTTCACATAGAGGAACACTGCAGCAGGCCTACTGGTAGGGGTTGCAATGACACACATGTCATCCTGACTTAATTGGGTAATTATCTTAATCTACCGGGTTAATTATACTGAGAGAGTTGTGTGGTGAGGCAGAGGTCTTGATGCCAGGTGTAAGAACAGCCTATTGAATCAGGCATATCCATTATTAAGACACAAAGGGGCACTGAAGCAGGCCTATTGGCCCATGTTAGGCAAGTCCAACTCAACCACTCATTTATCTAACCTATTTCTAAAACTACACAGCTAAAGTTCTAGCTTCACATGGCGGGATAAATTGATCTTAGGTAGAATGTATTATAGCCGGAAAAATCAATAACAATTCCTCGGTTGTAGAGGACCTGGCCAAGTTGTAGAGGACCTGGCCAAGTTGTAGAGGACCTGGCCAAGTAATTTTATGCTTTGAAATCCCAAAAATAGTTTCTGTAGTATAGCCTTGTGGGTTTAACGCTTACGACTCAAGTCTGTATTAGAGCGTCTTGCGGGGGGGATTTGTCCTGAAATTGGGTTATACCGTATATAGTTAGAGACTTTGTACACCACCTTGATCTTAGGTAGACCCCTCTGTTCTTACCTAGACCCCCTCTGTTCTTACCTAGACCCCCTCTGTTCTTACCTAGACCCCCTCTGTTCTTACCTAGACCCCCTCTGTTCTTACCTAGACCCCCCTCTATTCTTACCTAGACCCCCCTCTATTCTTACCTAGACCCCCTCTATTCTTACCTAGACTCCCCTCTATTCTTACCTAGACCCCCTCTGTTCTTACCTAGACCCCCTCTGTTCTTACCTAGACCCCCTCTGTTCTTACCTAGACCCCCCTCTGTTCTTACCTATACCCCCCTCTGTTCTTACCTAGACCCCCTCTGTTCTTACCTAGACCCACTCTGTTCTTACCTAGACCCCCTTTGTTCTTACCTAGACCCCCTCTGTTCTTACCTATACCCCTCTGATGTTACCTATACCCCTCTGATGTTACCTATACCCCTCTGATCTTACCTAGAATCCCATGTTCTTACGTTTACCTCCCTTCTCCCCCCCCCTTTGTGCTGCCACTGCTCTACAAATTAGTAAGGACTATACCTGGATTATGTTGCATAGTTGTGGTGTATATAACACTTTGTAGGTCTACAATTATTTAGTTTCTACCATCAAAGTAACTTGTAGAATTAGGTTGTGTTAAGTAGGATAGGTAAGATATAGAACTGGAGAATCTGCTATATGCATTATGAATGCATATAGCAGGGGAGAGTAATCTCCCCTGAAGGCATAGATTACGTAGAACTGTAGGCCTGGGAACCCACCAACGACCTTCAGTAGCTGTCTGCAATCTGTTATTGCACATGGTTTCCGTGGGGATTTTGGTGGGTTTCGGGCTTTGGGTAGTGGTAGTGGTGGGTGTTCTACGTTTTTTATGCCTTTGGTCAAACTGCAAGGTTAAATATTGGTTTACATCGTCTTGATGTTACCTAGACCCCCCTTGAACTTACCTAGACCTCCTTTTATCTTACCTAGACCCCCCTTGAACTTAACCAGACCTCCTTTTGTCTTACGTAGACCCCCTGATCTTACCTAGAGCCCCCTGACCTTACCTAGATCCCCTTGATCTTACCTAGGCCCCTTGATCTTAATTAGACCCCCCTTGATCTTACCTAGACCCCCTGATCTTACTACGACCCCCTTAATCTTGCCTAGACCCCCTGATTTTACCCAGACCTCCCTTAATCTTACCTAGACCCCTTTGATACTACCGAGACCTTTCTTGGTCTTACCTAGACCCCCTTATCTTACGTAGACCCCCTATCTTACCTAGACAACCTGATCTTACCTAGACCCCATTGATCTTACCTAGACCTTTTGATCTTGCCTAGACCCCCCTGATCTTGCCTAGACCCCCCTAATCTTACCTAGACCCCTTAATCTTCCCTAGTCCCCGCTGATCTTACCTAGTGCCCCTGGATCTTTCCTAGAGCCCCTTGATATTACCTAAACCCCCTGAACTTAACGAGACCCCCCTAATATTACCTAGATCCCCCTTGATCTTACCTAGACCAATTGATCATACCTAGACCGCTCTGATGCTACCCAGATCCCCCTTCATCTTACCTACACCCCCCTTGACCTTACTTGCACCCCCCTGATCTTACCTACATCCCTCACATCTTACCGAGACCTCCCTGATCTTACCTACACCACCCTTGACCTTGCCTAGACCCCTTTGATCTTGTCTAAAACAAATTTGAGCTTACCTAGACCCCCTTGATCTCTCCTAGACCCCTTGATCTTTCCTAGACCCCCTGATCTTTCCTAGATCCCCTGATCTTACCTAGATCCCTTGATCTTACCTAGATCCCCTGATCTTACCTAGACCACCCTAATGTCACCTATGCCCCTTGAACTTCCCTAGACCCCCTCAGCTTACCTATGCCCCCTGATCTTACCTAGACCCCGCTAATCTTACCTAGATCCCCTGATCTTACCTATACCCCACTGAACTTACCAACACCCCCTTGATCTTACTTATACCCCCTGACCTTGCCTAGATTTCCCTGATCTTACCTAGAACCCAATGTTCTTACGTTTACCTCCCTTCCCCCCCCCCCTTTGTGCTGCCACTGCTCTACAAATTAGTAAGGACTATACCTGGATTATGTTGCATAGTTGTGGTGTATATAACACTTTGTAGGTCTACAATTATTTAGTTTCTACTATCAAAGTAACTTGTAGAATTAGGTTGTGTTAAGTAGGATAGGTAAGATATAGAACTGGAGAATCTGCTATATGCATTATGGATGCATATAGCAGGGGAGAGTAATCTTCCCTGAAGGCATAGATTACGTAGAACTGTAGGCCTGGGAACCCACCAACGACCTTCAGTAGCTGTCTGCAATCTGTTATTGCACATGGTTTCCGTGGGGATTTTGGTGGGTTTCGGGCTTTGGGTAGTGGTAGTGGTGGGTGTTCTACGTTTTTTATGCCTTTGGCCAAACTGCAAGGTTAAATATTTGTTTAAATCGTCTTGATGTTACCTAGACCCCCCTTGAACTTACCCAGACCTCCTTTTATCTTACCTAGACCCCCCTTGAACTTACCCAGACCTCCTTTTATCTTACCTAGACCCCTTTATCTTACGTAGACCCCCTGATCTTACCTAGAGCCCCCTGACCTTACCTAGACCCCCCTTGAACTTACCCAGACCTCCTTTTATCTTACCTAGACCCCTTTATCTTACATAGACCCCCTGATCTTACCTAGAGCCCCCTGACCTTACCTAGACCCCCCTTGAACTTACCCAGACCTCCTTTTATCTTACCTAGACCCTTCTTGATCTTACTTAGACCCACTGATCTTACCTAGACCCACTGATCTTACCTAGACGTAGCTAATCTTACCTAGATCCCCTGATCTTACCTAGACGTAGCTAATCTTACCTAGATCCCCTGATCTTACCTATACCCCCTGAACTTACCAACACCCCCTTGATCCTACCTAGACTCCCTTGATCTTGCCTCGACCCCCTTATCTTATGTAGACCTATTGACCTTGCCTAGACCCCCCTGACCTTACCTGGACCCCCCTTGATCTTACCTAGACCCGCTTGATCTTACCCAGACCCCTATGATTTTACCTAGACCCCCTTGATCTTATCTAGACCCCTGTGGTTTTACCTAGACCCCCTTGATCTTACCTAGACCCCCTTGATCTTACCTAGACCCCCTTGATCTTACCTAGACCCCCTTGATCTTACCTAGACCCCCTTGATCTTACCTCGACCCTCTTATCGTACGTAGACCTCTTGACCTTACCTAGACCCCCCTGACCTTACCTAGAGCCCCTTGACCTTACCTAGACCCCCTTGATCTTACCTAGACCCCCTTGATCTTTCCTTGACCCCCTTGATCTTACCTAGACCCCCTTGATCTTTCCTTGACCCCCTGATCTTACCTATACCCCAATGTTCTTAAGTTTACCTCCTTTCTTCCCCCCCCCCTTTGTGCTGCCACTGCTCTACAAATTAGTAAGGACTATACCTGGATTATGTTGCATAGTTGTGGTGTATATAACACTTTGTAGGTCTACAATTATTTAGTTTCTACTATCAAAGTAACTTGTAGAATTAGGTTGTGTTAAGTAGGATAGGTAAGATATAGAACTGGAGAATCTGCTATATGCATTATGGATGCATATAGCAGGGGAGAGTAATCTCCCCTGAAGGCATAGATTACGTAGAACTGTAGGCCTGGGAACCCACCAACGACCTTCAGTAGCTGTCTGCAATCTGTTATTGCACATGGTTTCCGTGGGGATTTTGGTGGGTTTCGGGCTTTGGGTAGTGGTAGTGGTGGGTGTTCTACGTTTTTTATGCCTTTGGCCAAACTGCAAGGTTAAATATTGGTTTACATCGTCTTGATGTTACCTAGACCCCCCTTGAACTTACCTAGACCTCCTTTTATCTTACCTAGATCCTTCTTGATCTTACTTAGACCCACTGATCTTACCTAGACCCACTGATCTTACCTAGACGTAGCTAATCTTACCTAGATCCCCTGATCTTACCTATACCCCCTGAACTTACCAACACCCCCTTGATCCTACCTAGACTCCCTTGATCTTGCCTCGACCCCCTTATCTTATGTAGACCTATTGACCTTGCCTAGACCCCCCTGACCTTACCTGGACCCCCCTTGATCTTACCTAGACCCCCTTGATCTTACCCAGACCCCTATGATTTTACCTAGACCCCCTTGATCTTACCTAGACCCCTGTGGTTTTACCTAGACCCCCTTGATCTTACCTAGACCCCCTTGATCTTACCTCGACCCTCTTATCGTACGTAGACCTCTTGACCTTACCTAGACCCCCCTGACCTTACCTAGAGCCCCCTGACCTTACCTAGACCCCTTGGTCTTAGACCCTCTGATCTTACCTAGACCCCTTTGATTTTACCTAGACCCCTTTGACCTTACCTAGACCCCCTTGATCTTACCTAGACCCCCTTGATCTTACCTACACCCCCTTGATCTTACCTCGACCCTCTTATCGTACGTAGACCTCTTGACCTTACCTAGACCCCCCTTGAACTTACCCAGACCTCCTTTTATCTTACGTAGACCCCCTTATCTTACGTAGACCCCCTGATCTTACCTAGAGCCCCCCTGATCTTACTTAGAGCCCCCCTGACCTTACCTAGACCCCCTTGCTCTTACCTAGACCCCCTGATTTTACCCCGACCCCCTTGATCTTGCCTAGACCCCCCTGATTTTACCCAGACCTCCCTTAATCTTACCTAGACCCCTTTGATGCTACCGAGACCTTTCTTGGTCTTACCTAGACCCCCTATCTTACCTAGACAACCTGCTGTTACCTAGACCCCATTGATCTTACCTAGACCTTTTGATCTTGCCTAGACCCCCCTAATCTTACCTAGACCCCCTGATCTTACCTAGACCCCCTTGATCTTACCTAGATCCCCTGATCTTACCTAGACCACCCTAATGTTACCTATGCCCCTTGAACTTCCCTAGACCGCCTCAGCTTACCTATGCCCCCTGATCTTACCTATACCCCTTGATCTTACCTAGACCCCGCTAATGTTACCTAGATCCCCTGATCTTACCTATAGATCCCCTGATCTTACCTATACCCCCCTGAACTTACCAACACCCCCTTGATCTTACCTAGACCCCCTTGATCTTACCTAGACCCCCTTGATCTTACCTCGACCCTCTTATCGTACGTAGACCTCTTGACCTTACCTAGACCCCCCTGACCTTACCTAGAGCCCCTTGACCTTACCTAGACCCCTTGGTCTTACTTAGACCCTCTGATCTTACCTAGACCCCTTTGACCTTACCTAGACCCCCTTGATCTTACCTAGACCCCCTTGATCTTTCCTTGACCCCCTGATCTTACCTAGAACCCAATGTTCTTAAGTTTACCTCCCTTCTCCCCCCCCCCACTTTGTGCTGCCACTGCTCTACAAATTAGTAAGGACTATACCTGGATTATGTTGCATAGTTGTGGTGTATATAACACTTTGTAGGTCTACAATTATTTAGTTTCTACTATCAAAGTAACTTGTAGAATTAGGTTGTGTTAAGTAGGATAGGTAAGATATAGAACTGGAGAATCTGCTATATGCATTATGAATGCATATAGCAGGGGAGAGTAATCTCCCCTGAAGGCATAGATTACGTAGAACTGTAGGCCTGGGAACCCACCAACGACCTTCAGTAGCTGTCTGCAATCTGTTATTGCACATGGTTTCCGTGGGGATTTTGGTGGGTTTCGGGCTTTGGGTAGTGGTAGTGGTGGGTGTTCTACGTTTTTTATGCCTTTGGCCAAACTGCAAGGTTAAATATTGGTTTACATCGTCTTGATGTTACCTAGACCCCCCCTTGAACTTACCCAGACCTCCTTTTATCTTACCTAGACCCTTCTTGATCTTACTTAGACCCACTGATCTTACCTAGACCCCCTGACCTTACCTAGACACCCTGGACTTACCTAGACCCACTCAACCTTACCTAGACCCCCTGATCTTGCCTAGACCCTTTTATCTTACCTAGACCCTCCTTAATGACGAAAATAACGAAAACCTGTGTGATCTAAAGTGTTAGTCAGCAGAAATACTTCACCAACATCTGATGAGTATAGTTAGGGGGGTGATTTAGATTGGTATTAGTGGGAATGGGATTATTAACCTTGCTGGGTTAGTAACCAAGAAAAATAGAGGTAGAGAGGGGGGGGGGAGCTTGACTGTAGTGGTCCTCAGGTTGTCTGCCATAACTGTTAGTTAAGGTAGGTTATAAATTCAGGCTTAACACAGTAGTATGTTAGGAAACTGGTATATAACAGAGCTCCAACTGGTTACATAACCCGTACATAACTGGTTACATAACAGTAGCAGTTGTTAGCCTAGTGTGCTACGAGGGACGTGGAAGGATAGGGGAAATAATGTCCTAAGTACCTTCATGTTAAATTTGGATGCTCGTCTGTGTGGCCTGGTGGCTAAAGCTCCCGCTTCACACACGGAGGGCCCGGGTTCGATTCCCGGCGGGTGGAAACATTTCGACACATTTCCTTACACCTGTTGTCCTGTTCACCTAGCAGCAAGTAGGTACCTGGGTGTTAGTGGACTGGTGTGGGTGGCATCCTGGGTGTTAGTCGACTGGTGTGGGTTGCATCCTGGGGGACAAGATTAAGGACCACAATGGAAATAAGTTAGACAGTCCTCGATGACGCACTGACTTTCTTGGGTTATCCTGGGTGGCTAACCCTCCGGGGTTAAAAATCCGAACGAAATCTTATTTTATCTGTCAGGGGGCATCTTGATACAAGCAGTTGCAAGTACCCTCCCCTTCCCTGGATCAAACCTGATTGCCTAACATTCCCAAAGCTGTGTATAACCCCCTGTGGATAATATCAATCTAGTCATAGGAAATTGCGTTTGGGTATATATACAAGTACGTAAAATAGTTTAAATGGGAAGGGGGGGGGGATAGCGGTAAACTCTCGGGGGACAGGTCGACCAAAGTCAATGAGATTTGATTCAGAGAAGAGTAGTGCAAGTTGATTTTCTCAAGACTTAAAAAAACTAAGTCACGCACATATAAATATCCTTTGAATAGACTCACGAAATCGTAATGACACGATTGCAAACACTCCATACCAGGAGTCTGGGTAGAACCCGCGATCAGTCACAAAACTCCAGACCGACTCTTTAGCCACTGGGCCAGCTGGCCACAATAAGACAAAACGTGTCTTATTGTGGCCAGCTGGCCCAGTGGCTAAAGAGTCTGGAGTTTTGTGACTGATCGCGGGGTTCTAACTTTACTCCTAATAAACCATGCTAGGGGTTGTCTTGACTAGCTTGTAATACAGAGTTTTACCCTCCAGCTTAACTGGTCTCCAGTGGTCTTTGTCATGAGGATTCTGCGGCAGAGATTAATGTCTTATAAGACAGTAAATGTCTTGTGCACACGGAGTGTTTACCGCGAAGTCAGTTGTACAAGACTACCGTCAGGAAGGTCAGTGTTGCGGCAGTGTACAAACACCAGGTCATGCATTAAAAATGTATCATACCTCAAACTACTAATAATGGCAGTAACGAGGCGAACAGCCTTATTACTGTTGTTGTTAGTAGGGTTGAGGTAGGTATTTTTTTTTTTTTCCCCGAGCTTAGAGCTCCCAAGTTGTGTGAATGTTGTCTCCTGCTGATAAATACAGCAGTTGAGGCTTGTCTCAGTTATTTCCGGTGTTCATTGAACACCGTGTGTGTTCCTTGAACACTGTTCATTGCACATTTTTTTGTGTTAAACAAAAGACAACTTATTTATTTCATTTTAATTGATGCTCTTAATTGGATTTAATTGGATAATTTTTAGTAGGTTAAAGTCATTGTTGTGGGCAGCTGCTGTGTGGTCAAGACAGTCTTGTGGGCAGCTACTGCTGTGTGGTCAAGACAGTCTTGTGGGCAGCTACTGCTGTGTGGTCAAGACAGTCTTGTGGGCAGCTACTGCTGTGGTCAAGACAGTCTTGTGGGCAGCTACTGCTGTGTGGTCAAGACAGTCTTGTGGGCAGCTACTGCTGTGTGGTCAAGACAGTCTTGTGGGCAGCTACTGCTGTGTGGTCAAGACAGTCTTGTGGGCAGCTACTGCTGTGGTCAAGACAGTCTTGTGGGCAGCTACTGCTGTGTGGTCAAGACAGTCTTGTGGGCAGCTACTGCTGTGTGGTCAAGACAGTCTTGTGGGCAGCTGCAAATCTTCAGAGACCACAACCAACAGCAACACCCCTAAAACGTCTGCAAAGATACAAGTAAGAACATTAGATTATTCATGATTTGCAATGAGCAACACTTTAAAAGTCTATCTACTTAAAATGTTTCCTTCAACAATTTGTCGAAGACATTACTAAATGGTTTTCAAAATTGATCTATCCAAAATTACCATGGAAATGGAGTAACCCAAGTCCTTTACATTACCACAGGTTGATGGAGCTGGAAGAGCTGGAGGTGTTGATGGAGTGATGGCTGGCAGAGGAGTGACTAGTGGCGCCACAATTCTTGACCTCCATGACTAAATGGCGCCACTGGAGGAAGTGGGTGATGACGTCAGTGGTTGTTTGTGGGGGAGGGGGAAGGTAGTTAGTGGAACGGGTCGGGGATTGGCTGCTGGTGGAGGGGATTGAGGGGGTGACTAGTTAGCTGTTACCAGTAGGAGGGGGGAAGGTTGTCATTTGATAATTACTAATGGCCAAACACAGACTTATTAATGTGTTAAGGGGGTTTGAATATTGATATTTCAGACGCCTTGGACACTACCCCAGATCTCTTGCGGGTTCAGTGTTTAGTTTTGATCAGGGTCGGACTTAGACCTTGGGGGCCCCGGGGAACATTAAGTTTCGGGCCTCCAATTTGCAAATTAAACTGAATTATAAATAAGGAAAGAACTTAATGATAAAGAGCAGTTTTCTAAAGTTTGGTTACCTACAGTCCCAAACCAGCCATTGGGTTACCTACAGACCAGCACCCACTGGGTTACCAAAGTACCAGCAGCTACTGAGGCCACAGCACCAGCAGCCATCAGGTCACAGCCCCAAGCAGCCACTGTGGACCCACAGCCCAAAAGCAGCCCCCGAGGCCACCCACAGCACCAGCAGCCCCCGTAGGCCACCCACAGCCCCAGCACCCACTGCAGGCCACCCACGGGAAGAAGATCCCGGGTGGGTTTTCACCCAAAAAGACCAGCAGCCCCCGTAGGTCACCCTACAGCACCAGCAGCCACTGTGGGTTTTACCCCCGTCCCCACAGCCACTGTGGGTTTACCCACAGCAATTAAAAGACCCACTGTGGGGCCCCCTAAAATTAGTTACTGAGGCCACCCCACAGTAACTGCAGGTTACCCACAGTACCCACGGGGTTTCCCCCACAGCACCAGCACCCACTGTGGTTACCCGGGAGCCCCAGCAGCCACTGTGGTTACCAAGTTCCAGCACCCACTGGGGTTTCCCCCAAGACCAGCACCCACTGGGGTCCCCCAGAGTACCAGCAGCTACTGTGGTTACCTACAGCCCAGCACCCACTGTGGACCTACAGACCAGCACCCACTGTGGTTACCAAGCAAAACCCACTGTAGGTTACCTACAGTACCAGCCCCCGGGTTTACCCACAGACCAGCACCCAACGAGTTTACCCACAGACCAGCACCCACTGTGGTTACCTGGGCCCCAAGCAGCCCCCGTGGCCCCCCAGAGACCAGCAGCCCCCGTGGCCCCCTTTAAACACCACCAGCAGCCACCGTGGCCACCACAGTTCCAGCACCCAATGGGGCCACCACAGACCAGCAGCCATTGCAGGCCTCCACAGACCAGCACAATGTGGTTACCTACAGCCCCAAAGCACCCACTGTGGACGGGCCCAGCAGCTACTGCGGGTTTCCCCTTTACAGCCCCAGCAGCCACTGAGGCACCCACAGCAAGAAGATCCCGAGGACCTTCAGTCCCAGCAGCCACTGCGGGTTTACCCACAGAAACCAGCAGCCCCCGGGGGCCCCCAGACCAGCAGCCACTGTGGGGCCACCCAAGTACCAGCAGCCACTGCAGGTTCCCACAGACCAGCACCCACTGTTTTAATTACAGTACCAGCAGCCACTGTGGTTACCCAACACCAGCAGCCATTTGGGGGTTTACTCACAGACAAGAACCAAATGTTTTCCACCACAGCCCCAAAGCAGCAAATGTGGACCCCAAGGACCAGCAGCCAATGTGGTTACCACAGCACCAGCAGCCACTTTTCTCCCACAGCACCAGCAGTTTCTGGGGTTCCCCCACAGAACCGGGGCACCCACTGTGGGTTTCCCCTAACAGCACCAGCAGACTGGGGTTTACCCACAGCACCAGCAGCCCCCGAGGCACTCCACAGCCCCAGCAGCCCCCATAGGCCCCCCAAAAGCCCCGAGCCGGTTACCTAGAGACCAGCACCCATTTTGTGGGTTTACCCAAGCACGGCACCCACTGGGGACCTACAGCCCCAGCAGCCCCCGGGGAGGTTACCCACAGACTAGCACCCACTATAGGCCCCCCAAAGTACCAGCAGCCACTGTGGGTTTTACCCACAGACCAGCAGCCCCCATGATTCCCAGACCAGCAGCCCCCGTGGTTACCTACATTTCCCAGCAGCCCCCGTGGACCCTTTTCAGACCAGCAGCCACTGTGGACCTACAGTTCCAGCAGCTACTGGGACCTACATTTCCAGCAGCTACGGGTTGGGTTACCCAAGCACCAGCAGCTACTGTAGGTTCCCTTTGCAGTACCAGCAGCTACGGGCCCCCTACAGCCCCGGCAGCTCCCTTAGGTTACCCAAGACCAGACCCAGGGAATTCCCTTCCACAGTACCAGCACCCACTGAGGCCCCCCACATTACCAGCACCCAATTAAGGACCTTACAGCCCCGGCAGCCCCCGTGGGTTCCCCACAGACCAGCACCCCCGCGGGTTTACTCCAAGCACCAGCAGCTCCCGTAGGCCACCCACAGCCCCAGCAGCCACTGCAGGTCACCCAAAAGCACCCTTTTTAGGGCCCCACAGAACCTTAAGCCACTGAATCCCCCCACAGCACCGAACACCGTAGGTCACCCACAGCAGTTTTGGGCCCCCGGATTCACCCACAGCAGCGGCCACCGAAGGTCACCCACAGCGTTCAGCCACTGCAGGCCACCCACAGCAGCGGCCCCCGCAGGCCCCCCAAAGCAGCGGCAGCCACCGTAAGGTCACCCACAGAGCAGCCACCGTGGGTTTTCCCCCACAAAACCCAGCGGCCACTGGGGGTCACCCACAGAGCACACCACGTGGGTTTACCCACAGAGCAGCAGCCACTGGGGTTTACCTACAGCAGCAGCCCCCGTGGACCCCGACCATCAGCCCCCGTGGCCCCCCACAGAAACCAGCACCCACGGGGGCCACTCACAGCACCAGCAGCTACGGGGCCCCCCACAGCACCAGCACCCACTGGGGCCAGACCAGCACCCACTGAGGAAAGGGCCCCAGCACCCACTGGGGTTTTCCCTACGACCAAATACTGAGGCCCCCTTACAGACCAGCACCCAAACTGGGGTTTCCCCCAAAGACCAGCACCCACTGTAGGTTACCCACAGACCAGAAAGCCCACTGTATTACCCAAGCCCCAGCAGCCACTGTAGGCCACCCAGCACCAGCAGCCACTGGGGTTTTACCCAAAGCAGGCCACTGCAGGTCACCCACAGCCCCACAGCCCCCGTGGCCCCCCACAGCCCCAAAGCAGCCCCCGGGGGAACCACAGCACCAGCAGCCCCCGTAGGTCACCCACAGACCGGTTCCCGTGGGTTTCCCAAGCCCCACACCCACTGAGGACCCACAGACCAGCAGCTACTGAGGTCCACCCACAGCACCGCACCCACTGGGGTTTACAGCAGCAGCACCCAAATGAGGTCCCCTTACAGGAGCAGCCCCCGTGGGTTTACCCACAGCAGCAGCACCCACCGTAGGTCACCCCAGCAGCACCCACCAAGGGTCACCCACAGCAGCAGCACCACGGGAGGTCACCCACAGACCGGCAGCCCCCGTGGCCCCCCACAACCACAGCCCCCGGGACCCAAGCACCAGCAGCCACTGAGGCCCCCCACAACCAGCAGCCCCCGGGGGTCACCCACAGCCCCGCAGCCACTGCACCCTTTTTACAGCACCAGCACCCACTGTCACCCACAGCACCCCCAGCCATTGTGGGTTACCCACAGAAAACCAGCAGCCCCCGTAAGCCACCCACAGTACCAACAGCCCCCGTGGGTTTCCCCCACATTTCCAGCAGCCACTGCAGGCCACCCACAGACCAGCAGCCCCCATAGGTTACCCAAAACCCAGCAGCCCCCAAATTACCAAGCACCAGCACCCACTGTAGGTTCCCCCGAAACCGGTTCCCGTAGGCCCCTTACAGACCAGCAGCCCCCGTGGTTCCCCATAGACCAGCAGCCCCCGGTTCCCCGACAGCCCCAGCACCCACCGTGGTTACCCACAGCACCAGCACCCACTGGGGTTTACCCACAGCACCAGCAGCTCCCGGGGTTTCCCCCCACAGCCCAGCAGCCACTGCGGGTTTACCCACAGACCGGGAGCCACTGCAGGTCACCCACAGCCCCAGCAGCCACTGAGGTCCCCCACAGACCCACCCACTGCAGGTCACCCACAGCCCCAGCAGCCCCCGAGGCCACCCACAGACCAGCAGCCACTGCGGGTTTCCCCCAAAAGGCCCAGCAGCCACTGCAGGTCCCCTTACAGCACCAGCAGCCACCGTGGCCTTTCCAGCACCAGCAGCCCCCGTGGGTTTACCCACAGCCCCCAGCACCCACTGCAGGTCACTTTACAGCACCAGCAACCCCCGCGGGTTTACCACAGCACCAGCAGCCCCCGTGGTTAAGACAGCACCTTTAAACCACCGTTTTAAAAGTCCCAAAAGGCCAAACGAGGTCCCCCACAGCAAAGCAGCCACCGCAGGTCATCCACAGCCCCAAAAAACCCCCGGGGCCCCCACAGAAATGCAGCCACCAGGCCCCCCCGGCACCAGAAGCCCCCGGAGGCCCCCCCACAGCACCAGCAGCCACCGCGGTTCCCCAAAGTACCAGAAAGCCCACCGTGGGTTTCCCCCCCAAAAGCAGGGGGGCGGGCCCCCGAGGACCCACAGACCAGCAGCTCCCGGAGGACCCACAGACCAGAGGTTGTGGGCCACCCACAGCCCCGGCCCCCGGAGGACCCAAACCAAGCTTTTTACGGGGACCCACAGACCAGCAGCCCCCGGGTTCCCCACAGAAACAACACCCCGTGGCCTTTTTCGGCACCAGCACCCAAATGGGACCCACAGCCCCAAAGGCCACGGCTACCTCCAAAGAAAGCAGCCACCGAGGTTCCCCAACCAGGGGGCCCCCGTAGGTTACCCACACCAAAAGCAGCCACTGAGGTTCCCCTACAGTACCACACCCACCGGGCCACCTACAGACCAGCACCCACGGGGTTACAGACTAGCAGCCACTGCGGTTACCCACAGACCAGCAGCCACTGGGGGTTCCCCCAAAGACCAGCAGCCACCGTTACCCGGGACCAGCGGGCCACTGGGGCCCCCCACAGACCAGCAGCCACTTTGGGGTTCCCCTCGGGGCCAGCACCCACTGTGGGTTTCCCCCACAGACCAGCACCCACTGGGTTCCCCACAGACCACAGCTACTTTAGGTTACCTACAGTACCAGCAGCTACTGTGGTTACCTACAGTACCAGCAGCTACTGTAGGTTACAGTACCAGCAGCTACTGTAGGTTACAGTACCAGCAGCTACTGTGGTTAAAACCAGCAGCTACTGTGGTTCAGAAACCAGCACCCACTGGGGTTTTACAGAAGAAGATACGTGGTTATTTCAAGAAACGGAGCCCCCGTGGGTTTCCCCCACAGTACTAGCAGATACCGGGTTACCCACAGTCCCAAAGTAGCCACTGCAGGTTACCCACAGCCCCAGCAGCCACTGAGGTTACCCACAGACCAGCAGCCACCTGTGGCCCCCTCAGGAAACCAGCAGCCACTGAGGTCCCCCACAGACCAGCCCCCCGTGGACCTCCAGACCGCACCCACTGTGGTTCCCCACAGAACCACAGCCCCCGTGGTTACCCCCACATTTCCAAAAGCAGTCGGGGTTTCCCCCACAGACCAGCACCCACTGGGGCCCACCACAGACCACCCAGCTCCCGTGGGTTTACTCCAGCACCCAGAGCCCCCGTGGGTTTACAGCAAGCAGCTCCCGTAGGCCCCCACAAAAACCAGCACCCATTTTGGGTTACCCACAGCCCCACCCAGCCACTGAGGACCCAGCACCAGCAGCCATTTTGGCCCCCCACCACCCCAGCCACTGAGGCCCCTCCAGCACCAGCAGCCACTGCATTTTACCCACAGACCAGCAGCCCCCGAGGTTACCCCAAAAAGCAGCCCCCGTGGGTCACCCACAGCACCAGCAGCCACTGCAGGTTCCCCAAAGCACCAGCAGCCACCGTAACTCACAGCCCCCAGCAGCCACTGCGGGTTTACCCACAGCACCAGCAGCCACTGCAGGTCACCCACAGAACCGGCAGCCACCGGTCACCCACAGACGGCCCCCGAGGCCACCCACAGAGCCACTGCAGGCCACCCACAGAGCCACTGAGGTCACCCACAGTACCGTAGTTTACCCACAGCCCCGGCCCGAGGCCACCCACAGCCACTGCAGGCACTCCACATTTCCCAAGCAGCCCCCGGGGGTTACCCAAGCCCCAAAAGCAGCCACTGGGGTTTCCCCCACAGAGCCACTGCGGGCCCCACAGAGCCCCCGTGGGTTTTACCCACAGTAGACTGGGAAACCCAAAAAGCACCAGGCCCCCGGTGGTCACCCACAGTACCAGCGGGCCCCCGTAGGCCCCCCACAGCACCAGCACCCACCGTGGCTCCCTTTACAGACCAGCACCCACTGCAGGTCACCCACAGACCCAGCCACTGAGGTCCCCCACAGCACCAGCAGCCCCCGTAGCCAAGAAACCAAAGACCCACTGTGGTTAGCCACACCCAATTGCGGGTTTACCCCAAGCCCCAAAGCACCCACTGTGTTACCTACAGACCAACAGCCCCCGGGGTTTACCCAAGTACCAGCAGCCACCGTAGGTCCCCCAAGACCAGCAGCCCCCATGGGTTTCCCCCACAGCACCAGCACCCGCTATGGGTTTACCCACAGCAAAGAAAATACCGGTTTTACCTACAGACCAGGAGCTACTGGGGACCTACAGCACCAGCCACTGTGGTTTTCCCCACAGCACCAAAGCCCCATTGGGACCCACAGCAAGCACCCATTTATTCCGACAGTCCCAAAGCACCCACTGTGGGTTTACCTAAGCAAAAAGCACCCACTGTAGGCCCCCAAAGCCCCGGCCCCCGTGGGTTTCCCCCACAGTACCAGCAGCTTGGGGGTTACCCAAGCCCCAAAAGAGCCACGGGGTTTCCCCCACAGCCCCAAACGGGGCCGCTGGGGTTTACCCACGGGAACGGAACTGGGTCACCCACAGCACCAGCAGCCCCCGAGGTCACCCACAGCACCAGCACCCACTGTAGTTTACCCACAGCAAAACAGCCACTGAGGTCCCCCAAAAGCACCAGCAGCCCCCGAGGCCACCCACAGCACCAGGCCCCCGTGGAAACCCTTTCCAGCCCCGGACTGTGGGGCCACCCCAAAAAACCAGAAAGGACTGCAGGTCACCCACAGAAATTGCTAACCACTGCATGTCACCCACAGACCAGAAAAACCCCCGCAGGCCACCCACAGCACCAGCACCCCCGTGGTTAAAAGCACCAGCACCCACTGAGGTCCCCCACAGACCAGCAGCCACTGCGGTTCCCCAAAGCAAGAGCCAGGGGTTTACCCACAGTACCAGCAGCTACTGGGGTTTACCCACAGACCAGAGCCCCCGGGGAGGTCACCCCATACCAGAAACCCACTGTTTACCTACAGCCCCCCCTGTGGTTACCTGCACCAACACCCACTGTGGCTACCCCCAGCCCCAAAGCAGCTCCCGAGGTTACCTACAGTACCAAAAGGGACGGGAGGTTCCCTTTAAGTCCCCAAAGAAGCTACTGTGGGTTTACCCAAGCAAGAGCCACGCGGGTTTCCCCTTTACAGCCCCACACCCACTGTGGCCACCCCAAGGGCACCAGCAGCCCCCGGGGGGTTTACAGCCCCAGCAGCCCCCGGGCGGCCCCCCACAGACCAGCAGCCACTGCGGTTCCCCACAGACCAGCACCCACTGCAGTTACCTACAGCCCCACAGCCATTTGGGCCCCCAAAGCACCAGCATTTACTTTGGGACCTACAGACCAGCACCCAATGTGGGTTTCCCCCAAAGTACCAGCAGCCCCCGTGGGTTTCCCCCAAGTACCAGCAGCGCTTTTAGGCCCCCCACAGCCCCACAGCTACTTTGGGGTTACCTAATTACCAGCAGCTACTGTGGTTTAATACCAGCACATTGTTTAAAAATTAAGGCAAGCCCCACAGACCAGCAGCTACTGTGGTTACAGTACCAGCAGATCCCGTGGTTCCCTTTACAGTACCAGCGGGCTACTGTAGGTTCCCTTTACAGACTAGCAGAATTGTGGTTACCTAAAAGACCAGCAGCCAGGGTTACAGAACGAAGAACTGTGGTTACCACAGTACCAGTAGCTACTGTGGGTTTCCCCCACAGAATTAGCAGATCCCGGGTTACCACAGTACCAGCAGCCACTGCAGGTCACCCACAGCACTAGCAGATACTGGGGGGTTTACCTACAGACCAGCAGCCCCCGTGGGGCCACCCCACGGCCCCCCAGCACCCACCGGGAATCCCCCACAGACCAGCATACTGTGGCCCCCCACAGCCCCAAAGCACCCACTGGGTTACCAAGGGCCCCAAAAGCAGCCACTGGGGTTACATAAGAAGTTTACGGGTTCCCCAAGCACCAAAGCAGCCACTGTAGGTTCCCCACAGTACTAGCAGATCCCTTGGGGTTACCTACAGCCCCAAAGCAGCTACTGTGGTTACCAAGCACCAGCAGCCACTGCAGGCCCCCCACAGACCAGCAGCTATTTTGGGTTACCTACAGCACCAGCAGCCACTGAGGTTCCCCACAGACCAGCACCCACGGGGTTTTTTCCCCCACAGAAGCACCCACTGCAGGCCCCCCACAGCACCAGCACCCACTGAGGCCCCCCAAAAACCAGCACCCACTGCAGGTCCCCCACAGCACCAGCAGCCCCCGTGGTTCCCTCCAGACCAGCAGCCACTGTAGGTCCCCCAAGAAACCAGCACCACTGTGGGTCCCCCAAAACCAGAAAGCCACCAGGTCCCCCACAGCCCCAAAAGCACCCACTGCAGGCCACCCACAGACCAGCACCCACCAGGCCACCCACAGAAACCAGCAGCCACCGGGTTCCCCCACAGCACCAGCAGCCACTGCGGGTTTACCCACAGCACCAGCACCCACCGGGGCCACCCACAGCAGCCCCCGGGGGTTCCCCACTGAAACCCGCAGGCCACCCACAGAGCCACTGCCCCTACCCACAGACCCACTGTAGGTCACCCACAGCACCGGTTCCCGCAGGTCACCCACAGAAAACCGAGCCCCCGGGCCACCCACAGTACCACAGCCACGCAGGCCCCCACACCCAGCAGCCTGCAGGACCCCGACCAGCACCCACTGCAGGCCACCCAGAAACCAGCAGCCACTGCAGGCCACCCAAGCACCAGCAGCTTCGGGGTTTTACCCACAGCCCCGGTTTTTACTGCAGGTCCCCCACAGACCAGCAGCCCCCGGGGCCCCCCCAACAGGCACTGCAGGCCACCCACAGTACCAGCCCACTGCAGGTCACCCACAGCAAAAGCGGTCCTGCGGGTTTCCCCCACAGCACCAGCACCCACTGGGGTTTACCCACAGCACCAGCAGCCCCCGTGGGGCCACCCAGCCCCGGTTTTTTTCCTGCAGGCCACCCACAGCCCCAGAAAAGATTGGGGTTTACCACGCCCCGACCCACTGTAGGCCCCACAGAGCCCCCGGGGGTCATCTCAGTACCCACTGAGGCCCCCCACAGAAACCACCCCAACTGGGTTACCCACAGTACCAGCACCCAAATGAGGTCACCCCGCACCAGCAGCCACTGTAGGTCCCCCACAGACCAGCAGCCCCCGGGGGACCCACCCACGGGCCCAGCAGCCCCCGCAGGCCACCCACAGACCGGGCTACTGTGGGTTTCCCCCAGCACCAGCAGGCCCCGGTTCCCGGGAACCAGCACCACTGGGCCCCCCAGAGACCAGCAGCCACCGGGTGTTTCCCCCACAGACCGGCAGACTGGGACCACAGGGGGCAGCCACTGCAGGCCACCCACAGCCCCGGGGCACCCACCAAGTCACCCCACAGCCCCGGGCCCCACCACGTAGGTTACCCAAGCACCAGCAGCCCCCGAGGTTACCCAAAACCCCCAGCACCCATTTTTTAGGTTTTAAAATTTCCACATTTACCAGAGCTACCCATTTTCCCCCAAGAAAGCCACGAGGTCACCCACAGATCAGCAGCCCCCGAGGTTTTGCCCAGTACTTTTTTCCAAACCCCCAAAACCAGCAGCCCCCGGGGTTTACGGGCACCAGCAGCCCCCGTGGCCCCCTTTCAGCCCAGAAGCCACGGGGGAACCACAGAAAGCACCCACTGGGGTACCCACAGCCCCAGCAGCCACTGGGGTCCCCTTAAAAAACCCCAGCACCCACTGTAGGGCCACCCCACAGTACCAGCACCCAAGGGTAAATTTCCCCCACAGTCCCCAGCAGCTACTGTGGTTACCAAAGCACCAGCAGCCACTGTGGTTCCCTCCGGCAAAAGAAACCCACTGTTTTCCCCCTACAGTCCCAAAGCACCCAATGTGGCCCCCTCAGAAAGGCAGACTTTTCACCCACAGACCAGCAGCTACTGTGGTTCCCTACAGAAAGCACCCACGAGGTTCCCCACAGACCAGCAGCCACTGCAGGCCCCCCACAGACTAGCAGCCACTATGGTTACCTACAGACCAGCAGCCACTGGGGTTCCCCGAGTACCAGCAGCTACTGTAGGTTCCCCTTTACAGCCCCAGCACCCACTGGGGGCCCCCTTTAAGCAACCAGCACCCACTGGAGGTTATTTACGGGTACTAGCAGCCACTATAGGACCAAAAAAGTACCAGCAGCCCCCGTGGGAAACCATACAGACCAGCAGCCACTGTGGTTCCCCCAGAGTACCAGCAGCTACTATGATTCCCTCAAAGTACCAGCACCCTTCCCGGGGTTCCCCTTACATTTCCAGCAGCCACTGGGGTTACCTTCAGACCAGCAGCTCCCGTTACCTACAGTTCCACCCTACTGTGGTTACCTACAGACCAGCACCCATTGTTGGTTACCCAGCACCACACCCACTGTTGGTTCCCCAAGAAACCAGCAGCCACTGGGTCACCCCCCGGCACCAGAAACCCACTGGGGTTTACCTAAAAAGACCAGCGGGCCATTGAGGCCCCCCACAGCACCAGCAGCCACTGAGGTCCCCCAAAGCCCCACAGCCACTGCAGGTTCCCCACATTATCAGCAGCTCCCGGAAGGTTAACCCAGCACCGAGACTGCGGGCCCACCCACAGCACCAGCACCCAAAAAGGGGCCCCCACAGACCAGCAGCCACGAGGTCACCCACAGAAACCAGCAGCCACTGGGGCCAACCCACAGCACCAGCAGCCACCCAGGTCCCCCACAGCACCAGCGGGCCATTGTGGGTTTACCCACAGCACCAGCAGCCAGGTCACCCCAGACCACCCACCCACTGAGGTCACCCACAGCACCAGCGGGCCACTGCAGGCCCCCCCACAGAAACCAGCACCCACTGTAGGCCACCCACAGCACCAGCAGCCACCAGGTCCCCAAACAGAAACAGCAGCCCCCGGGGCACCCCAAAAAAGTTTTTTCCCAAGGCCCCCCACAGCCCCAAAGCACCCACGAGGTTCCCACAGAACCAGCACCCACTGCGGGTTCCCCCACAGAAACAGCACCCACTGGGGTTTACCCACAGACCAGAAAGACTGTGGGGCCCTACAGCACCAGCACCCACTGCAGGTTCCCCAAAGAAACCAGCAGCTCCCGAGGCCCCCCCGCACCACAGCCACCGGGGCCACCCCACGGGCACCAGCAGCCCCCGTAGGTCACCCACAGCAGCAGCCATCAAAACCCCCCCCACAAAGGGAAAAAAAGCCACTTGGGCCCACCCAAGCAGCACCCACCGGGGTCACCCACAGAGCAAGCAGCCCCCGTAGGTCACCCAAAGAGCACAGCCCCCGGGGCTTCCCAGAAAAGCAGCCACTGTGGCTTCCCCACAGAGGCAGTTTCTGGGGTTACCACAGACCACGGCCACTGTGGACCACAGCACCACACCCACGTGGACCACAGCCCCAAAGCAGCTACTGTGGCCCTACAGACCAGCAAGAAGCATTGTGGGTTTCCCCAAGTACCAGCAGCTACAAAAAATAAAAAACAGCTACTGGGTTTCCACAGACCAGGCCCCCGTGGCCATTTAAGGACCACAGAAGCATTGGGGGGACCCAAGCACCAGCAGCTACTGAGGTTCCCCACAGTACCAGCACCCCTTTGTAGGCCACCCACAGCACCAGCGGGCCACTGTGGTTACCTACAGTACTACAGCCTTTGGGAGGTTCCCCACAGTACCAGACCTGTAGGCCCCCCACATCCCCAAGCTCCCAAGACCTACAGCCCAGCACTGGGTTTCCCCTTCCAGCACCAGCACCCACTGGGGTTTGCCCCAACACCAGCAGCTCCCGGTTCCCCCAGCCCCAGAAATACCGTAGGTCACCCACAAAAATCAAACAGCCCACGCAGTACGTGGTTTTCCCCGGGTCACCACGAGGAGCCACTTCCCCATAGGGAACCCCTTTTACCCACCCAGGGGAAAGACCCAACAGCCACTGGGTTACCCACAGTAGCAGCACCCAAAGGGGGTTTCCCCTTTCAGCACCAGCACCCACCGGTTTAAACCCACAGCCCCAGCACCCACTGGGGGCCCCCCACAGACCAGCACCCACTGAGGTCACCCACAGCACCAGCAGCCCCCGAGGTCCCCCAAAGCCCGGACTGACCTTACAGCACCGGCCCCCGTGGTTCCCCACAGAAACCAGCACCCATTGTAGGTCACCCACAGCACCAGCAGCCCCCTGAAAAGTCCCCCCAAAAAGACCAACAGCCACTGCGGGGTTACCCAGTACCAGCAGCCCCCGGGGTCCCCTCCCAGACCAGCACCCAAAAAAGGGGTTTCCCCCACAGCACCAGCAGCCAGTGGTTCCCCAAGAAACCAGCAGCCACGCCCCCCACAGCCCCGCACCCACTGGGGCCCCCCTACAGTACCAGCAGCCACTGTGGACCCATAGACCAGCAGCCCCCTTTTTGCCCCCGGACAGTACCAGCAGCTACTGTGGGTTTCCCCCAAAGCACCAGCACCCACTGTAGGACCCACGGGCACCAGCAGCTCCCGTTGGCCACCCACAGCACCAGCACCCATTGGGGTTTCCCACCCATAGGCCCCCCAGCAGCCACTGAGGTTCCCCCAAAGGCACCAGCAGCTACTGAAGGTTACCTACAGTACCAGCAGCTACTGTAGGTTACCCCCCAGCACCAGCAGCTACTGTGGTCCCCCAAGACCAGCACCCACTGAGGCCCCCCAAAGTACCAGCACCCCGGTGGTTACCTCAGCCCCAAAGCAGCTACTGGGCCACCCAACCAGCACCACGGGAAGGTCCCCCACAGACCAGAAACCACTGCGGGCCCCTTACCCAAAAAGCACCAAAAAGCAGCCACTGTGGCTAACAAGAAACCAGCAGCCACTGCGGGTTTACCCACAGCCCCAGCAGCTACTGAAAAGGCCACCACAGCACCAGAACCCAAATGAATTAACCACAGCCCGGCACCCCCGTGGGCCCACCCAGCCCCAAAGAAGCCACTGGAAGACCCACAGACCAGCACCCACTGCGGCCCCCCAAGACCAGCAGCCCCCGGGGCCACCCACAGCCCCAGCAGCCCCCGCAGGCCACCCACAGAAAACCAGCAGCCCCCGGAGGAAACCCACAGAAACCAGAGGCCACTTTTGGGGTTTCCCCCAATACCAGCAGCCAGGGGGCCCCCCACAGTACCAGCAGCTACTGTGGTTACCTACAGTACCAGCAGCTACTGTAGGTTACCTACAGTACCAGCAGCTACTGTAGGTTACCTACAGTACCAGCAGCTACTGTGGTTACCTACAGTACCAGCAGCCCCCGTGGTTCCCCACAGACCAGCACCCACTGATTCCCCCAAAAGACAGGCTACTGTAGGTTCCCCACAGACCAGCACCCACTGTAGGTTCCCCACAGCCCCAAAGACCCACTGCGGTTCCCCCTTACAGACCAGCACCCACTGCGGTTACAGATTTGAGCCACTGGGTTACCCAGCACCGGGGCACCCACTGCGGTTCCCTCCAAAGTCCCAAAGAGCTCCCGGCAGTTACCTACAGACCAGCACCCACCGGGTTTACCCAAGTCCCAAAGCACCCACTTTAGGTTCCCCACAGTAACCAGCACCCTTGTGGTTACCCTAAGTACCAGCACCCACTGTAGGTTCCCCTTACAGCCAGCACCCACTTTAGGCCCCCCACAGGACCAGAAGCAACTGTGGTTAAAGTACCAGCAGCTACTGTGGTTACAGTACCAGCAGCTACTGTGGTTACAGTACCAGCAGCTACTGTGGTTACAGTACCAGCAGCTACTGTGGTTACCTACAGTACCAGCAGCTACTGTAGGTTACCTACAGTACCAGCAGCTACTGTAGGTTACCTACAGTACCAGCAGCTACTGTGGTTACCTACAGTACCAGCAGCTACTGTAGGTTACCTACAGTACCAGCAGCTACTGAGGACCCCAGTACCAGGTTCCCGGGGTTACCACAGCCCCAGCAGCTACTGTGGGTTTACCCAAAAGTACCAGCAGCCACTGGGGTTTACCAGCCCCAGCACCCACTTGGTTACCTACAGCACCAGCACCCACTGGGTTCCCCCAATTTTCCAGCAGCCCCCGTGGTTACCACAGCCCCAAAGCAGCCATTTTGTGGCCCCCTTACAGACCAGCACCCACTGTGGGTTTTACCCCACAGCACCAGCAGCCACTGCAGGTCACAGTCCCCAGCAGCCACGGGTGGGGTTACCCACAGACCAGCAGCCATTTTGGACCCACAGCCCCAAGCAGCCACTGAGGCCACTCCACAGCACCGAAGCCATTTTGGGACCCACAGACCAGCAGCCACTGAGGCCACCCAAAAAAACCAGCAGCCACTGCCCGTTACCCAAAGGGACCAGCACCCACTGTAGGTTCCCCAAGAAAGGGAGCCACTGTAGGTTCCCCAAGGGACCAGCAGGGTCCCGGGGTTCCCCGGGAGCACCACCCAGCCACTGTGGTTCCCCAGAGACCAGCAGCCCCCGGGGTTTACCCCACAGAGGGGCAGCCACTGAGGCCCCCCCATTTTCCGGCAGCCCCCGTGCCACCCACAGTCCCGGGGCAGCCCCCGTGGGTTTACCCACAGCCAGCACCCACTGGGGGCCACTCACAGACCAGCACCCACTTTGGTTTAATCCCCTTTACAGTACCAGAAAGCCCACGGGGTTTACCCACAGAAACCAGCACCCACGGGGGCCCCCACAGATCAGCAGCTACTGTAGGTTCCCCACAGAACCCAGCAGCCAGGGTTCCCTACAGACCAGCAGCTCCCGGGGTTTACAGTACCAGCAGCTACTGTGGTTACCTACAGTTCCAGCAGCTAATGTGGTTACCTACAGTACCAGCAGCCCCCGAGGTACCCACGGGCCAGCACCCACGGGGGGTTCCCCCAAAGAAACCAGCAGCCACTGTGGGTTTCCCCTTTACAGACCAGCACCCACTGTGGGTTTCCCCCAAAGACCAGCACCCACTGTGGTTACCTACAGCCCCACACCCAACTTGGTTACCAAGTACAAGCACCCCACGGTTACCTACAGTTAAAGACCCAATGGGTTACCCAGTACCAGCACTACCCCCCAACAGCACCACAGTACGGGGCCCAAAAGGGTCGGGCCCAAGCCCAAAAGCAGAATGTGGGTTAAACGGGACTAGAACTCATGTATTCCCCCACGGTAAGCAGTATTTTATTTAGAGTACCGGCACCCACTGTAGGTTACCCACAGCACCAGCAGCCCCCGTGGCCCCCCACAGCACCAGCAGCCCCCGGAGTGTCCCCCACAGACAGCAGCCCCCAAGGTTTACCCCAAGGTTCCAGCAGCCACTGAGGCCACCTACAGACCAGCAGCTACGGGTTACCTGGGAGACCAGCAGCTCCCATGATTCCCTTTCCCCAGCATCTTTTGGTTACCTACAGTTCCAGCAGCTACTGTGGTTACCTTCAGTACCAGCAGCTACTGTGGTTACCTACAGTTCCAGCAGCTTTTGGGGTCCCCTACAAAACCGCAGCTACTTTTGGGTTTCCCCCACAGACCAGCACCCACTGTTGGTTCCCCCGGTACCAGCACCCACTGTAGGTTCCCCGCAGTACCAGCATTACTGTGGTTCCCTAAGCCCCAGCACCCATTGGGGTTTACCCACAGACCAGCAGCTACTGAGGCCCCCCAAGGGCCCCCAGCACCCACTGAGGCCCCCCACAGACCAGCAGCCACTGCAGGTCACCCCCCAATCAGCAGCCATGTGGTCACTCCACAGCACCAGCGGGCCACGAGGTCCCCACAGCCCCAAAGCAGCCCCGAGGTCACCCACAGAAACCAGCAGCCACTGCAGGTCACCCACAGCACCAGCAGCCCCCGAGGTCACCCACAGCACCAGCACCCCGGGGGTCACCCACAGACCAGCAGCCACTGCAGGACCCAACCAGCCCCCGAGGCCACTCCACAGACCAGACCCACTGAGGTTACCCCGGCACCAGCAGCCAGGCACCCACAGCACCACCAGCCACGAGGGCCCCGGCACCAGCAGCCACTGGGGCCACCCACAGAGCAGCAGCCCCCGCGGGTTTACCCAAAAGGGCGACTGGGGGCCCCCCAAGCCCCTTTAAAAGAGCCCCCGCAGGAAACCCACAGCACCAGCAGCCTTTTCGCAGGTAAATTACAGCACCAGCAGCCCCCTGAGGCCCCCCACAGAAACCAGCAGCCACTGGGGTTTCCCCCAAAGACCAGCACCCACGGGGAGCCACCCACAGCCCCCAGCCACTGTAGGTCCCCCAAACAGACCAGCAGCCCCCGAGGCCCCCCACAGCACCACAGCCACTGTGGGGCCCCCCACAGCCCCAAAGCACCCAAACCGGGGGTTACCCAGCACCAGCAGCCACCGAGGCCACCCAGGCAGCAGCCCCCGATTTACCCCACAGGCAGCCACTGAGGCCCCCCAAACGGGTAGCAGCCCCCGGGGCCACCCAAAGGGAGCAGCAGCCACTGCAGGAAACCCCACCACCCAGCAGCCACCGTAGACCACGCAGCGGCAGCCACCGTAGGTCACCCACAGCAGCAGCCCCCCGTGGTCCCCCGCAGCAGCAGCCACTGGGGCCACCTGGCGGGCACAGCCCCCGTGGTCCCCCAAACAGACCATCAAAAACGGGTTCCCCCACAGCCCCGGTTGGGGTTTACCTAAAAGCACCAGCACCCACGGGGGCCCCCCACAGCACCAGCACCCACTGAGGCCACAGCACCAGCAGCCACTGTGGCCACCTACAGCCCCAAAGCAGCCACTGAGGCCCCCCCACAGCACCAGCAGCCACTGAAGCCACCCACACCAGCACCCATTAGGTCACCCACAGCACCAGCAGCCACTGGGTTACCCACAGCACCAGCAGCCCCCTGGGTCACCCAAGCACCAGCCTTTTTAGGCCACTCCACAGACCAGCAGCCACCGGAAGGCCCCCCAAAGCCCCAAAACACCCACGGGTTACCTGAAAACCAGCACCCACCGGGCCACCCACAGACCAGCACCCAGTGGCCCCCCACAGCACCAGCACCCACTGAGGCCACCCACAGCACCAGCAGCCCCCGAGGTCCCCCACAGCCCCAAAACAGCCACTGGGTCACAGCAGGCAGCCCCCGTAGGCCACCCACAGCAGCAGCACCCACTGGGGTTTACCCACAGGCGCAGCCCCCGGGGTTTCCCCCACAGCAGGGGCACCAGGGGGGTTCCCCCATGTTCCCAGCCCCCGTAGGCCCCCACAGAGCGCACCCACTGGAGGCCACCCCACAGCATTTTCAGGGCCCCCAAAGACCAGCAGCCCCCAAAACCCCCACAGACCAGCAGCCCCCGCAGGTCACCCACAGACCAGCAGCCCCCGGGGCACCCCACAGAAAACAGCCACGAGCCATGACCAGCAGCCACTGGGGCTACCCAGTACCACAGCCATTGGGGTTTACCCACAGCACCAGCACCCACTGAATTTCCCCCACAGCCCCAACAGCCACTGCAGGCCCCCCACAGCACAGCAGCCACTGAGGTTACCCACAGCACCAGCAGCCCCCATGGGGGTTCCCCCACAGCCCCAGCAGCTACTGTGGTTACCAAAGCACCAGCACCCACTGAGGTTCCCCACAGCACGACCCACTGGGGTTTTCCCTACAGCCCCAAAGCAGCCACTGGGGCCACCTTAGCACCAGCAGTACTGTAGTAAATGACGGGCCCCAAGCACCCACTGAGGCCACTCCACAGCACCAGCAGCCACCGTATTCCCCAAAGGCACCAGGGTTACTGTTGGTTACCCCAAGCCCCAGCAGCCCCCGTAGGTCACCAAAGACCAGCACCCACCAGGTCATTTCCCAGACCAGCAGCCACTGTAGGACCCTCAGACCAGCAGTTTACTGTAGGTTCCCCACAGTACCAGCACCCACTGGGGTTTACCACAGCCCCAAAGCACCCACGTAGGTTCCCCAGCACCAGCAGCTCCCGTGGGCCCCCCACAGAAACCACACCCATTTTACCCTTAAAGTACCAGCAGCCCCCGGGGTACCCAAGACCAGCAGCCACTGCGGGTTTACTTACAGTCCCAGCAACCACGAAGGCCACCCACAGCACCAGCAGCCACTGTGGTTCACAGACCAGCAGCCACGAGGACCCACAGTACCCCAGCCACTGGGGTCCCCCACAGACCAGAAGCCACCAAGGCCCCCCACAGCACCCCCAGCCCCCAGGCCACCCACAGCACCAGAAGCCACTGGAAGCCACCCACAGCACCAGCAGCCACGGGGCGGCCCCCCACAACCAGCAGCCCCCGCAGGCCACCCACAGCACCAGCAGCCCCCGAGGCACCCCGGCACCAGCACCCACTGGAGGTCCCCCACAGCACCAGAGGCCACTGCGGGTTTACCCACAGCACCAGCACCCACTGGGGGTTACCTACAGAACCAACCCACCGTGGCCCCCCACAGTACCAGCAGCCACCGGGCCCCCTTTTAAAAGCACCAACACCCACTGTGGTTCCCCACAGCACCAGCAGCCCCCGTGGCTACCTACAGCACCAGCAGCTCCCGGGGACTCACAGCCCCGGAATGAGGCCCCCTACAGTACCGGGTTACTGTAGGTTACCCATAGTCCCAGCAGCCACTGGGCCCCCTCCCCCAAAAAGCAGCCATTTGGGCCACCCACAGCACCAGCACCCCTGGGGTTTACAGTCCCAGCACCCAAACTGGGGGGTTACCACAGACCAGCACCCAAAGGGCGGACCTACATACCAAGCACCCACTGCACCCACTACAGACCAGCAGCTACTGCGGTTCCCCTAAAAGAAAGAGCTACTTTAGGTTACCTACAGTACCAGCAGCTACTGTGGTTACCCAACCCAGCACCCACTGTAGGACCCACAGCCCAGCCACTTTAGGTTACCTTACAGTCCCGAAGAAAACCGTGGTTGACCAGCTTACTGTGGTTACAGACCAGCACCCATTTTTTTTTTCAGACCAGAAAATCCCGGGGTTTACAGACCAGCACCCATTTTGGGGTTTTACAGACCAGCAGCTCCCGTGGTTACAACAGACCAGCACCCACTTTTAGGTTACCCACAGCCCCACAGATCCCGTGGCCACCACAGCACCAGACCCACTGTGGGTTTCCCCCAAGGGTCACCAGCACCAAAAAAGGCCCCCAAGCACCAGCAGCTATTTGTGGCCCCCCCACAGACCAGCAGCTACTGGGTCCCCCACAGCCCCAAAAGACCCACTGTGGCCCCAACAGTCCCAAAGCACCCACTGTGGCCCCCCAAAGCACCAGCAGTTTACTGGGGTACCTACATTTCCCAGCAGCCACTGGGGGTTCCTACAGCCCCGCACCCACTGGGGTTTCCCCCACAGACCAGCAACTGAGGTCACCCACAGCCCCCAGCAGCCACTGCGGGGAACAGACCAGCAGCCACTGGGGTTTACCCCACAGACCAGAAAGCCACTTTGGTTACCCACAGAAACCGGGACCCAATGGGGTTTACCCACAGCAAGGTTACTTTGCCCCCCAAGCCCCAAAAGCAGCCCCCGTAGGACCTACAGCCCCAGCAGCCCCCGATGCCCCCCCAAGTACCAGCAGCCACTGAGGTTACCCACAGAAAAGCAGCTATTAGGCCCCCTCAAAAATTGGCAGCTACTGTAGGTTCCCCAAGTAATAAAAAACCCCCGGGTTTCCCTCAGTACCAGCACCCAAATTATTACCCATAGTACCAGCAGCCACGGGGTTTACCCACAAAACCCAAAGCAGCCACGGGAGGCCCCCACAGCCCCGGAACTGCAGGTCACCCACAGCAGCCCCCGAAAGGCCCCCCCATAGTACCCACTGGGTTTACCTACAGAGCCCCCGGACCCTTACCCACAGCACCAGCACCCTTCTGGGGTTTACCCACAGTAGCCCCCGGGGTTTACCCACAGACCGGCAGCCCCCGAGGCCCCCCAAAGCACCAGCAGCCCCCGAGGAAACCCAGAACCCACTGCAGGACCCAAAGTAGCCTGCGGGTTTTCCCACAGACCAGCACCCACTGGGGTCACCCCACAGCACCAGCACCCACTGTGGGTTTACCCACAGCACCAGCAACTGTGGTTACCCAATACCAGCACCCAGTAGGCCCCCACAGACCAGCACCCACGGGGTACCCCATAAAGAACCCAGCGGGCCACGGGTTAGCCACAGACCAGCACCCATTGAAAGGCCCCCCAAGGGCACCAGCAGCCACTGAATTTACCAAAGACCAACAGCCCCCGGGGTTTCCCCCAAAGACCAGCAGCCACTGCGGGTTTTCCCCCACAGCACCAGCACCCGCCATAGGCCCCCCACAGCACCAGCAGCCCCCATAGGCCCCCCAAAGTACCAGCAGCTCCCGTGGTTCCCCACAGCACCAGGAGCCACGAAGGTCCCCCAAGACCAGCACCCACTGAGGCTCTACAGACCAGCACCCTACTGTTTCCCTACGGGACCAGCACCCAATTTTTTTTACCAAAGTACCAGCACCCACTGTACCCCCCCCCAAAAGTACCAGCAGCCACGGTTTACCCACAGAAGGCCAGCCACTGGGGGGCCCCTACAGCCCCAGCAGCCCCCGGGGGCCACCCAATTTCCAGCAGCCACTGTAGGCCACCCCGGACCAGCACCCACTGTAGGTCCCCCACAGCACCAGCAGCCACTGTAGGACCCCAAAAGACCAGCACCCACTGCAGGTCACCCACAGACCAGCAGCCACTGAGTTTTACTCCACAGACCAACACCCACTGTGGGTTTACCCGGGGCACCAGCAGCTACTGTGGGTTTCCCCCACAGACCAGAAAGCCATTGTGGCCCCCTTTCCAGACCAGCAGCTCCCAGAACCCATAAAAAGCACCCACTGCAGGCCACCCACAGCCAGCAACTACCGCAGGACCCACAGACCAGCAGCTACTGGGGGGTTAAGCAAAAACGCAATGGGGGGTTTACCCACAGACCAGCAGCTCCCGCGGTTACCCACAGCACCGGGCCCCACTGAGGTTCCCCACAGCCCCAGCACCCACTGAAATCCCCCAAGACCAGCACCCACTCGGGAAACCCCAGACCAAACCCAACTGTAGGTTACCTACAGTACCAGCACCCACTGGGGTTCCCTTTACAGCCCCGACCCACTGGGTTACCACAGACCAACACCCACTGTGGTTCCCCACAGACCAGCACCCTACTGAGGCCCCCCACAGAACCAGAACCCACTGAGGTCCCCCAAAGCCCCAGCAGCCACTGCAGGCCACCCCGCACCAGCACCCACTGGTGGTTACCCACAGCCCCAAAGCACCCCCCCCGGGAACAGCACTAGCAGCTCCCGGGGGGGTTACCTACAGCACCAGCAGCTAGGGGGCGGCCCCCTACAGTACCAGCAGCTACTGCGGTTACCTACAGTACCAGCAGCTACTGCGGTTACCTACAGTACCAGCAGCTACTGCGGTTACCTACAGTACCAGCAGCTACTTTAGGCCCCCCAAGTAAGGTTACTGTGGGGTTCCCCCACAGCACCACAGCCACTGAGGCCCCCCAAGACCAGCGGGGTTTTTAGGTCCCCCACAGCACCAGCAGCTACTTTGGGGGTTTACCCACAGACCGGTTACTGGGTTACAGACCAGCAGCCTTTCGGTTACAGACCAGCAGCTATTGGGGCCCAGAACGGTTACTGTGGTCAAGACCAGCAGATACTGGGGTTTCCCCTACAGACCAGCAGCCCCCGCGGGTTTCCCCCACAGAAGAAGATACTGTGGTTACCCATTTTACCAGCAGCTACCGGGGGGCAGCCCCGTTAAAAATACCGTGGCCCCCCACAGCACCAGAGCCACTGCAGGCCACCTACAGCACCAGCAGATCCCGTGGCCCCCTACAGACCAGCAGCCCCCGAGGTCACCCACAGCCCCAGCAGATCCCGGGGGGCCCCCCACAGCCCCAAAAGCACCCACTGCGGGGTTACCCACAGCACCAGCAGCCACTGTGGGTTTACCCACAGCCCCAAAAGCAGCCCCCGGGGGTTACCCACAGCACCAGCACCCACTGGGGGCCACTCACAGCACCAGCAGCTCCCGTGGACAGACCAGCAGATCCCGTTTACCAAAAAACCCCCAGCAGCCACTGCAGGCCACCCACAGACCAGAAGATACTGTGGTTACCACAGCCCCAAAAGCAGCCCCCGTGGGTTTACCCACAGCACCAGCAGCCCCCGTGGGTTTACAGCCCCGGACCCACTGTGGGTTTTCCCCCAAGACCAGCAGCCCATTTTGGTTACCCCACGGGCCCCCAGCAGCCCCCGAAAGGCCCCCCACAGTACCAGCACCCAAGTTTTTTACCCACAGCCCCAGCAGCTCTGCAGGACCCACAGACCAGCAGCCACTGGGGTTTCCCCCACCAGGACCAGCACCCACTGTGGTTCCCTTTACAGTACCAGCAGCCCCCGTAGGACCGCCCCAAAAAGAAATCGGGAAAAACCTACAGACCAGCAGCTACTGTGGGGCCCCACAGAAAAAGGCCCCGTGGTCCCCCACAGCACCAGAATACCTGCAGGTCACCCAAACAGCACCAGAGCCATCAGGTCACCCACAGAAACCAGCACCCACCAAAAGGGGTCACCCACAGCAGCCACTGTAGGACTTCCCCCGTAGCCACTTAGGTCACCCACAGACCCACTGCACCCACCCACAGAGCCACTGCAGGCCACCCACAGCACCACCCTCCCTTGCAGGCCACCCACAGCACCAGCAGCCACTGTGGGTCACCCACAGCCCCAAAGCAGCCCCCGTGGGTTTACCCCACACCACCAGCAGCTTCTGAGGACCCAAAGTACCAGCAGTTTCCTGAGGCCCCCAAAGCACCACCCAACCCCCGAGGTCACTCCACAGCACCAGCGGGCTCTGAGGTCACCCACAGCCCCAGCACCCACGAGGACCCACAGAAACCAGCACCCACCGTAGGGCCACCCACACCACCAGAGCCTGCGGGTTTCCCCCACAGCACCAGCAGCCCCCGTAGGTCCCCCACAGCACCAGCAGCTTCCTGAGGTCACCCACAGACCAGCAGCCACTGAGGCCACCCAAGCACCAGCAGCCACTGCAGGTTACCCAAGGGAAAAGTGGGTTTCCCCCAAGCACCAGCAGCCACTGGGGTTTACCCACAGCAACAGCCACTGCAGGCCCCCCAAAGCCCCAAAGCAGCTTTTTGGGGGTTTACCTACAGAACAGAAACCCCCCGTAGGTTACCCAAGAAAGCAGCCACTGCAGGACCCACAGACCCCCAGCCTTAGGCCACCCACAGACCCACCCACTGAAAACCCCAGCACCAGCAGCCCCCGTGGTTTCCCCCACAGAGCTACTGGGCCACCCACAGACCCACTGAGGACCCACAGCACCAGCAGCCCCCGGGGTTTCCCCCACGGGCACCAGCAGCCCCCAAATTACCCACAGACCAGCACCCACTGTGGGGTTACCCACAGCACCAGCACCCATTGGAAGCCCCTTAAGACCAGCAGCCACTGTAGGCACCCACAGCACCAGTAGCTACTGTGGGCCCCCCACAGACCAGCAGGACTGGGGGTTACCTAGGGGCCCGACCACTGGGGGGTTTCCCCGGGAGCACCAGCAGCCATTGGAACCCACAGCCCCAGCAGCCCCCGGGCCCCCCACAGCACTGGCAGCTACTGTAGGTTACCTACAGTACCGGCAGCTACTGTAAGTTACCTACAGTACCGGCAGCTACTCTAGGTTACCTACAGTACCAGCAGCCCTGTGGGTTTCCCCCACAGTACCAGCACCCACTTTTAGGTTCCCTTTACAGTCCCAGCACCCACTGTAGGACCTAAGAATACACCCACTGGGTCCCCCAAAGGATCAGCAGCCACGGGGTGGGTTTCCCCTTACAGACCAGCACCCACTGGGGGGTTACCTACAGACCAGCAGCCACTGTGGTTACAGCACCGCAGCCACTGGGCCACCCACAGTTCCAGCACCCAATGGGGCCATCAAGCACCAGCACCCACTGGGGTCCCCCACAGACCAGCACCCACTGGGGTTTACCTACAGAAAACCCCAAAGGGGTTTACCCGGGGAAACCCCCACTGAGGTTCCCCACAGACCAGCACCCAGGGGGAGTCACCCAAAGCACCAGCACCCACTGTGGACCCTACACTACCAGCAGATACTGTGGTTACATACAGTACCAGCAGCTACTGTGTCCCCCCACAGCCCCAAAGCACCCAATGGGACCTCGCCCCGGGAGCCACTGGGGTTTCCCCTTTACAGCCCCAGCAGCTACTGCCCCCACCAAACCAGCACCCAAATGTGGGGTTTCCCCACAGAAAAAGCACCCACTGTGGGTTTACCTTCAGATTAGCAGCTACTATGGGTTACCCCAGACCAGCACCCACTCCTCCAGCCATCAGACACCTTCAAGAATGTCAATATTCTATGTATCAGATTCCTGGATGTAATTACCGAAGCCTCTTGATATCTAAGGGTAATTAGTCAAGTAATTAATAATTTAATTAACTCTGAGATAGTTTGGTATTGAATACCTTCACATGCTGCTCTGATCCTACTCTTATTGACTCTCTGGAAGTTGAGGTTGATGTTCTGTGATAGTTGATGCAGTTGTGGGTTGATGTATGTGTCTACCCTTGTGGGAGTCTGTCTTTAACAATAATAAATATTATTAGTAGTACTGAGAGACGTTTATCTCACGTGTATGTATTGAGAGATGTATATTCACTGAGAAGTTTGTATATATTGAGAGATTTATTACACTGTGTTTATTCTGAGTTTCGTATATATTCACAGAGGTGAATATATATATAATTACATAATGAGATTCTTTTGTATATATGTACAAATATCATCAATATGTCTATAAATAGAGGAAGTTGGAAAATGTATAATTTGTGGTGTGGATCAAAGTTGCAGCAGCAAGTCATTATATGTACTGTAGGTCGCTTTCCCGCACTTGTATTTAATTGGTAGAATCACTATCTATATTCTGCATGGCAGTCAATCAAAGGAAACGTACTATACGGTACTAAATGCATCAAAAATTTATATAGACGGTCTGTGATTTGCCGAGTAAAATGGGAAGTCAGTATATATAAGTTGGTGATGATGTCAGCACAACTTATCATTAGATGTGCTGACATCACCAGCTTATATACTGACCTTCCATTTTACATCGTCAAATCACAGACCATCTATATAAATTTTTGAGGCATTTAATACCGTATAGTATGCTTCCTGTGATTGACCGTCATGAAGATTATAAATAGTGTTTTTACCAATGAAATACAAGTGCGGGAAAGTGACCTACAGTACATCTAATGACTTGTAACCCCTGAATGGGTCACAATGTATATGTATATAACCTTTTCATATAATTTTATATTTGTGATAATAGCTAAATCGTAAATATATTGCTTTATATTATTATTTAACTTAGTTATATTGTTAGGTAGGATGTAACATTCATATATTATGTGCTCATAGTTCAAGTCTTGATTGTCTATTGTAATTATCGCTTGTTACTCTGCCGGCTTCTGTGTTGCTGAGCAGCAACTGTCCACTGAGCTATCACGTGATCGAGGGGGTTCTCACCTTGCGTGAAGTATTCAGTCTGGTCTAGACTCACTTGGTGGTTGGACGTATTCCTGACAAGTGCCTAACTCTCATTATTATTATTGTAGGTTCTGTGGAACTCTGTTCACAGAACATAGTGATTTTCGACGTTGTACGTCGTAGACGCTGAGCTGTAGCTTCTGACCTAATTTGTACTGGTATCTGTGTATTATCACAGTTGGGGGTTTTCTTATGCTGAACTTAGATTCAGTAGTATGGGAGTTTTGTGGAGGATCTGCAGATGGTCTCTACTAGCTGTCTTTATATTATCTCCTTGTTCCTGATTGTGTCGCAGTTGCTTGTTATATTGTTCAAACAGACTGTTCTGATTGCCAGTTGGTTAAGAAGTTAATTTATTTGAGGACTTTGTCAGTCACTTGTTTAAGTCTAGTCGAGTCTTGAGACATTGTGAACTACTTAGAGCACTTATACACATATTTATTTGTATATTATATTATTACTTGTTAATGTACCAGACAGTACTTAAGACTTAAAGATGTGCCTCCTGGCACAATACTAATGTACACGAGAGAAATAATTATTAATTTGTTTGAATTGATTAATAAATTTATTAATAATCAAGAGGTATATTAAATTTTTATTTCTCTAGTTAGTAGACTACCAGTTGTAATCCTGAAGTACTAATAATTCTAATGGATAATTTGATTAAGATATTGATTAATTAAGAAAACCTAGTAACAGGCTGGATGCTAGAAGGGAAATCCTTTCTAGTATTCACTTGAGATCTCGAAGCTTTTTTCAGAAATCATTTTTTTTTTTTTAACATTATTGTAACACTGATCTATATTTTCTCATATATTTAATGAATGTAATTTGTAAATTAAAATGATATTCATAATAATTTAATTTCTTTCCCTTTCCTTGCTTTTTGATTATAATAATAATTTTCCTTTCCATCAAGCATAGACTTGTTTGATATAACTTTTTCAATCTTTTGCGCTTCTTTTTGATTATAATTATAATCATCTCAGGCTTTTGAAAATCAATTGGATGAATAAATAAATAATTAGAAAGATATTTACTTTTAATACTACATTTATTTACTTTGAATCAAGAACTTTCTAAGTTTGATCATAATAATTTATAAGGAATCTTGTAGACTCAAATTTAAAAATTGTTTCACTATATAATGTGTTGTATAATCTTTGTGGCTTACCGGTTCTTTTTGATTATAATAATAATTCACTACATACCCACATCATAAAAATATTCGATATAATAAGTTGAATACAAGGTAGAATATCAACCTTCTATATACCTCTCTTGTCATTCATTTCTAATTACCTTGATAATATTAGGAATCATAAAAGTATATTCAATTTCATATTTATATTATGAATCATTTGTATATATTGAATATGTCGATAGAAGTGACTTCAATCTTTAAAGGTGATCGCTGTATAGCCCTTTTGGTTTAATGCTTTATTTTTTTATTATAATAACTTGAAGGTGATATTAAACATCGTAAATCTTTCCATTTTATTCTTACAATATGTTACATCACATGTGTGAATTACAAAATATTGCTAGCTAGGTAAAAACAAAATAATATTGGCATGGGTAGAAGAATTTTGATAAAAATCCTGCCTCTCATACCTATCATGAAAAAAGTGCAATCTAACTATCATCACAAGTAGTAATAAATTATCACAATTGTTTTCCAAGGATTCTTTTCTAATATAGATATCATCTTTTTTTTTTAGATACGGTGAAATCAACAATACCTTAGAATGATAGTCGATTGACATTCAGAATTTATGGTAGGAGAGGCAGCCTCATACTCCAGGCAGCTGTGCATGACAGGAGAGAGCAAAGTGGTCAGCCGAGTTAATTGCCGCATATCCCCATAGCTTAATGGCAGTTGATCTGAGGTGGTAGTGATTCTAAGCAAATAAAAAATAAATCGTAAAATTAATAACATTGTGGCTAGTATGCAATTTTATGGTGGGAAATGCCATCTTATAGCCTCATTTGTAAGGTCTGGAACATATAGAATAAACGTATATAAAAATTTTATAATTGAGTGAGAATAATCTATACATAACTTTTTGCCAATTGTTTTAAAATCTGACATATTTCATTATTATAGCAGTCAGGTCATTGAGGAAAATGCTAGTTGTTAATAGAGTACATTAGGTGAATTTAATAACTTGTACTAACTGCCTAGTTGTCTTATAGCATGTGATTAATAACCTCACTGCAGTGATCAGTATTGCTGTCTTCAGAATGATGCTGGTCCATTTATAGGGAATCACAGCATCTCAAGGCAAATAATGATATGTTTAAAAGACTAATTCTCATTATCCTATAAACTAACATAACTAGACAGGGTCATTATAGTGAACCTCTACACAACACCTCCATTTTCCTCAAAAGTACCTTATATACTTAAAGAACTTATCATTAACTTAAAAAAAAGATCCCTAAATGCACGTCATTATTCAATTCAAAGCAACGCCCAATAATGTTGATATGCATTTTATAAATCACGTCAAACTTATATCTATGATGTACATCAGAAAGGTTTGCCTCAATGCATTTAACAAATAAAAATACGCTAATTATCCCCCCACAAGATGAAATTAGTCGTGTGAAAAAACATGTCATCTACTCTTATAAAACTTAATATTCCAACATATCAATTAAAAAAAAATTAATCCATCACAACCTCTTTCACACCAACGTGATTAGTCACATTTCTAACTACAAAGATCATGCTTGCTACCAATTAATCATATTTTTGTGCTGTCAAATCTAAGATATTCTTTTAATTTGCTGGATATAAATGGTCTCCAAGAAAATAGGAACCTGGCTAATGGATTTGAACCATGTTGCAAAAATGCTTCTAATCTTGTATTGCTGTATCAAACTTGGCCCACCTGCTCACTCACTCTCACACATTTTGTACAGAATAGTACAAGTGAACACTAAAGGGAATGGTGACATATGAAGGTCAAATTATTCATTTTTTTTTTTTTTAAATAATTAGACACTATTTTTATATAAAATGCTTAAAAAATAAATACTAACCAAAATTGCAAAGTATGTAGACTTGTGCAGCAGATATCTAAAATTAGGTTGAACGCAGATCGACTTAATATAAACAGGTTAATCAGCTTGGACCAGTAAGTGACCTTTTACACCATGGTAACAAGGCAAGAGTAATCTCACATTAAGAAAAGTTTAATTGCATTACAAATTACCTTCTTAATGTCCTATTACCAGCAAAATATTTTTTCCTTAGTAGTCACTTTTAATAACTCAAGAGCATACATCTCTCAAAATTCATGCATTACCAGAGATTCATACTTAAATGAATAAAAACTTCACATTCATGAATGGAATGGCAGAATAAAAACTATAAAAGCATTTTTTTCTCACTTCTCTGATCAGTAACGAGTCAAAGAATTCACGGGATATCCTTATATACATGGATATATTCTATATGCACTTTGTGTGTAGACATCCTTTTAACTTAAAACTAAAGTTTGTGAAAGCACTTATGATGTTCCATTTATGCATCTTCCGCAGGAAGTTTGAGAGCACATAACAGTCGTACTTTCCTTTAAGACGACAAACAGCATTACCAGTTTCTGCATCATAGGCTTGTGTTCAGTTACCCGGTGATCACAAATTCGTCACTGAACAAGCAAGAAGTATATCAAGACTATTATTCCCTAACATGAATACATTTCATAGTACAAACCAAGTTGATGTGCATGCCCATAGCTTGGCACATTTGAGGGGGGAGTTGTCAGCACACCCAATAGCACCACATGAAATAATTTTGAGATCACTAATATTATCACCACTGTCTATTCCAGAAATTTTTGTGCTATTTTCCTAATGGTGAGGTCTCGCAAGAGATTATTATCCGTCCCCAGGTAAAAAGGCAATTATGGCTGCATTCTTGGTCACAATCCTTGCATGGCAAACTTAAACATCTGTGAGATTGTTACTGACTTGCCAGTGTTCAACCACTCTACTAAATGTTATGTTACAAAGCATTTCTATTTTTCTTGTAACGTAGGATAGTTATATTTATGGAAGGCAGCTTGGTTTTGCTTACAGTATTACTGTAAAGAGCTTACTTATGTGGCATTCACAGACATGTATTTTCTATCATCTTTCACGTTTAGCTTGCACGAGACTACTTTGCTGACAGGTGCAGTTTTCAACATATTTTTGATTTCAACTCTTAAATATCAATTTATTGCACATGCTGAATGTAAGCCTTCCACGGAGTCTCTGCAGTGCTAACTCAAGGCTTGATAACTCTCTCGAAACATGAGCCTTGCACTCGATGTCAACCAATCAGGTGGATTGACCTTCCGAGCACCTGCTTAAGACGTAGACAAGCGTTACTTTCTATCATAGTATACCTCCACTGTCTGGGTATTTTTAACACTTTCCCGCAGCACCTGAGCTAGCCCAACATGTCTCTCAGGTCCATATGGACAGCGGGCGGGATCCAGCAGGCCTCGTTAGTCAGTCCACGAAGTGATCAAAACTGTCCAGGTACTCCAGGGCTGCTAAGTAACAGAACCTGTACTCCTCCTGAAAGGGAAAGTCATATCCTTAGACAGAGTATTAAAGTGAAACAAAACATTCTTATAGGAAATATCAGTGAAATTGCAATACTAATTATAAAATTTTAACACAAGTCAAACATGATCTGTACACTGAGCCTGCTGCAACAGGTATTTTTCTTCCACCAATGAATAAATTTCCAAGTGTTTCTCACTTCAGTTAATCAGATCATATTTTTTTTTTGCACAAATATGAACTTTCACTAAGGTAGGAGGTTGGTAGACAGGAACCACCCAGGGAGATACTACCGTCCTGCCAAGTGAATGTAAAATGAAAGCCTGTAATTGTTTTGCATGATGGTAGGATTGTTGGTGTCCTTTTTTTCAGTCTCATAAACATGCAAGATTTCAGGTATGTCTTGCTACTTCAACTTAGGTCACACTACACATATATATATATATACACACACACCTCTCTGGATTTTCTTACTTGTTCTTGTTTATTTCCTCTTATCTCCATAGGGTAGTGGAACAGAATTCTTCCACCGTAAGTCATGCGTGTTGTAAGAAGCGACTAAAATGCCGGGAGCAAGGGGCTAGTAACCCCTTCTCCTGTATATATTACTAAATATAAAAGGAGAAATTTTCGTTTTTCCTTTTGGGCTCAAAAATTCAATATCAATTTATAATTTTGTTTTATTATCACTGCACCTATTAAAAAAATATCACAATCGTGGTATTATTTTTATTATTATTAACACACTGGCCGATTCCCACCAAGACAGGGTGGCCCGAAAAAGAAAAACTTTCACCATCATTCACTCCATCACTGTCTTGCCAAAAGGGTGCTTTACACTACAGTTTTTAAACTGCAACATTAACACCCCTCCTTCAGAGTGCAGGCACTCTACTTCCCATCTCCAGGACTCAAGTCCGGCCTGCCGGTTTCCCTGAACCCCTTCACAAATGTTACTTTGCTCACACTCCAACAGCACGTCAAGTATTAAAAACCATTTGTCTCCATTCACTCCTATCAAACACGCTCACGCATGCCTGCTGAAAGTCCAAGCCCCTCGCACACAAAACCTCCTTTACCCCCTCCCTCCAACCTTTCCAAGGCCGACCCCCAACCCCGCCTTCCTTCCACTACACACTGATACAGTGGTGGTAGTAGTGTCAAAAAAGAAGAGAGGTTTTATTGGGACAATGACTGGCTCTGTATAGAGCTTCATTATTACATGATAAACCTTTAAATTCAACTTGTGCCTTTGGTTCACTACTTTCTAGAGAAAATCATTAATCTGAATGGATTTTCTTGCAGTACTGCAAGCTTCTGATTATGTGCTGATTAAAACATCAAAGGCCTACAGCTATCATTCAACTTACCCCGTGGTTATTTTGCATCTTTTATTGCTCATTTGCGATATTTGTATCAACACTAGTAGAAATTCGTTCCAAGTGCACACTGATGGTGTGAACACACATATATTGTATAATTAGTTATGTAGACAACTTGGTACCCCAAATATCGGCCTTAATTCGTTCCAGAAAGCTGCTCAAGTGTCGTAACCGAACGAATTCTTTTCAAAGAGGAATAATGTAAATTAGATTAGCCCGTGTCAGACCCCCAAAAATGCACTTATATAATTGTTCAAAGTACCACTAATCAAATTATGCAACTTTTTTCTATTAAACCTCTACAGTTTCAAATCACCAGTATGCCTGGAGAGGGTTTCAAGACTCAGGGTCTGATCAACCAGGCTGTTACTGCTGGCCACATGTAAACCTATGTATGACGAGCAGTAACAGTATATTACAAATACAGCATTTCTTACCTCTGTCTGCACCATAGCAGGACGCTGGGTACGTAGATTACGGACAGTCTGGAACATGTCAACGACACCTTCGTACTGCATGCGCTCCAGAACCTGACTCAGGGTAATGAACACCCCAGTGCGACCAACACCCGCACTATGGCAAAAAAAAATGTGTATTAATTTTCCACGCTTAAGGTGTTGTAGTATAACTTTTATATGAATAAAGAAATTATAAAAATAATCCAAGGATTCAATCTTTGGTAAAGAAACAAGTGCGTTTCAGACTCCCCAAAAATGCACTTTCATAACTGTTTGAGTTGGGAACTATTCGAGGTACCACTAATCAAAATATGCAACTCTCTTGTATTAAGGCTATACAGTTTCAAATCGACAGTCTGCCAGTCCATCCCTCTATCACTGCACTAGAGAGAGAGAAGGACTGGCACTCTTACAACCAAAAAATGCTATGGTGATGGGGAGTCATTCTTATATGCACTACTATCCACGATGCACTAAAAAATGAAAATCACTTGGCATCTTCATCAACATAATAATCTATTACAAATCTTACCTGCAATGGACAGTAATGGGACCATCTTGCCCAAACTGTTCTTTCGTCTTGTGCACCTGACCAATGAAATCAATGAAGCCTTCTCCAGATTTTGGAACACCCTGCAATGTTGTATAACCATTAACAATACTGTAATTAAACTGTTGTATTAATAAATCCTTAAGAGATAAGATAAGATTTCGTTCGGATGTTTAACCCCGGAGGGTTAGCCACCCAGGATAACCCAAGAAAGTCAGTGCGTCATCGAGGACTGTCTAACTTATTTCCATTGGGGTCCTTAATCTTGTCCCCCAGGATGCAACCCACACCAGTCGACTAACACCCAGGTACCTATTTGCTGCTAGGTGAACAGGACAACAGGTGTAAGGAAACGTGTCGAAATGTTTCCACCCGCCGGGAATCGAACCCGGGCCCTCCGTGTGTGAAGCGGGAGCTTTAGCCACCGGGCCACCTTCTATGTTGTCTATTTCCACTATGCCACTTCCCTACCAATCTTGTTTTGTTCTGCGTCATAACTGCATGTCTAGAGTCATTTTCAGCCATACCCTCTTGCTTTTATTTTATCTGGAGAAAAACCTATCCTCATTTATCCTATTGAGGTCCTCAAGATTTCCAGAAAATTCATAAAGTGACAGGAGGTACAAATAATATAAAGAGATCAATGTGAAAAAAGGATTCTTCGTCCGTAACCCATGCGTGTCGTAAGAGGCGACTAGGACGCTGGGAACAAGATGCTAATAACCCCTTCTTCTGTATACATTAATGTAAAAAGAAGTATTTCTTCTTTTTCAGGTTGGAATGCCTCGGTGGGAGACAACCACTATGTTCAAATAAAATAATAATCGATGCTAGACATGACCTTCCCTTCCAAGGACCAGAAGAGTTGTCTTCACACAGGTGAGGAATGGTTTTGAAAACCGACAAGTTGAAGATTTGAGACACTTACGCAACACATGGGAATCTTCATTGAAGAAACGTTTCGCCACACAGTGGCTTCATCAGTCCAATACAAAGTAGAAATGGGTAAGGAGAAGAGAAGTTTGAGGTAATCAGTCCCTCAACCTGGAATCGATGTGTTCAGGGCAGTATATAAGCCACTTCTCTGCCCCTATGCTGTACTTCCTACAAGATTGATGGACTGAACACATCAATTCCAGGCTGAGGGACTAATTACCTCAAACTTCTCCTCTCCTTACCCATTTCTACTTTGTATTGGACTGATGAAGCCACTGTGTGGCAAAACGTTTCTTCAATAAACATTCCCATGTGTTGCATAAGTGTCTCAAATCTTCATACAGATAAGGAGCTCTTCAATTGAAAAATAAAACTTATACTTCCCTTCTCTGGATAAAAATGTGTTTACTTCCCATTCCCCAGTGCTGTAAAACCCCTACAGGTTTAGCTCTTACCCATAATTATAATAATCAATATGACCTTATATTTTCATAACATGCTAAGGCAATGTAGCACTTATTTTTTTTTTTTTCAACAAACCAGCCGCATCCCACCAAGGCAAGGTGACCTAAAAAGAAAAACACAAATTTATATTTTTCAACTTAGTAATTTATACAAAAGGGGTTACTAGCCCCTTATATCTACACACAAACAACCCGCATATGGAAGAAACCATAAGTTTCTTTCTCTGTGTGCGGGTTGTTTGCGTATTCTCCAGTCATAGTACTGTGACTGTATTCTACAAATGACTCGGCTCCTAATGTAATAACTCCACTGGGTTGTTAAATCATTCCCAATACATTACCTAAATTGAAACTCAAGAAAAACACATCAAAATTCAAACAGAACAGGTTCATACGAACCCTATTAAATCATACCCAGAAAAGGGTCATACAAACCCTATTAAATCATACCCAGAACAGGTTCATACGAACCCTATTAAATCATACCCAGAACAGGTTCATACGAACCCTATTAAATCATACCTGTTCAGGCCACTCGATAAATTGGAACTGACGTATGGTGCGAGACTGACCATCCCTGGCATCAGTTATCTGTGTATTAAGACATTATTGGGCATTACAAAATTACACAGTATAAACTACAATATACATAATATTCTGACTTCATAAAAAAAACAATCAAAATGGAAATATTAAAAATTCTTTACATTCACAATAACAGCAAAAATTATGAATAAAAAATCACTTAAATTTGGATATTCAAATGACAACTTTCGACGTAATCCAAAATTTGTATATTTTTCAAAATTCTTAATTTTCCCCAAGAGAAAATACCAAACTTTAATAAATTCAGTAATTCTAATTTGCATTTGATGTGAATAATCAGAAAATTTATATTTGAACATTCTAAATAATAAGGATTTTTCCAAATTACCATTTCAAATTTGTTAAAAAAAACAAAATTGAGAAAAATCCAATTTGATTTCCAAAATGTTTAAAATTTTGACACCAATGTATATAAATTAGCTCACATAAGACCATAATTATTCTAACAAGTGTTGAACTATAGTGATTAGCATCTACGTAACTATATGAACTATTAGAGACTACAGTGACGATTACAGACTAGCAACTACTAGACTAAAGTGACGGAGAATGCTGGCAAGAAACACAAGGTTAATCACCTTAAACTCCCTGAGAATGTATTGAGGCATATTGTACTCTGCTATAGGGTCGACCACATAAAACTGGTACCGCTGTGACCGTTCGTTGGGCCAGTACTGGTAGCACTTCTCCTGCAATACCAGAGTATACATTAATTTCCATATCATCGGACAAGTCATATTATAGTCCGGGTGTGTATCAGAACAGTCATACATGTATTACAGTACTTATGTATCATTAGGCAAGTCATATTACAGAAATTATATATCATTAGTCGTCATATGACTAAAATATTGTCTGGTGATACATAATTATTAAATTATGCACCATCAGATAATATTGCAGCTATGTATCATCAGACAAGTCATTTGTACCATCATATAACAGTTATACGTATCGTCAAAAAATCATGGTCATATGTATCATTTTGCTAAAGCGACTTTTCTCATGTGTATAACTGAAAAAACTTGGGTATAATAATAATTTTTACTTATACAAGTACGTGGTACAACTTATAAACACTATATTGTCCCAGCAACAATTCTCTTTCCATTTTTAGAACGTTATATAAACCCTCGCAGAAGGTTCTTTGATGCCAGTGATGGATTATTGAACCTGACCTTCCCTTCCTCAGATCAAACCACAGTACTTCTTGTTGTCGCAGGTTCTGTACAACCACTACCAGCTTAGCACCTTTTCTATACAATTTTTTTCATTACATCAACAGCCATCATAAACAAAGTCAAGGTGATGAAAAGAAAAATGCATTCATCATCATTCCTTCAATCACTGTCTTACCAGAATCATGTTAACATAACAAGTCAGATTACTCTTCAATGTTAGATACGAGTGAATGGAGACAAATGCTTTTTAGAACTTGGAGCGTGACCAAGGTAATGCATTTATGAAGGGAAACCGGCAGGCAGACTTGAGTCCTGGAGATGGGAAGTACAGTGCCTGCACTCTGAAGGAGGGGTGTTAATGTTGCGGTTGTGTAAGTGCAACTCTGGTAAGACAGTGATGGAGTAAATGATGGTAAAAGTTTTTCTTTTTTGGGCCACCCTGCCTTGGTGGGAAATGGCTGATGTATTAAAAAAAAATTGAAGATTATAATAACAGTAGAGTGACTATCTTACCCTGCCCATTTCCTTGAGTTTAGTGAGCATGACCACAATGGTAGAGTTGTGCTCCCACAACATTCGCCAAAAGTCATCGACGGTTTCCTGAAGTGGACCCTGGGTTGCAATGTATGCAGAGCGGTACCTGTGTGTTATATAAAATCATTTTAAGATGACAGGTGACAAAGATGAATTTTTTTTTCATATTCAGATAAAAAAAATTGTTGTTCTATCTAAATGTCCTTGTTTCTGTCAAGACCCAAAATCAAATATCTAGCACTCTCTTGACTTAATAAACTTCAGAAATATGAGACAAAATCCACTGTCAACTGATTCAGAAATAACAAAGAAAGTCCACTGGCTAAAGAATTGTTCGTTATTGATATAATCATGGAAAATAATCCACTTCCCCAAAACCTACGTCTAGTGTGTAAGCATTAACCCTTAAACTGTCCAAATGTAGATCTATGTTCGCTTGCATACCACTCCAAACGTAAATCTACATTCTTTCTTAAGGGGAAAATCAAAGTCGGAGCGCTACGCGTGCAAACGTAGATCTACATTTTGGAAAGTTTAAGGGTTAATAATAGTCTACCAAATATACGCAAGCACGTTTCTGGCAAGAAAACCAAAAACATACACAAGCATTTCTGGCAGAAATGCTCATGTACAGTTTGCTAAATATTGTATACCATGTAAAGAAATAAATTTTGGAATTTAAATTTAAGCTTTACTCCTGGTTTCTGCAAAGCCATACCACTCATTAATTATATTACTGACAATAATAGAGTATTAAATGAAACATTACCTGTATCCATCAATAAAACTGGCATTGATGTAGTCAGATCCTTCAGTACCACGAAGAGGTTGCAAGCACACACGACTGCCTTCGAAAGGCAATATATTCACTAATCTGTTCTTGAACTTGTTAACTGGAAGATTAGCACTGACAAACCTTGATGGTTGTGCTTTGATGTTTGCCAAACGCTATGAGGGGGGGAAAAAAAAAATTTATATATTACACTGTTCGACTGGACTACAGGTTTAATGGTAGAATAAAAATTGAACAACCTGAAATGCTCATCATGTTAGTGGCTTTCTTTGTCTCTGACAATATTTTAGTACATATGAACTTCGCATTGTATACTTCGAAAAGAAATAAATTTTTGATTCTGAACAAATTACAGTGGACCCCCGCATAACGATCACCTCCGAATGCGACCAATTATGTAAGTGTATTTATGTAAGTGCGTTTGTACGTGTATGTTTGGGGGTCTGAAATGGACTAATCTACTTCACAATATTCCTTATGGGAACAAATTCGGTCAGTACTGGCACCTGAACATACTTCTGGAGTGAAAAAATATCGTTAACCGGGGGTCCACTGTACTTCTAAATTATACAACATCCCTAGGTCATGATGCTACGCTAAGTTCAAAGCCAGATTATTCAAGTTGTGACAAGGCTTGTGGGTTACTGGCAGTAACAGCCTGCTTGGTCATGAATTCAAAAATGAAATTTGGCATTAGTCTTGGCTGTGATGGTTAAAAAAAACTCAAAACCAGTCACAGGTAATATAATGTGTTGACAACCTTCCCCTCCTCCATGACAACCAATATTAATGTTTCTAAACAGAAATTATCAACGTGTTATTAAAACAACATGCCGTCCATGCCATTTTTATGACAAGACATTTCATCCAAAAAAACTTAGTGGGAAAAACGTCTTCTCAATAAAATGCCATAAACTCCAAATAGTGTCTTGTTAATATGCTTGTCAGAATATAAAACCACTACTAGCTCAAGGACTTTGGTTATTATTGCCAGCTGGCCCAGTGGTTAACGCACTGGCCTGCAACTTTTAAAACTCACTTGCCATGGCTTCAAACCCCATCCATTCACTGATATATCACTGTTGATATAAAGAAATTATAAAAAATACAGACACCAACTTTCAAAAATTGTGGGTTACTGCAACATCTAAAATATCTGGTTATTCCAACACTTGCTATAACAGGTCCATTCTTTTTCCATATCGGTTATTTCCCACCAAGGCGGGGTGACCTCAATGAAGGAAATTCATTTATCATTATTCATTTAAAAGCTGTCTTGTCAAAAGTGTGTGGACATGACAGTTTAAATGACCCTCTGAACTGCAATAACTCCACCCGTCCTGCAGAGTGCAGGCACTGTACTTTCCACCTCCACAACTGTTGACCAGTTTTCTCTGAATCCCTTAATACATGTTACCAACAGCACGTCAAGTCATAAAAAATACTTGCCTCCACTCGCTCCAAGTACTCAGAACCTCCTTTACCTGCTCCATCCAACCTTTCTTGGGATGACCTCTTCCCTCCACCACACATTTATACATCCTTCCTCTCATCTTATTTTCTCCACCCTCTCTAAATGTCCAAACCACTTCAACAACTCCTCTTAATTATACTTTTGGTACCTAACCATCTCAGCTGTGGTTCATATATCGGTTTGCATGCAGCCAGCAGTAACAGCCTACTTGATCAGGTTCTGATCCACCGTAAGGCCTGGTCATGGACCAGCCCACAGGGGCACTGACCCCTGGAACTCCCTCCATGTATGCTCTAGCTCTTCTTTCTAATATCCAGTGTCACTCTGATTTTTGTCACAATAAAACTTAGTACGTAAATGTAAATGATAGGTGTTACATCAATATCACTGCATGAAAAGCATTTTAAACAATTTACAGTTTACTCTTCATGGTGTATGGCTTATGCTGTACCCTGTTAACAACAGGATATTACCTTGAATTCCAGCTCCATGCCAGTGACATTCTCTCCTGGTTCAACAGCCATCAACTCCTGAATGTGGGAGTGGAGATTACGTGCTGGTACCTCAGAGTTACCCGCCATAACAGCTTCAAGCAAGGCATCATGGATAAAGATGTACTGGTCTTCTGTTTGAACCTGTAAATTGATGAATTGTTAAGTACCAGTAATTGAAGTATGACTGAGCCCAAAAGTAGTAAAAATACACATACAGGAAAAGGAGATCTTTACTATCTTCAATGTTTCATCTACGCGAGACTTTTTCATCCACAATATCACAATTATTATTTAACAGGATAGCCACTCACTATCAATGTGAGTGTTTGGAAAGAGAAGACAAACCTTCGCAATCAGTCACTTATCGCTCTCTTGCCAGAGGTGTGCTGACATCACAACTCACATGAACCTCTCAATTGAAACATCTGTGCTGACATCACAACTCACATGAACCTCTCAATTGAAACATCTGTGCTGACATCACAACTCACATGAACCTCTCAATTGAAACATCTGTGCTGACATCACAACTCACATGAACCTCTCAATTGAAACATCTGTGCTGACATCACAACTCACATGAACCTCTCAATTGAAACATCTGTGCTGACATCACAACTCACATGAACCTCTCAATTGAAACATCTGTGCTGACATCACAACTCACATGAACCTCTCAATTGAAACATCTGTGCTGACATCACAACTCACATGAACCTCTCAATTGAAACATCTGTGCTGACATCACAACTCACATGAACCTCTCAATTGAAACATCTGTGCTGACATCACAACTCACATGAACCTCTCAATTGAAACATCTGTGCTGACATCACAACTCACATGAACCTCTCAATTGAAACATCTCCTCTCCTCCTCCAGAGTGCGGGCACTGTACTTCCCATCTTTAGGACACGAGTCTAGTTAACCTGTTTCCCTGAATCCATTCACAAATATTACCATGCTCACACTCCAACAGAATATCAAATCATTAAAAAAAAAAAAAAAAAAGGCCCTTCCCTCCAATTACTTCGAACACACTCATGCAAGCCTGCTTGATGTCCAAGGCCCTAGCACTCGAAACCTCCCTACTAACGATCCCTACCCCCTCTTTCCCTCTACCACAAATATACTTATCCTATTCTTCTCTAGCTGCCCAAACCACCTCAAGAACCCCTCCTTTTGGTAACTCCACACTCCAAATTCTCAGCACAATATTCACACCACACATTGCCTTCAAACATGATTTCTCTACTGCCTCCAATTTCCTTAATGTGACATTTAAGCCCCATGTTTCACACCCATATAACAGTGTTGGTACAGCTATACTCTGGTATATTCCATGGATAGGGATCTTTGTCTCAACATATACACAGTGATGAGAACCAAGGAAGTCAGGTGCTTGGTAAGGTTCAGGCTGAGGCGTCACAAAGTGTATATGAGGTGAGCCATCAACCAACATTAAAGTGAGGTCAGGTAATGTAAGATAATTCACTAACAACTACCATCATGACAATCTACTAATAGCTAAAGTTTTAGAAAACTTTCAAATATTTCTAATTCATATACAGTACCTTAGACTATCTTATTAACCTCATCTATATGCAGAAACACATTCATACTATACAACGTTACAATTTGTATTCACATTTACACAAAATTGCACTGTATGATTTTTACAAGAGAGTTTATTGTGCTTAACTCCTAACTCAGAGTTCAATACTAATTAACCCTTAAACTGTCCAAACGCAGATCTACGTTCACGTGCATAGCGCTCGGACCTTTATTTTCTCCATTTGAAAGTATATAAAAAATAACGTAGGACTACGTTTTGAGCGCTACACACATGAACATAGATCTACGTTTGGACAGTTTAAGGGTTAAAGTAATATCTCGTAGCAGGGTACTGCTGTACGTGGGATCCCACCATGTAATTCCTTTGGGCTCGCAGACAGGTGACGTGTCCGTATATGTCGACAGTATGTTCGTGCTTGATTCTCTCCAACATGGCATCAATGACAATGAAGGCTCCTGTTCTACCCACACCGGCACTGTAAAATACAAACATTTAGAATTTTAAGCCCAACCCAATAACTCAAAGTTCCTTCATTTTTCATTTTCTTCCATGCTTTGTTTTCTTAACCCTTAAACTGTCCAAACGTAGATCAACGTTCACGTGCGTAGCGCCCTGACCTTAATTTTCGCCATTCGAAAGCATGTAAAAAAAAAAATTACATCTACGTTCGGAACGCTACGCACGTGAATGTAGATCTACATTTGGACAGTTTAAGGGTTAATTTATTTACTCTTAATTACTTTAAGAAAACTTGCACACAAGAAAAACTAATTTTATATACATCTCTGAGTTTCCATCCGGAAACTGCAAGTTTCCCTTTATTAATAAAATAGCCATGTATATTTCTCTTTGTGAGTTTTAAGCATTAATGCTAATAAATAAAGCCTAAGGAACAATTTTCAGTGCGTAAACCACTGGACCAGCTGGCTACAATAAGATTAATCCAACTAAGTATATTTATACATCATAGGGAGGTTACCATGGGTCATCACTGTGACCACTAGCGTGTTCCCTGGTTTGTTTGCAATTGTCTTATTATGGCTTCCTGAATCAATCAGTACTCAAAAACATAATTAGATCATATTGATGTGGCATTTTTATGAAGTACCTGACATATACAATGCCAGTGAAACAATACATATACAGTGGTCCCTCGATAATTGTAAGGCTCAATAGTCGTAATTTTCGAAAATCGTAAGGTTATTTTCGTCAAAACATTGGCTCGTGAATAGTCGTTCGTCTGGGACGTGTACACACAGCCCCGAGCCACCTCACACTCCATTCCCAGCCAGTGTGCCATTGTTTATCAGTGAGTGAGGATGATCCCACGAGTTCATATAATACATTTCATAATATTCCATTCGTTTTAGTGTTTCCAACTGCTAAATAAGTCACCATGGCTCCAAAGAAAGCTCCTAGTGCCAGTCCTTTGGTAAAGAATGTGAGAAGCACATATAATTTAAGAACAAGTTTGTAGAAAAATACGAAGAGGGTGGTAGCAGTTGTAATAGTGGTAGAAGGTGGTACCATTGTAATAATGGTAGAAGGTGGTGGTAGCAGTTGTAATAATGGTAGAAGGTGGTGGTAGCAGTTGTAATAATGGTAGAAGGTGGTAGAGAGTGTCTTCTTCAGTGATTCTGCTAACTCCTCCAATGTTGTTGGAGTTATATAGGGCTACAGAAAACACCACCGCCTCAGCTGCTGCTTCACCACCATTATGGACGGTGTATGCTCACAGTGGCCCTTATACACCCAACATCGACAACACAGACCACTGTATAGTAAGACACAGTCACTCTGATGACATTGAGTGTACAAACACCAAAGTACTCAAGTTTTCCTGTACTGTGAATTTTTCACTGGTATTTTACTAGAAGTACATTTAGAAAATCCTACTAATACAGGTACTCCTCATTTAACGACCTACTGACATTCCTAAGAGTAGGTCGTTAAGTGAGGAGCCGCCCCTTACACTGATATTTCAAGCAAACTGTACTGGTAGTGGGTTCGTGTCAACCATCTTTTAGATATTGTTTTAATGTCACCTCTGGACCATTTATAACATTTTTTATAAAATTTGGATGTTTGAATGTACGTGGATGATAAAAAAGAAATGATTAAAACAAGTTGGATGTTCTAGCCCTAAGCGAAACTAAGCTGAAGGAGGAAGGGAGTAAAGGAGGTTTTGTGTGCGAGGGGCTTGGACTTCCAGCAAGTGTGCGTAAGCATGTTAGATAGGAACAAATGTTTTTTAAGATTTGATGTGCTGTTGGAGTGTAAGCAAGGTAATATTTATGAAGGGATTCAGGGAAACTGGCAGACCGAACTTGATTCCTGGAGATGGAAAGTACAGTACAGTGCCGGCACTCTGAAGGAGGGGTGTTAATGCTGTAGTTTTATAACTGTAGTGTAAGCATGCCTCTGGCAAGACAGTGTTGGAGTGAATGATGATAGAACTTTTTCGTTTTTGGGCCACCCTGCTTTGGTGGGAAGCGGCCGATGTGTTAAAAAATAAAAAAAGAACTTTTTTTTATTATTAACACATAGGCTGCTTCCCACCAAGGCAGGGTGGCCCAAAAGAGAAAAACTTTCACATCATTCACTCCATCACTGTCTTGCCAGAGGTGTGCTTTACACCACAGTTTTTAAACTGCAACATTAACACCCCTCCTTCAGAGTGCAGACACTGTACTTCCCATCTCCAGGACTCAAGTCCAGCCTGCCAGTTTCCCTGAATGCATTTAAAAAATGAAAAAGTAATATACACATACAGTACACTGGTCGGAGAGCTGGTAGAAAATCTGAGTGGTCGTTAAGTGAGGAGTACATGTACTCTGTCTAGTTCTTAAGTATGTAGTCTTAAGCATTAGGATAAGTTTACCCAAAATGCACTGCATACTAGTGGCTTTCTGTGACTAATATTATTTTATTACACGGAAACTACATTATATACGAATAATCCGCACACAGAAGAAAGAAACTTGGACCATTAACTAGTCATATTGTGTGACTAGTTTTCTTTCTTTCTTTCAACATACCAGCCATATCCCACCGAGATACGGTGGCCCAAAAGAAAAAAATAAAGTTTCTCCTTTTATATTTAGTAATATATACAGGAGAAGGGGTTACTAGACCCTTGCTCCCGGCATTTTAGTCGCCTCTTACGACACGCATGGCTTACAGAGGAAGAATTCTGTTCCACTTCCCCATGGAGATGTGTCACTAGTTAACCCTTAAATTGTCCAAACGTAGATCTACGTTCACGTGCGTAGCACTCCGACCTTTATTTTCTCCATTTGAAAGCATGTAAAAAAAAAAAACGTAGGCTTACATTCGGAGCGCTACGTAGAGCTACGTTTGAAGCACTATGCACGTCAACGTAGATCTACGCTTGGACAGTTTAAGGGTTAATGGTCCAACTTGGACCAAAACAGCATCATAATTTTCTTTTTCCTCTGTGCAGATTATTTGTGTACTCTTCCAGTCATGGTATTGTGCCTTTTTTATTCTTTAATTTACATCACCTGTGTACAAGATATAAAAATATGAATTTTGAACCCAAATTCCCTCTCCTCCTCTGAAACACAAATTCCAATACAGTTATTTATAACCTGCAAGAACTATTAACAAAAATTCACGTTACAAAAAATATCTGCTGTGCACACGGTACCTGCAATGGACAATGATTGGGCCCGACTCTGCAGGGTTGACGTGGCGGACACGTCGGAGGAACATGAGGAATGGAGAGGGATGGTCAGGAACTCCGTGGTCAGGCCAGGCAGTAAACTGGAACTGTCGAATCTCACGGCGATCCAAACTACCAGACTGAAAATACATTTAAAGTTCAGTTCACTAAATTTAATATTAACCCTTAAACTGTCCAAAAGTAGATCTACGTTTTTTCAACATTTGAAAGTATGTAAAAAAGCCTAATTTTTTTTTTTTTTACATTTGAAAGAGTATTAAAAAAACTTTGATCTACATTTGTTTTGTTATATCTGAAAATAGTAAAAAAAGTAGATCTACTTTTGGAACACTACGCATGTGAACGTAGATCTATGTTTAAGAGTTAATAAACTAAATTAAAGATATTACACTAAATATGAGGGTTCTTAATTTAACATATCCCCAATTAAATGGATTTTGGATTTACTAACAAAAATCTGTGGCCACAAACAATGGACAATGATTGTTAAAACCAGAATTGTCTGTCATCACTGCTTTTGGATTTAATAGATAAAGTCCAATAAATCCAGAATCTGCCATTATTATGATCATAAAAAACCTGATCATTCAAATGTAATAAAATTTATAAAACAAATTCAAATCGCTCAAGTGAATGGAATAAGAAGAGATAAGAAAAGATTTTATTCGGATTTTTAACCCCGGATAACCCAAGAAAGGCAGTGCGTCATCAAAGGACTGCCTGTCTTATTTCCATTGGGGTCCTAGAATAAACAGCCGAGTGTGATCATGTCACAAGATCTCACATTCAGGAATCACAAGTGTCACTATCACAAGGAAAATGATGGGCTGGATAACAAAAACCTTCAAAAGAGATGCCAAGTCTATGATGGTCCATTTTAAGTCATTTGTTTTCTCCAGGATGGAATATTGTTGTACACTAACAGTCTCAATGAAAGCTGCTGAAATTGGAGATCAGAATGTATGGAGAGCCTTTACTGCTTGTAAAAATTTAGTTATGCTCCCAAATTATTCTAAAAATACAAGAAGCCCATCAGAAGATTGAGAATTCACCAAATGAAAAGTAGGGATGCAATGAGTACACTAGAAATCATTAACTGAGAAGTCTTCATGGGAAAACGGAGAAGAGTTCTTCCTCCGTAACAGGCGACTAAAATGCCAGAAGCAAGGTGCTAATGACCCCTTCTCCTGACTAAATTTAAAAAGAAAAACTTTTGTTTTTCTTGTTAGGTCACCCTGCCCTGGTGGGAGATGGCCAGTGTTAAAAAATGTAAAGGGACCATGACTTTTCAGCATCTTTCCTTCAAAGAAAGGGAATTACCAACACACCCCCTAGCTGTCTTCAAGAAGGAATTTGACAGATTTCTCAAGTTAGCTCTTGATTAGCCAAGCTGTTATACCTATGTTAAACAGTGTGCAGCTAGCACCAACAACCTTAGTGATCAGGCCATCAACCAGGAAGCCTGGTCTGGGACCAAGTCACAGAGGCAGTGACTCATGGAACTGACTCCAGTAATATTCAGACAATACAAGATTCAGACTGTTGAAAATAGTATAAAACACCAACAAGTTGAGGATAAAGACACATGTGCCAGAGTTTGGTTTTATATTCTTCAAAAGTTTTGCCTATACAGTAAGCATTATCAGTCAGATCCAGAGGAGAGGGACGGATTACCATTACTGCTGCCTACAACACATTCTCCTTTGTATTTGACTGATGAAGGCTGCTATGCAGGTGAAACATTTCAAGAATAGAGATACCCAACTGTTGCACATGCATCTTCTTCCTCAAGATTAACACTATAGTATAAAGGACAAGATTAAGACTATGCTGTAAAGGACAACAGGATTACGACTATGGAATACAAAACAACAGAATTATGGCTATGGTATATAAAACAAGAACAATATTAAGACACCCATAGGAATATTTTGCTTTACCCGCTGCAGCTGGAAGGTCCTGACAGTGTACGTGGCAAGTTCCTGCACGTCAGTGAGGGTAACATGCATGATTCCATACGTCTCCATGGCAGACACCCTGGCAGGCCAGTACTGGTCACACTTGATCCTTGTACGCTCCTCTAGCTTAGTCATCATCACAATGGTGCAAGATTGCTGCTCCCACAGCATACGCCACAGGTCTCCAAATGTCTCAGGAAGAGGACCCTGAAAAAAACATGAAAGATAATGCATCGAATATAGTCCCAACGAAGTCTGTATGGTAGACAGTCATGGTATAATCACAAAATCATAATAACACAATTGGAAACAAACCACGGGATGGGTGACATATGAACTCATGGCAAGTTCAAACATCCCCTGTTCCATGGTTTTTGTTTTAAGAAACACACATGGTAGGGTGTGCAAAAGAAGAAAATTAAAGGTGAATACAGGAAAGAGTAAGGTTATGAGGATAACAAAAAGATTAGGTGATGAAAGATTGAATATCAGATTGGAGGGAGAGAGTATGGAGGAGGTGAACGTATTCAGATATTTGGGAGTGGACGTGTCAGCGGATGGGTCTATGAAAGATGAGGTGAATCATAGAATTGATGAGGGAAAAAGAGTGAGTGGTGCACTTAGGAGTCTGTGGAGACAAAGAACTTTGTCCTTGGAGGCAAAGAGGGGAATGTATGAGAGTATAGTTTTACCAACGCTCTTATATGGGTGTGAAGCGTGGGTGATGAATGTTGCAGCGAGGAGAAGGCTGGAGGCAGTGGAGATGTCATGTCTGAGGGCAATGTGTGGTGTGAATATAATGCAGAGAATTCGTAGTTTGGAAGTTAGGAGGAGGTGCGGGATTACCAAAACTGTTGTCCAGAGGGCTGAGGAAGGGTTGTTGAGGTGGTTCGGACATGTAGAGAGAATGGAGCGAAACAGAATGACTTCAAGAGTGTATCAGTCTGTAGTGGAAGGAAGGCGGGGTAGGGGTCGGCCTAGGAAGGGTTGGAGGGAGGGGGTAAAGGAGGTTTTGTGTGCGAGGGGCTTGGACTTCCAGCAGGCATGCGTGAGCGTGTTTGATAGGAGTGAATGGAGACAAATGGTTTTTAATACTTGACGTGCTGTTGGAGTGTGAGCAAAGTAACATTTATGAAGGGATTCAGGGAAACCGGCAGGCCGGACTTGAGTCCTGGAGAGGGGAAGTACAGTGCCTGCACTCTGAAGGAGGGGTGTTAATGTTGCAGTTTAAAAACTGTAGTGTAAAGCACCCTTCTGGCAAGACAGTGATGGAGTGAATGATGGTGAAAGTTTTTCTTTTTCGGGCCACCCTGCCTTGGTGGGAATCGGCCGGTGTGATAATAAAAAAAATAAAAATACAATTTAAGAAATGAGCATTTTACCAGTAAGCTCTCACATAAAACTATTCTATCCAGTGCAATTTTTGGCAAATGCAGTTTAAAAGTCTATCCAAAATTGAACTTGCCACATGCTATTCAGTCCCAAACCACTGAACGAGTGAAGTTTGAACCCAAGGCAAATGAGTCCTGAAACTCCAGGCCAGTGCATAAACCACTTGGCCACCTTGCTATTCAGTCCCATTTACAAAAACTTGCACTATATAATGGGGCCTTATAAGAGAGCTGTCTATATGGTGAGAGTAACAAATTGTTAGGAAAGCTGGGAATTGAACTGACTTATCCAGAGTCATCAAGATGGTAGAGTTATGGACTTGTAAATTAAATACCACTGGTCTGGTCCCCAGCACTCCTGACACAATAAGCCCCTCACTAGCAATCAGTGGCAAACCTATATTTTTTGGGGCCCCTGAAGCTTGAACTGTTATGGGGGAGCCTCTTCTCATACAGCAGACCCAAAATTTTTAAGCAATGTGGACTACAGTCACTTCTGGGGCCCCTCAAGGATTAGGGGCCCTGAAGCTTAAGCATCATTGGCTTCATAGTAGATCTGCCCATGCCAGTGATGCAACAAGAACAAGAAGAGATGTTAGGAACAATACAATGACTGGAACAATGCACAAACAACCCACACATAGGGAAGAGAAACTTACGACATTTCAGTCCAACTTGGTCCATTGATTACTCACACCGTGACTAGTCAATGGTCCAAGTCAGATCGAAATGTCATCGTAAGCTTCATTCTCCTATGTGTGGGATGTTTGTGTAGTGTTAGAGAAAATATGATCACAAAATAGTTTAGTGCATAGACAAGGATAAACTCACTACCGGTGACACAAACTACACACTCAAATGAGCCACATGGACACTAGGAAATAGTTTGACTCAAGAAATCAAAATAACACAATTGCAAACAAAACACAGAATGGATGTGATTTGAACCCCTGGAGATTTACAACTCACTTGTCATAGGTTCAAGCCCCAACCGTTCAGTGTTTTCCTTTTAGGAAACATTTCTTAAGGACCGAGATAAGTTATAATAAAGTGGAACAAACACCACCCAAAGGTTGAACACTAAGTATGACAGGGATCAATCATCAGCTGATTGAAAGTTTACAAGTGGAACCAAGAGCTGAATTATCATCATCATGGGGGAGCGCTAAACCCATAGAGATTAAACAGCACCTGGGGTAGGGGGTGGGGGATTGATGGAAGGCATTCATGCTTAATTCTGGGAATTGGAGCACAAATCCAATTCCACTAGCCTGGCCCATGGCCGAGCTCAGAGAGTAGATAAACTCTTGAAACTCTTCAAAGGTAAGAGTCTCTCACCAGTATCAAGGAACATCCTTACAGGGGACCAGAAGCTGAAGCTCACTTCTCACAAACTAAAACAGAGTACAGAAACAGAAAGGAACTAAAACAGAGTACAGAAACTGAAAGGAACTAAAATAGAGTACAGAAACTGAAAGGAACTAAAATAGAGTACAGAAACAAGCTAAAACAGCACAGAAACAGAAAGGAAACGAAGTGTGACATACAAATGATGATGTACAAGCAACTAAATATGAAGAACAGAAAGAACATTTAGAACAGGTATCCCCCTGATATTTCAGTATTAACAGAGAACAAAACTACACTATAACAACTAGTGAGAACAATTATACTAACAAATAGCTAATAGGTAACATGATGAAAAAATTACTAAGGACAGGATACCATACTCACATAGCTGCAAATCATTAATTGTTGACAAATGGTTTGGAAAACTGACAAGTTATATTTAAAACACTTGGCTATCTTTATTGTGGAAATGTTTCACCAACAAGTGGCTTCCTCAGTCTGGTACAGACATGAAGGGTAAAGGATAAGGAGTATAAGGTAATCAGTCCCTCAAGACTGAGGGACGAGGGACTAATTACCTCGAACTACTCCTCATCCTCCACCATACGTCTCTGCACTGGACTGAAGAGGCCACTTGTTAGTCAAACATTCCCACTTGGGTATCTTTACCCAAGTGTTGCACAAATGTCTCAATCATCAAATCGGTAATTACTCTTCAATCTTTCTGCTTTTTAAATACAGGAGCTCCTCAACTTACGATGGGGTTAAGTTCCGACAAATCCGTCCTAAGTCAAAAATATCGTAAGTCGAATATGAATATGATGTGCTAAATTAATAAGTATATAAACAACTCCTGTCACCGAATAAATAAACAAATAATTACTGTAATTAACTAAATACCAGCATTGAAAAGTAAATGAATACAAGTTTGGGACTTGTTTCCTTCATGATGGGTATTCATCTCAAGTTTTATCTACATACTTTGGAGCAAAGAAATTACTTTGTAGATGCTGCAAAGTAATTTTTTGCTCCAAAGTAATTGCTTTGCTCCAAAGTAACTGCTTTGCTCCAAAGTACCTGCTTTGCTCCAAAGTACCTGCTTTGCTCCAAAGTAACTGCTTTGCTCCAAAGTAATTGCTTTGCTCCAAAGTACCTGCTTTGCTCCAAAGTAACTGCTTTGCTCCAAAGTAATTGCTTTGCTCCAAAGTAATTGCTTTGCTCCAAAGTAACTGCTTTGCTCCAAAGTACCTGCTTTGCTCCAAAGTACCTGCTTTGCTCCAAAGTAACTGCTTTGCTCCAAAGTAATTGCTTTGCTCCAAAGTAATTGCTTTGCTCCAAAGTAATTGCTTTGCTCCAAAGTAATTGCTTTGCTCCAAAGTAATTGCTTTGCTCCAAAGTAACTGCTTTGCTCCAAAGTAACTGCTTTGCTCCAAAGTAATTGCTTTGCTCCAAAGTAACTGCTTTGCTCCAAAGTAACTGCTTTGCTCCAAAGTAATTGCTTTGCTCCAAAGTAATTGCTTTGCTCCAAAGTAATTGCTTTGCTCCAAAGTAATTGCTTTGCTCCAAAGTAACTGCTTTGCTCCAAAGTAATTGCTTTGCTCCAAAGTAACTGCTTTGCTCCAAAGTAACTGCTTTGCTCCAAAGTACCTGCTTTGCTCCAAAGTAACTGCTTTGCTCCAAAGTAACTGCTTTGCACCATTGTAAAGTCGAAAAATTATAAGTCAAACTATCACAAGGTGAGGAGCGCCTGTATATATATGGTATAGCATCTATATCAACATGAAACCAAGACACTTACCTGAGTGGCAATATAAGCATTTTGCTTACGATATCCATCGCAGAAATTAGCATTGATGTAATCACTACCAGAAACGCCCTCTAATGTCTTAAGGACCACTCTTGAATGGTCGTAGGCAATGACATTAGCGTAACGATTCTTAGGTTTATTGATTTCCAAATTACTGTTGTCCCAAGTAAATTGTTGGCCAGGTTCAATCGACTGAAATTAAAACAATCATTAAATTTTTGTTTTTCCTGCTCAATGCCACGATTAACTAAAAAGACTTGAAAATTAAAAATATTTTACTGCTCTATGTGCACAAATTTTTGGAAAAAATAGTGTTTTTTGAAAATTTATGGCTTTATAGAGTTATAATAAAACTCTACACAGAATAAAATGTTGTGCCAATATAAGTTTCTTTTGCAACTTTTTTGTCTTCATAAAAAGAAATTTCAGTACATAAATCAGTGAGGTACAGTCTTCCTGATGTAAATTTACATTTTCAGAGAAAACTTAATAATTAGAGATAACACAGTCTTCGTTGTGTAAATTTACATTCTAGTTATTTTAGAGAAAGCTTAGATAAATGGTGCACCACAAAGTTAAGGTGGAAAATAACATAAAAATCACAATACCACAGCTGGAAAATTTCAATGAGAATTTATGAAGAAGAACCCTTCGACCGCACTTCAGTCTGTCTTGGACCACTGTCAGAAAATCTAAATAAAGAACTAAAGTTAATAATCACAATTGTACGTCTTCTCTACAAGACTTATTAAATACAGTGGACCCCCGGTTTACGATATTATTTCATTCCAGAAGTATGTTCAGGTACCAGTACTGAACGAATTTGTTCCCATAATGAATATTGTGAATTAGATTAGTCCATTGCAGACCCCCAAACATACACGTACAAACGCACTTACATAATTAGTCGCATTGGGAGCTGATCATAAAGTGGGGGGCCACTGTACTCAATTTTCTTGTATTCATTGTAACTCGTCTAATAACCATACGTACTGTTATTGCCTTATTAATCGTAAGTTAATTTAAGTTTACCAGAAATGCTCTGCATATAAAGGGGCTTTTTACACATATACCGAACTATTATATTCCTTTCTATAAACATGTACCATATCAAAATAAAATATTATTATTATTAATAACAACGGTCCAAGACAGGCTGAAACATCCTATAATTGCTCTCGTAAATGTGGGTTTTTTTGTGTAAGTTCAGGTGTGTATGTCTGACACAATACAGTACCTCATATTCCTGCGAAAACTTCTGATTGTCATTGGCTTTCAGTCTCTCTATGTGATCAGCTAGCTGAGAGATGGGTATAGGAGGATGAGAGATCATGGCAGGGGTCTGGAAATTGAGTCGGCGCATCTCGACAGGATCTGAGGGAGCAGCTGGAATGATCCCAACGCCTCCGCCAACTCCACCTCCGATACCTCCGCCACCATGACTACCACCAAGGTCTGCCATTAATGGCTTTGTTACCTGGGCTTGGTCTGGTGACTTCGGTTGTCGTCGCCGCCTGAAGAATTGATTTTCAAAAGAAATAATTAATGGACAAAGCTCAAATTTTTTTTTATGATTACCCACGTAGGATTTCAACTTTAAACCTAAATTATTAATTCCTAACAACATATATTTCTACTCTAAACCCACATTAATAATTTCTAACAATATTAGTGACAGTGTGCCATACTGACATGATGATCACTAAGTAGCAGTATTAGTTTTGGGTCTGAAGGACTGATCATCTCAAAATTATATACAGGACGGCCATGCTTGTACAGCAACCTCTTTTCGATGTTCCACATTTTCATTAGCTTTAAAATGAGCCATTGTTCATTATGTTCCACCCTCTGACGATTGTCACTAGCAGGTGGAACAATGCCTCAATTGAAACACAACGAAAACATGGAACACTGAAAAGAGGTGCTGTATATGCGGGGCCTTCCTGTATACTTCTATTGTCTATAGTATTATAATCAAATGGACACAAATGTAATGTAACATTATATTTTGGCAACGTTTTGCTCTCTAGAAGCTTTGACAAGCCGTAAGAGTTTGACAAAGCTCTGGAGAGTGAAACGTTGCCACAATAAAACATCACATTACAGCCTCTCCTCACTTAACAACAGAGTTCCATTCCTAATATCACATCAGTAAACAAATTCGTCGCTAAGTGAGGAGCATACTATAACGGTAGTGGGTTCGTGTCAACCATCTTTGATATTGTCTTAATGTCACCTTTCCACCATTTATAACATTTCTGGTATATTTTAAAAAATGTTTTTAAAGTAGTTTACTGTATACTCTAATAAACAGAACAGAAGAAATCAGCTCTAATACGTCGGTAAATGAGAAGAGGCTGTACTTGTACCCCTGTATAGTCCTTGTGGCTTAGCGCTTCTTTTTGATTATAATAATAATAATGTACTTGTACCTGTGTCCATCTGCCTAAAATTGTCGATAATTCTACCAGAATTACAGTCACTTGCATTCGACTGCGGAAGCCTGATGAGCAGGCAAAACATTTCACCAATAAGCATCCACAAATGTCGGACAAGTGTCTTACTCATCAATAATTTGTAATTGAAAAATATATAAAAATTCTCACAATTTTAATCTAGAAAAGTAAGCACTTACTTCCACACAAAGAGGAACAAGAAGAGAGAGATGACCACAAGCAGCACCGCCCCAATCACAGGACCAATAATCATCAACATTTCCATATCATTTACATTATCTTGAATATGAACGTCTGAAGGGTTAGTCGGTTCGAATGGATTAGGCCGCCGTGGCAATTCTCCCGAGGGCGCTGGACGCATGTCCAGTGAGATATAAGCGGAGAAGGGCGATGATGTGTACAGGTGCTGTGCAGGAAATAAACATTAGAATATTTTGCCGAACATTAGGAAAATGTTGCATCTTATAAAAAATTTTTTCAACAAATCAGCCATATTCCACTGAGGAAGGACGACCTAAAAAAGAAATACGAATGTTTCTCTTTTAAAATTTAGTAATGTATACAGGAGAAGGGGCTACTAGCCCCTTGCTCCTGGAATTTTAGTCGCCTCTTATGACAAGATTGGCTTACAGAGGAAGAAATTCTATTACACTTTCCCATGGAGATTTATAAACACATCTATATTAACAATTCTATTAGATATAAACGGAATTCTGACACTTCATTTAGAATATCATCTACGTAAAATTATGCATTACTCTTTTAGATATTTTTTTAAACACACCAGCTGTTCCCACTGAGGCAGGATTGCCCAAAGAAGAAAAAATACTTTCACCATCACTCACTCCATCACTATCTTGCCAAAGGGGTACCAATACTACAGTTCAAAATTCCAAATATCCCCCACCCCTTCTACTGTAATTCCCACCTCCAGGACTCAAGTCCGGCTAACCAGTTTCCCAGAATCAATTCAAAATGTAGTTTACATGTTTCCAGGGATGAGAATTCCAAAGGCCTGGTCTCTGACCTGATATCCTAAAATTACACACACACCATAAAAATAAAATTATAAAAAAAAATCGCACAGCAAAGCGTACGATACGTTGAATGAATGTGGAAGTGTCTCGTATTCACCTGTCATCTTGTGTGTTTATGTAACAAAGAGAAAACCAGCAATCCTACCAGAGTGCAAAACATTTAACAGGCTTCTGACTCGTACATTTATGACAGAGTGGGATTTAGCTTTAACTTCTGATTTCCTTCATTACTAATTTTTCTTGTGGACAATTTTGAAAATTGAAAACCATACTTGTAGAGTACATGTGTATAAAGCCTCGTGGCACCTCAATGGTAACATCAACTCATGCATTAGAGTTTCAATTTTACTTTCAAACTTCATATCCCTGTCACTGTAACAGTGATTTTGAATTCTCCTCTAGTTTGCAACTGACAGATATGCATGTCGAGAGAAATTATTAAAAACCCGTCACACTGTGACAAGCTAATGGTCCGAGTCACACCAAAATGTTATCATAAGTATCAAGAAACGTTTCTGCAAGTAATAAATGTAATCTCTACAACCCAATCTTGCTTGAAGAATTTTTTCGACTGATATAGTAGCTTAAACCCATAAACTGACCAAACGCTGATCTACGTTCATGTGCGTAGCGCTCCGAACATACATCCAAGTTTTATTTTACATGCTTTCAAATGTAAAAAAATGTAGATCTACGTTCGGAGAGCTACGCACATGAATGTAGATCTACATTTGGACAGTTTAAGGGTTAATAAGTATATCTAATGCCACAGTGAGAGGAGGCTGGAAGTGGTGGAGATGTCATGTTTGAGGGCAATGTGTGGTGTGAATATCATGCAGAGAATTCAAAGCATAGAAGTTAAAAGGCAACGTGGGGTTGCCAGGGGTATAATTCAGAGAGCTGCAGAGGGGATGTTGATGGGGTTTGGGTATGTACAGGGGATGAAGAGGTTGTATAAATCTGGGGTGGAAGGTAGGAGGGGTAGGAGTTATCCCAGGAACAGTTGGATATGGGGGTTAAAGAGGCTTTGAGTGTTAAGGGCTTGAGCATCCAGCAGGCTTGTGTGAGCATGTTAGAGAGGAGTGAACAGAGACAAGTAGCCCTTTATCAGACGTGCTGTTGGAGTGTGAGCAGGGAAACTTTTATGAAGGAATTCAAGGAAACTGATCAGCCAGACTAGAGTCCTTGAGGTGGGAAAGGCATAGTCCACATTCCAAAAAAAGGGTGAGGATTTTGCAGCCAGGGAGGAATCTGAATTGAGATGTCATAACACTTCAGCTAAGATAACTACTGAATGAATGATGGTAAGTGTGTTTCCTCTTTTCCATTACCCTGCCTTTGCAGGAGATGGCACTAAGGTAAAACAAAAAATGCATTAGCAATAATAACAAATCAAGTCTTACCTGGCCAGGTGTGTCCACTACACTCCTCACAAAAATCTTGTATCTGTAATAAAAAAAAAAAATCTATAACTCACAGCCAAATGCAATTAAAAAAAATTGCCTTACTCTTCCTACACAATACTTAATTATTTTATATACCAGCTCAAAGTTTTCTCAACCTTCAAGGAATTCCAACCATTACATCTGACACACAGCAAAGCTCTCTTATAAAGTGCCTCTAAAACAATCATTTTTAAAAGCTTACTGAAAACGTGCATTCAGAACTGAATAACGAGTACGTTAGTGTCAGTTCGAATAGTGCGAAATTAATTAATGCTACCATTTCCACAAGCTCTTCAAATTGTGCAAAAATTACAGTCTCTCCTCACTTAACGATGGGGTTCTGTTCCTAAGACCACATTGGTAAACAAATTTGTCGCTACGCAAAGAGCATACTAAACTGGTAGTGGCTTTATGTCAACCATCTTTAGATGTTAATACTCACAAAAAAATTTCACTCTATAGAAGGACCTTTAAAGAGAGTTTGCTGTAGCTACTGATATCCCAGTAATACAGTCAGCTGTTTACAAAGCTCGACTATGCAGTGCAATTAAAAAAGTGTACATTAAAATATTTATACACAGGAAAGGCCTTTGCAAATTTGCTTAAAAAAGTGTACACCTAAAGCTGTTCGGTGCACCTAAACGCCTTCACAGTAAAGCTATTCAGTTTTTTAAGCACTTTTTAAAACTGCAAAAACAGGAAAGCTTTATCAGAGCTTACTGTAAACACAATATGTCCTAGAGTTTATGAGTCATTCTAAGTCACTTGTTGTTATCAATCAGCAAGTTTTATAATAAACTGCTTGGCAATTTATTTTTTTTTTTGTACATTTTGTAAGATTAATGTACGTACCTCTTCTTTTTCTGTAGCGGTCTGTTCTTGAAGCCCTCATATATAAGGCCGTTACCGAGGGAGAAGGAGTATGGGATGTTACGGTGCAGAAACTTAGCTGCGATGTACGGGCCTTCAGCAAGGGCTTCTTTGCTTCCTGCTTTGTTAGCTATAAGCTGAAAAGAGAAAACATTGGTATTAAACAAAAATAAAGCCAAAATGAAATACTTTATCTCCTGCTTAGCTATAAGTTGGAAAAAGCTTAGATAAATTAAATATTGTAGTTCAAACTTCATAAAGAAAGCTTCATATCTCTACTAGACATTTTCTAACTTCCCAATTTTTGTTAATGGAGTCACCTTGATATGGTGGGGATGTACGTGTCACTGAATGCTAGAGGAACACCAAAAGTTGACTCCAGACAGAGTTGTCCTTGTTGGAGCACTTTGATACAAGATTGGATTCAATGCTCAGAATATGTATGTCATAATGGATGTCAATACCCCTCTGAAGGAGGGATGTCAAGGCCTGGTATCAACAAACCATACCACGGGAAGGGATAGAACCTGCGATCTGATCGCGGGTTCTCTCCCCGCTCGGGGTATGGTTTGTTTGCAATCATGTCATTCTAGTATCAACAGCGGTGAGCCTCCCTCCAGTACTCAGTCCGTCAACAAGTGTTATGCTTGCTAGTACAGCACGGCCTTCACTAATGAAGCAGTTTTCAATTATAACCATTCTTCATTTATTCACATTCCTATAATAAATATATTCACCATTCACTATACGCTAAGGATGAAAATATTTTAAGGTATATGCGTTTTTTAGTCCTAGCTCTATTACTTAATACAGTGGACCCCCGGTTTACGATATTATTTCATTCCAGAAGTATGTTCAGGTGCCAGTACTGACCGAATTTGTTCCCATAAGGAATATTGTGAATTAGATTAGTCCATTTCAGACCCCCAAACATACACATACAAATGCACTTACATAATTGGTCGCATTGGGAGCTGATCGTAAACCGGGGGTCCACTGTATATGATAGTGCAAACATGTTATCAGGCTCTTATATTTGAAAGTGAAAAATACAGGTTATGTTTCACTTCGTAGTGATTTTCACCTTAGAGTAGTAACCCGGAAACTAATCTGCTGTATAAGTGAGGCCCTCCTGTACTGTATGTGATTGCTAATCTGAGATAATCAAACACGACTCGGTACACCCATACACCCACTGTACTGAGAAGTACGTATTGTATAGTGCCTGCACTCCAAAGGAGGAGTGAGAATGTTGCAGTTCTGAGGGTTATTTGAACTGTGATGTTAACACACTTCTGGCAAGATTGACTGAAATGAATACAGGTGAATGAATTTCCTCTTTTTCTTTTTTTGGTCTCAGACTGGGCCATAGGCATGCTGCCCCCCCCCCTTCCCGAAACCCTCTCCAGGTATACCTCTGTGGGAGATGGAAAAAGTGGCATTGTAAAAAAGTTCACCCATATTATAGCCTGTGTCGCATTGTAAGTATTCACAATGAATGGGCATAACCACTGTGTCAGCTGTTGTTTTCTTATAACCGGCATTTTTATCATTTTACCTTTAATTAAAGTAACGTAAATAACTATTTTCCAAAACCCAGCACTTAGGAGAGGAACCACACGATGCTTTGATTCATCCTCGACCATTGTTTAGTCGCAACTGTTGCAACTTACCAGTGACTTACAACGGAACAAAATGTTGTCATGAGGGTCCTATATGTGCGGATTTTTGGTGACCAGTTCCACACCTGGTACTGTAATTTTTAATTCCCTACAAATATACATTGCATTATATAAATCTGCAGCATTTAAACTATTCATGTACAGTTTAGAAGTTAAATAAAGCTGAAATCTAGAGCTAACTGGCATGGAGTGACTTACGTAAGTAGTTTCACCGTGGCAGTGCCACACCTCCCACAAGTGACCAGTGAAATCGAGTGTCAGCCTCTTCACACTCTGCTAGTTGGGTAGAGCTTTTCCCCAGTCAATAGTGGCACTATGACACACATGGTAGGAAATTTTGTGGAAAGATGTGATAATAAACCAGCCAGAAATAGGCATTTGCTTCTGCCAGCAATTAACAATGCCAGTTGTGTCTCCCTTAAAACTTAGCTATTACTCTCCCATGACTCCTAGCATTAAGACTGTCCTGTGGGCTCTAGCACAACTCTCCTGTGGCCCCAAGCATAACTCTCCAGTGACCCCTAGCACTAAGACTCTCCTGTGGCCCCTACCAAAACTCTTCCTTTCCCCCTAGCATAAGATTCTCTAGTCGCCTCTGACACAAGACCCTCCTTTATCCCAACATAAAATTCATAAGGCCCTGGCATAAGACTTCTGTGGCCCCTGACACGAGACACTACTGTGGCCCCTGACACGAGACACTCCTGTGGCCCCTGACACGAGACACTCCTGTGGCCCCTGACACGAGACACTCCTGTGGCCCCTGACACGAGACACTCCTGTGGCCCCTGACACCAGACACTGGTGTTACTAGTTGCCTCTGACCTCACAGAATACTAGGATTCAGATGTAACTCCTTCACACCACAGAACTGGTTGATAAATATCCCACATACCTGATGGCCCAGCAGTGGTCCACAATGGCTGTCCGGGACACTGTCCCATCTTCGGTCCTGGTTGGTTCGCCCAGTAACTGGTGCTTCCCAAGCTGCTGCAACTGCTGTCACATTTGCTTCCTCTCACCTTAACTATACATTTGATGTGCTGGCCAAACCATCAACTGTTTATGACAGTTCATCACCTGTTGTGACCTGTGGCCTCTTACTGGTAGAAATATGCCCTACCTGTCCCTCCTGTTGATTCACTGTGATCCATCTGTTCCTCTTGTTGGCTCACTGTGACCCACCTGTTCCTTCTGTTGGCTCACTGTGACCCACCTGTTCCTTCTGTTGGTTCACTGTGACCCACCTGTTCCTTCTGTTGGTTCACTGTGACCCACCTGTTCCTTCTGTTGGTTCACTGTGACCCACCTGTTCCTTCTGTTGGCTCACTGTGACCCACCTGTTCCTTCTGTTGGCTCACTGTGACCCACCTGTTCCTTCTGTTGGCTCACTGTGACCCACCTGTTCCTTCTGTTGGCTCACTGTGACCCACCTGTTCCTTCTGTTGGCTCACTGTGACCCACCTGTTCCTTCTGTTGGCTCACTGTGACCCACCTGTTCCTTCTGTTGGCTCACTGTGACCCACCTGTTCCTTCTGTTGGCTCACTGTGACCCACCTGTTCCTTCTGTTGGCTCACTGTGACCCACCTGTTCCTTCTGTTGGTTCACTGTGACCCACCTGTTCCATCTGTTGGTTCACTATGACCCACCTGTTCCTTTAGAAAGTTATCTTGATGATAGTGAAGGGATCTTGATGATAGTGAAGGGATCTTGATGATAGTGAAGGGATCTTGATGATAGTGAAGGGATCTTGATGATAGTGAAGGGATCTTGATGATAGTGAAGGGATCTTGATGATAGTGAAGGGATCTTGATGATAGTGAAGGGATCTTGATGATAGTGAAGGGATCTTGATGATAGTGAAGGGATCTTGATGATAGTGAAGGGATCTTGATGATAGTGAAAGGATCTTGATGATAGTGAAGGGATCTTGATGATAGTGAAGGGATTTTGATGATAGTGAAAGGATCTTGATGATAGTGAAGGGATTTTGATGATAGTGAAGGGATCTTGATGATAGTGAAGGGATTTTGATGATAGTGAAGGGATCTTGATGATAGTGAAGGGATTTTGATGATAGTGAAAGGATCTTGATGATAGTGAAGGGATTTTGATGATAGTTTACCTGGAGTTTACCTGGAGAGAGTTCCGGGGGTCAACGCCCCCACGGCCCGGTCTGTGACCAGGCCTCCTGGTGGATCAGCGCCTGATCAACCAGGCTGTTGCTGCTGGCTGCACGCAAACCAACGTACGAGCCACAGCCCGGCTGGTCAGGAACCGACTTTAGGTGCTTGTCCAGTGCCAGCTTGAAGACTGCCAGGGGTCTGTTGGTAATCCCCCTTATGTGTGCTGGGAGGCAGTTGAACAGTCTCGGGCCCCTGACACTTATTGTATGGTCTCTTAACGTGCTAGTGACACCCCTGCTTTTCATTGGGGGGATGGTGCATCGTCTGCCAAGTCTTTTGCTTTCGTAGTGAGTGATTTTCGTGTGCAAGTTCGGTACTAGTCCCTCTAGGATTTTCCAGGTGTATATAATCATGTATCTCTCCCTCCTGCGTTCCAGGGAATACAGGTTTAGAAACCTCAAGCGCTCCCAGTAATTGAGGTGTTTTATCTTCGTTATGCGCGCCGTGAAAGTTCTCTGTACATTTTCTAGGTCGGCAATTTCACCTGCCTTGAAAGGTGCTGTTAGAGTGCAGCAATATTCCAGCCTAGATAGAACAAGTGACCTGAATAGTGAAGGGATCTTGATGATAGTGAAGGGATCTTGATGATAGTGAAGGGATCTTGATGATAGTGAAGGGATCTTGATGATAGTGAAGGGATCTGGATGATAGTGAAGGGATCTAGATGATAGTGAAGGGATCTGGATGATAGTGAAGGGATCTTGATGATAGTGAAGGGATCTTGATGATAGCGAAGGGATCTGGATGATAGCGAAGGGATCTGGATGATAGTGAAGGGATCTGGATGATAGTGAAGGGATCTGGATGATAGTGAAGGGATCTGGATGATAGTGAAGGGATCTGGATGATAGTGAAGGGATCTGGATGATAGTGAAGGGATCTGGATGATAGTGAAGGGATCTGGATGATAGTGAAGGGATCTGGATGATAGTGAAGGGATCTGGATGATAGTGAAGGGATCTGGATGATAGTGAAGGGATCTGGATGATAGTGAAGGGATCTGGATGATAGTGAAGGGATCTGGATGATAGTGAAGGGATCTGGATGATAGTGAAGGGATCTGGATGATAGTGAAGGGATCTGGATGATAGTGAAGGGATCTGGATGATAGTGAAGGGATCTGGATGATAGTGAAGGGATCTGGATGATAGTGAAGGGATCTTGCAACTACTGCAACATTTTGCGGCAACGTTTTCTTCTCCAGGAGCTTTGTCAAGCCATTACAAACAATACATGGACACAGAGGGTATATACGTACTGTACAAGAATTAGAGTGAGGTGTAAGACACAATATAATCATTATAGAAGTAGTAGTAGTAGCAATAATACTACTAGTAGTAGTAGTAGCAATAATACTACTAGTAGTAGTAGCAATAATACTACTAGTAGTAGTAGTAGCAGCAATAATACTACTAGTAGTAGTAGTAGTAGTAGCAATAATACTACTAGTAGTAGTAGTAGCAATAATACTACTAGTAGTAGTAGTAGTAGCAGCAATAATACATGTGGTTATTAGAGTTTATTGCTTGGGTAGCATTAAAATAGGTTGGGCAAATATTTTTGTTAGTGGGTTGGGTTTGAGGCGGCCAGTTGCAGTGTTCCTCTTCTCTTGTCTTCTTACATAGTATCAGCAGCAGCAACTATGTAATGGCAGGGTTTATTATTTTGAGGATTCCTGCTAATATTTAAGTAATGATGAAGCTAGCTTTATTTTGTGTTAGAAACGGTGATTAATGATGATTCAAGGCATTGACGTCTGTGGAAATTAGGCTCTTTAATCACTAGTGTGGCATTGTTGAATTTCACGAGGTGGTTGGCGGAACTCTGGTGTTTTACGCAGGCATTGTTCAAGTTATTGTTCTTACATGCATTAATGTGTTCATTGAGACGTGTTTCAAGGTTTCTTGCTATTTCACCTTGTCGAGAAACTCTGGACTACAAATTTGGTATGTTCTCAGGAAAAATCGGATGATGATGCTTCTTTTGGTCTTACTGTCTTGACTGGGATAGAAGCATGTGAGATTGTTTTTTGTTTGTAGTCTTCTTGAAACCTTAGTGTATTATCTGATTTGTGAATAAGGACATCTAGAAAAGGTAACTTGTCATTGGACTCTCCCAATGTAAACTGGATAGCCAGTTCAACTGTATACCGAATTTGTAGTCCAGAGTTTCTTGATGAGGAGAGTGTGTACATACACCAAATCTTCACTGATCTATATTTTCCTTCCTTTTTCATCAAAGACTGCAAGAAAAGAGTCCTTCAGATCCTTCTCCATGCACTAACACCACTCCTAACAAGTTATAATCCTTCCCAACAGCCAGGTTGCATTGAATGTTGAAGCTAGCACTACAGTCGCCATTGCAACCAGCACTTCCATAAAAGATCCAGCTAAGACAATACTGAAGCACCACGAACCAGTCAATGCAGGGGTTTACACTATACCTTGTGGAGGCTGTGTCAGAATATATATAAGTGAAACTAGCAAAGAACCTTGAAACACATCTCAGTGAACACATTAATTTATTTAGGAACAATAATTTGAACAACGCCTGCGTAAAACACCAGAATTCCGCCAATTTCCCAATTAAATTCAACACTCAACTTGTGATTAAAGAACCTAATTTCCACAGACGTAAATGCCTTGAATCATCATTAATCACCGTTTCTAACACAAAATAAAACTAGCTTCATCATTACTGAAATATTAGCAGGAATCCTTCTCAAAATAATAAACCCTGCCATTACAAGAGAAGAGGAACACTGCAACTGGCCGCCTCAAACCCAAACCACTAACAAAAATATTTGCCCAACCTATTTTAATGCTACCCATGCAACAAGCTCTAATAACCACATGTATTATTGCTACTACTACTACCACTAGTATCACAACTACTATTTCTACAATGATTATACTGTGCCTTACACCTCACTCTAAGCCTATATATACCTTCTGTGTCCATGTATTGTCTGTAATGGCTTGACAAAGCTCCTGGAGAGTGAAACGTTGCAACAATAAAATGTTGCAGTAGTTGCACTTGTGTCCTTTTACTTAACATGAAGGAATCTTGATGACAGTGAAGGGATCTTGATGAGAGTGAAGGGATCTTGATATAAGTTATTGTAGCTCCTCTTCCTCTAATCAAACCTGATTGCTTCCCAATGCCCAGGTGCTGTACAACCCCATCAATATAATAATAATAATAATGATAATTCTCAGTTAAGAGATGCTGTTTATCTTTCCATTATTATTAATATAATCACGGGGAGTGCTAAACCCGTAGGGATTATACAGCACCTGTGGGCAGGAGAGGATGGAAGGTATTGAGGCTTAATTCAGGGAACTGGAGCACAGATCCTATTCCCTAGATCAAGAGCCCCTCACCAGCATCAAGGGACCTCCCTTGAGGGGTCATCTTTCCATGAACTCCTTTAAAAATTCCTGATGTCAATAAAGGGCTCTTGATGGAAGGAACTGGAGCTGAACCCCATCCCTGGCTCAGATACGGTTATTTCCTTTCCCCCACTGTGCAACCCTTATGGGTTTAGTGCTTCCCTGTGAATACCATAACTAGTACCTGTACTATACGTCAGGTTAAAAATGAAGAAGTCCGAGATATTTGGGTCTAATTGATTTTCTTAACGGCCGTCATTTACCAGAGAGGTACGGGCAACTCCAGAGAGAGAGGACACACATTCACCATCATTCACTCCACTGCTGCCTTGCCAGAAGTCAAAATAAAACAGTATTCAGAAAAAATCGATGACCAAGGTGTCACAAATGAAAATTAAATCCCCGAGCCAGTCTAAAAAGGCAGGCAAGCAAACACTAGGACACATTTATTAGAAAAACATTTCAGTCGTGGGACCTCAATCGCTTCATTTAATAAATACGTTCTAGTGTCTGTCCACGTGTTTTTTAAACCAATTTTTGGGCATCTCGTACTCACTGTAACTCATCTAATGATCATATACATAATCTGTTATTGCCTTATCAATCATAAGTTAATTTTAAGTTTGCCTGAAATGCTTGGCACACAAGAGGCTTTTGGCATGTACACCCAACTATTATATTCATTTGTACAACCACGTATCATGTCAAAATAGATATTATTATTATGGTTTATACCATATCCCAGAACAATGGAAGTACAGTAATTCACTTTGACTTTTCTTGGTTATCCTAAATTATTTGCACTATAATAATTATTACAGGCTGGTCCCACTTAGACAGCAGGTTAGGTTCCGGGCTACGGTAGGGCCCCACTTAAACAGTAGGTTAAGTTCTGGGCTACTGTCGTACAGGAGGACCCTGCTTATACAGCAGGTTAGGTTCCGGAGTACTGCTGTACTGGAGGGCCCTACTTATACAACAGGTTAGGTTCTGGGCTACTGTTATACAGAAGGGCCCTGCTTATAAAGCAGGTTAGGTTCCAGGCTATTGCTATAAAGGAGGGCCCTACTTACACAACAGGTTAGGTTCTGGGCTACCGCTATACAGGAGGGCCCTGCTTATACAACAGGTTAGGTTCTGGGCTACTGTTATACAGAAGGGCCCTGCTTATAAAGCAGGTTAGGTTCCAGGCTATTGCTATAAAGGAGGGCCCTACTTACACAACAGGTTAGGTTCTGGGCTACCGCTATACAGGAGGGCCCTGCTTATACAGCAGGTTAGGTTCCGGAGTACTGCTGTACTGGAGGGCCCTACTTATACAACAGGTTAGGTTCTGGGCTACTGTTATACAGAAGGGCCCTGCTTATAAAGCAGGTTAGGTTCCAGGCTATTGCTATAAAGGAGGGCCCTACTTACACAACAGGTTAGGTTCTGGGCTACCGCTATACAGGAGGGCCCTGCTTATACAGCAGGTTAGGCTCCAGGCTACTGCTGTACAGGAGAGGCCCGCTTGAACAGCAGGTTAAGTTCCAGGCTACACTAGAGCCCCACTTATACAGCAAATTAGGTTCCGGGCTACTGTGTACAGGAGAGCCCGGCTTATACAGCAGGTCAGGTTCAGGTTACTGCTGTACAAGAGGAAATAAATCTTTGACTTCTGACTCTCTTCTGGTCATTTTACTAACAAAAATTAAAATTAAAATTTTTAATTTTTATACAGTACAAAGATAATTAACTTCATCTCCTGCATAAATTACTAGATTTTAAAAGAAAAACTTTTGGTTTTTCTTTGTAGGTCACCCCACCTTAGTGGGATGCGGTCGATTCGTTGAAAAAACAAAAAGATAATACAATTTACACATGTAATGCAACATTGTTTGGCACAAAAGAAAGCCACTACAGGTGCTTCTCGATCTGTGATATTTCAACTTAACGATGGTGCAAAAGAAATTTCTTTGGGGATGAAACCTTGAGATAATTACCCAGCACGAAGGTACCAGGTCACTAACTTATATTTATTTACTTTTCAATACTGATATTTACTAAGTTACAATAATTGTTTATTTACTTATTTAGTGACAGTAGTTATTTATTTACTTAGCATATATTCATATTCAACTTACGATATTTTCGACTTATGATGGGTATGACGGAACGTAACCCATTGTCTGCCTGAAATGCCCAGGCATGTTAGTGGCTTTCTTTGTATTTTACATTTTGTAAAATGTAAATCACACAATGTAACCTTTGCAAAGAAATAAAATTATATTGTTGCATTGTATTCTAAGTCAAGGAGCACCTGCAGTGTACAATGTATTTCGAGTAAACTAATCTTAATGCTTAAAGACTACTTAAGAACTAGACATAGTCTAATGGGGCAGAATTCTAAGCCATTTTCATATAGGCATTAGCAAGGAATAATGATATAAGAAGCATTAACAACACACAAATATTTCATGACTTATGAAATTGTAATGACACAATTGTAAACAAACCACACCATTGGCGGGAATTGAACTTGTGGCGTTCTGGGAAACTAGCTAGACAAACTTCAGTTCTGGAGGTCAGGAAGTACAGAAGTACAATTCAAAATCGTAATAACACGATAGTAAACAAACCATAGAATGGGTGGGACTTGGACCAAAGGCAAGCGAATCTTAAAACTCACAGGTCAAGTGGTTAATGCACTGGCCTGTGAATTTTAGGGCTATCTTACCATGGGTTCAAGCTATACACAAATAACCTGCACATAGAAGAGAGGAGCTTACGACGACATTTCGGTCCAAGTCGGACCGAAACGTCGTCGTAAGCTCCTCTCTTCTATGTGCGATTTGTGTATCGTTCCAGTCACGGTATTGTGCCTTTTTTTGTTATTTATGGGTTCAAGCCTTACACATTCCCTGATTCATTTACAGTAATATACTGTATTGGTACTGTTTTAAAAATAGAGTGAGAATATTGGAGCCTCTGTGGGTCAAAAATTTTCCATGATGCCAATGCTCCATTAGAAAAGTACACGATTTTTCTTTTTTTGAGGGGGGGAGGAGGAGGAGAAGGAGCATATGGGAAATACACTGTGGGAAATGACCAGAGTTCAAATATATACAGTAACCTACCAACCTGGACCATAAGTCGAGGTGTATACATTGTCCTCTTTATCGGTGTTGTGTGTAGCTTTGCTCTTAGGCCTAGCTGACTTTTGGGGAATTTTTTGTGAGCCCCTTATCATTAAAAATCTGCCAATATTTCTACTGAATGTTGATCAGTGAGTGTTTAAGTGTGCAAGCAATAGTATTCATTATCGTTGTAAGTCTTGTATGTTTTTAAATACGTTGAACATTATTTCAGATAAAGAATACAGTGCAGTTGTAACATATCAACACCAAATTAAATACCTTTATGGTAAATAAAGAGCTTGTCGTCGCTAGTCTCCTCTTGCTTCGTTCTTGTTCTGAACGTGTGTGCGGCACTCTCCCTCTCTCTCCCTCTCCCTCCTCTCTCTCCCTCTTTAATAAGAATAAAATACTATAGAATAAAATGCAAAAACTATATTTCACTTGGGTATAAATTGGAATTAAACCTCTAGTGCATTGCTACTTATTCTACAGTGTATATTTTGGAATTTGTAACAAAATATTTACAACTCGACTACAAGTCCAGGGGTGTCTCATGGAGTACATTAAATATGTCGACATAGGGCTGGTAATACCTATACGTAGTACGTATACAGGATGTATATATTTTGAATTCTTCAGCCATTCCCCACAAAAAAATAAACTGGCAATTATTCTTTCTTTACCTGCCTTTCCAGAAGAACATAACATTGTGATCCAATACTGATCAATACTGATCACTACTGATCAATACTGATCACTACTGATCAATACTGATCACTACTGGTCCATACTGATCAATACTGATTCATACTGATCACTACTGATCCATACTGATCACTACTGATCACAAGACTTACAATGTAAGTATAGGCGCTCCTCGACTTCCAATGCTTCAACTTGTAATTGTTCAACTTATGATGCTGCAAAAGCAATTACTATGGAGATGCAACTTGAGATAATTATCCAGCATGAAGTCAATAAGTCCCTAACTTGTATCCTTTTATTTACCTTTCAATATTGGTATTTCATTAGTTACAGTAATTATTTGTTTATTTAAGTATTCAGTGCCAGCATTTCTTTGCTTATTTATTCATCTTATCATATTCATATTCGACACGATATTTTCGACTTACGTTGGGTTTGTCGGAACATAACTCCATCGTAACTTGAGGAGCACTAGTACTTTACTACTAACCTCTTATAAGTAGGTACTTACTTGCTTCAAGGATGTTGCCTTGTTCATACTCCAACAGCACATCAAATCCTAGAGACTACTCTTATATGCCCTATACATCACTATGCATACCTGTACATTACACTGTTATTTTCTATTGCAAATATTGAATTTCAGTTTTTTCTACCCTTCAAAATATTTTTTTTTACCAGCCTTTGTGGCTATAATGAATGTCTCAATAATACAACATCAATGTAAACAAAACTGTACTAACTCCCACTTCAAATTATGATCATTATTTTTTTCACTTGTACCCGCACCAAACATCTATCTACATGTACGCCCTCATGCACACATGTACCAAAACATGTACACACACACAAAGTCATCATAATGCACCATACCCTAGGCTTCACTACCACTTATAAAAGCTAAGGTACTTACAATTTTCAGCACCTTACTAGTATTGTACGACCCATATGAGTTTGACATTTTTTTTTTTGGTAAGTGCAGTATAACAATAACAAAAAAAGTTACCAACAATTCCAGACAATTGCAAAACTTGTCACAAAGTTGCCAGTCCATTTTGTCAAGTGCAATTTTTACCAACCCATCAAACATTGCCCATTTACATTATTTAATGTAAACATTTAGGCCACAGACATCCTTTATTCCTTTCTAAATATGCTTTTATTCTACTATGATCACTGTGTACCACTATCTGGTACACATTTACAGTACCTAACAAATTTGTTTATGTACAAGTTAATCATTCTCCCTTATCCCTCTCAAGAAACTACTAGTTCCTTCTTTCACAAACACACATTAATCATTTAGATATACTAAACAAGCAGTTAATTCTCACTTCTGGCATCTGTCTTCAACTGGACCACTACCTGATGCATATGCCTTATCAATCAATGTATAAGTACACCTGTGGGGTGCTAGTAGCAACAGCCTGGTTGACAAGTCAGGCAATAAGTTTCACCTCAAAACTGGTCTCATCTACTCCTGCTTCAACCTAACACAAAACTTTCCTCACTGATGTAGTCTTTTCCCCGTACTGACGGGTGATCCTTGACTTACGATGGGGTTACACTCCGATGAACCCGTCGTAAGTTGAAAATATCGTAAATCAAATATGAATACGATACGATAAATAAGTAGTAAATAACTACGGTCAGTGAAAAAGTAAATAAACTAATAATTACTGCATATACCAGTACTGAAAAGTAAATAAATGAAAACAAGTTTATTCTATCAATAAACATACAGAACTGTACATTGCTTTATGATGGTGCAATAGCACCATTGTAAACTCAAAATATTGTAAGTCAAACTATTGCAAAGCAAAGAGCGTCTTAGCCTACACACATCCCACACTCCAGCCACCCTCTCCCCTTTCCTGACACTTTCCAGTGCCCCTTCCTCACATCCCCACCCACACCTATACACACTCTTTACAAACACCTCTTGCCCACTAAGACATTTTTCTCACACATGCATCCTTTCTACCACCTCATCACAGAGCACATCCATACTAAGCAACTACTTAGTGTTAAGTACAGACCCTTCCACCCTCTGCAACCCTAACTGCCCCTTACCTATACTGGATTATGATTAACCCCTTGACTGTTGCAACCCCAAATCCTGAGGTGTCTCCTGGTGTTGCAAAATAAAAAAAAATTAGGAAATGATAGAGAATCTTTTCCTGATTGTAATGACACCAAAAGAACAAAATTTGATGGAAAACTGACGAAATTACGCTCTCGCAAAGTTAGCAACCTCGGTGATATTACGAATCGGCAATTTCCCCCACTTTGAGCCCTATTTTCGGCTAATTACATTGTTCCAGTCGACCAAACTCATAGCTATTTCTTTAGAACTCCATTTTTTCTATCGATTGAGTACAAGAAACTGCCCATTTACCCATTTTAACTACCCAATAATGTGGCCAGAAATTTGCAATTTGGCCAATTTCACAAAAATTAAAAAATATGACAATTTCAAAATAGGGTCCAGAATGAACAATGCAGACATTCCTGGCTCTAAAATAACATTTTCTTTGTTCATCAGTCACATCTCCAGGCACCTCTGATATTACTCTTGCTTTCTATTTTGAATTTTTATTCAAACAAAAAATAGAAGATTTACTGTTATGCAGACTACTGCAATATTGTAATAATTCTACAAATAACATCAACCCATTCATGACTGCATATTAGAATGGCTAGTTGGACATTTATTGGACAATGACATCATTTGTTTACTTTTGAACATTGACAAAAATCAAACATTTCACCTACTTTGAGCTCCATTTCCAGGTTCTTTTCATAGTAAAACCAATCAATATCATCTCTATTTTTATAATATGTTTTCCATTCTATCAAATGAGACCAAGAAAACGAGAATACAACAATAAATACTATATGACAATAGACCACAAAGTCAGCATTTTAATTAAAAAAAAAAAAAAAGTCGGAGTTTTTTTTCTCATTATACACTGCGTGCTGCAGGATTTTTTTTATGCGGTGCACAATGACCACACAGACCCATTCTCTCACCTGTGGGCCTACCAGCTTTCTCCTGCTCGATTTGAAGCCACTTGAATTTATGAGTATAAATACGTCAAACACGGTGGCTCATAAGACGTATATATATGACCAAAACAGTCAAAGGGTTAAGTAGGGCCCTAGGGTATTCTGTACTATGTACAGTGGAAACTCGGAACTTGAACAGCTTCCTACTCAAACAAAGCTCGGCACTCGACCAAACAAACACGACCTGCCAGAATGCCACTGTAAACTATTTCGAGTTTCTTCACATTTTTTGGTGTTTTTTTATATTATTTGTATAAGTCACCATGGGGCCTATGAAAATTAGTGATAACAGCCAACCAAAAAGAAAATTGGTTGGGAAGAATTCGTTTGATACTCGAACGGATAAGCATTAGAACAACCTTCTGGAATGATTTAAGTTCGAGTACCAAGGTTCTACTGTATATGAAATGAGATCACAGTAAACAGGTGACATCACAATATACAGAACAACCACTGTCAAAAAAATAGTGAACTTCCAAATGCTTTTGTGATTTCTCGCATTATCAAGGAACTGTTCCTCGATAAGATGAGAAATCACGAAAGCACTTGGAAGTTCACTAATTTTTCACAGTGGTGGTTCTACGTACTATATGCATTTGTTTAACACTTGACTCCCAACTAGATAAGGTGATCCAAAAAGAGAAGAAACGCTTTTACTATCATTCACTCCATCACCATTTTGCAGAGCAGGAAGAGAGAGCAGGGACTCCCCATCTTAAGAGCAAAGCAAGCACCGAAAAGCAGAATCACGAATGCAATTGAAAAACGCCATATTAGCAATGCATTCTAAAGTGATCACCTTATTAACAAGGTAGGCCTGTACTTATTTATGCTCTTTTCCTCAAAATAAGTTTTACCTATTACCCTTCTCTCTACACACACTCATTGAGTCCCCATTTTGATATACCCGACACTCCAAACATACCTACTACACTGTCTACAACTGTCTCATCCACTTTACATTTACGTCCCCCACAACAATTTTCACACATAGCTCAAAACTCCTCCAAATATTCACTTACATAAGAACATAAGAAAGAAGGAACAGTGCAGCAGGCCTACTGGCCCATGCGAGGCAGGTCCAAGTCTCCCACTGGCTTAAGCCAATGCCCCAACCTAGTCAGGTTAGGCCACATTCACTTAAGGAAGGAGAACGGCATCTGACCTAGTAACACAAGCTAGTCAGGTCCAACTCACACCCACACATGTATTTATCTAACCTATTTTTAAAACTACATAACATTTCTTTCTATGACGGTACTCTGGAGTTTGTTCCACTCATCCACAACTCTACTAACAAATCAATGCTTTCCTATATCCTTCCCAAATCTGAATTTTTCCAACTTAAAACTACTGCTGCGAGTCCTGTCTTGGCTAGATATTTTTAGCACGCTATTTACATCCCCTTTATTTATTCCTTAATCATATCCCCCCTAATTCTACGCCTTTCTAGAGAGTGCAGATTCAGGGCCTCAGTCTATCCTCATAGGGAAGATTTCTGATACATGGGATCATCTTTGTCATCCTCCTCTGTACGTTTTCCAGAGCATTTATATCCATTCTGTAATACGGTGACCAGAACTGAGCAGCATAGTCTAAATGAGGCCTAACCAAAGATATATAGAGTTGAAGAACAACCTGAGGACTTCTATTATTTATACTTCTAGATATGAAGCCAAGAATTCTGTTAGCTTTATTGCGAACACTAATGCACTGTTGTCTTGGTTTTAGATTACTACTAACCAGAACTCCCAAATCCTTTTTGCAAACAGTAATATTAAGATCTACATTATTTAGTTTATATGTGGAATGGTTATTTTCCTGTCCAATGTTTAGAACTTTGCATTTGTCTATATTAAACTGCATCTGCCACTTCTCTGACCACTGCATCAGTCTATTTAAATCTTCCTGGAGTGCTCTAATGTCCTCATCAGAATGAATTTGTCAGTCTATTTTGGTGTCATCAGCAAACTTGCTTATATCACTATTTATTCCCTCATCTATGTCGTTTATGTAGATTATGAATAACAAGGGTCCCAACACAGACCCCTCCTGCATACCACCTTAATTCTAACCCACATAATTCTTGAGTTCGTACACTTTCAATCCCTTTTAGTTTTCCACATCCGATCACTTAATATTTCCACTACACCTTCCACAGCTCTAATTCTCACAATGTACCTGACTGCCCAAAATGTCTTGCATAATAAGGGACTTTCTATAAAGTATTTTATATATGTCAATCATGCTAACTGTACAATAAACTACACTCCACTTTACAGATGTAAAGTTTGTTTATTTGTTTACTCCTGCCACTAATTCTCCCATATCTTTTACCTTTGTTTCAGTTAGTGCTAAAATATCCATTTTCTTCTCATTCATAACTTTAGCAATAAATTTGTTCGTATCCATACAACATCCATTAACATTCAAACACGTCAGTTTTCATTTTTTTCTTAAGCTTTCAAGCAGTCTAAAACAGAAGGGATTACTATCCTCTATTACTGTAGAGGCCTTTTATGACATGCATGGGTTATGGGGAGAATTTTTTGAATGTAAACAACTACAGCCTGGTACTGTATTTTATACAAGGAGATGTTAATATTTTAAACAAATTCATTCAGAGTTATAACACTAATTCTATTCCAAAATATATATCACAAGACTGGGCATAAAGTTTAAAATTAAGTTTGCAATGACCCTAACTTATATCAGGGAACATATGGGGTTTGTACCCAGGGCAAGCGAGACCTAAAACTCGCTTGCTGTGGGTACAAACCTGTTCTGTGGTTTGTTTGCAATTGTGTCATTACGATTTCGTGAGTCCTAACTTAAATGTCTGAAAATCGTATTGCCCACAGGAGTGAAGACAAAAATACACGAAAAAAGAACAAGTTCTTAGCAGAACAAACTTTGACTGGGGCAATGTTGCACCATGAACATTTTTCCATGACTTGAAAATGTTGCATTTAGAACAAGACAATGTCCCAGCAGAGGCTTCTTATGCTACACGAACCTTAGCCTTCGCAAGTTAATTGCAAACAAATGAAAGCCCATGAGAACTGTCTAAAATGTTCGTTGCTTTGGCGCATTACTCCATAAGAAATGTAATGAACTTACACTTACATCGTCTGTGAGGTACTGGTCGGGGTTCTTGAAGGGGTGCATCTTGTCCTCCGGCACAACAATGAGGTAGTAAAATGCGATTGGCCCATATTCTTCCGAGGCCTGAGGCAGGATCATAGCTATCTCGTGGTCACCTTTGACTCCATAAAAGTCTGGCTTAACCATGGGCTGAGGAGCTGTTACAGAAAAATTTACATGAAATATATAAAGAATTTTCAAAAGGGATGACTTAGACTTTCAACAGTATATCTCTAGATCTCCCTTTAAGGAATAATACAGTAGAACCCCCATATCCACTGATTCAGTATCTACGGTTTTGGTTATCCACAGTTTATTGTGGCCCAAAAATACTTCTTAATTTTGTATAATATTTATTATTATTATCACACTGGCCGATTCCCACCAAGGCAGGGTGGCCCAAAAAAGAAAAACTTTTACCATCATTCACTCCATCACTGTCTTGCCAGAAGGGTGCTTTACACTACAGTTTTTAAACTGCAACATTAACACCCCTAAACTTCAACATTAACACCCCTAAACTGCAACATTAACATCCCTAAACTGCAACATTAATACCCCTAAACTGCAACATTAACACCCCTAAACTGCAACATTAATACCCCTAAACTGCAACATTAACACCCCAAAGCGCAAAAGTAGAGAAGCTGGGAGTTCTTCAAAGCCTAAGAGAAGCTGTGAAGTGCTTCTCATTAGTGAAAAAGTGATAATATTCACCACTTATTGTGCATAATTTATCAATTAAATTTTATAATAGATATGTACAGGATTTATATATAGGGTTTGCTACTATCCACGGTTTTCGTATCCATGGCAGGTCCTTGGAACATATTCCCCACAGATACAGGGGTCCTACTGTATTTTTTTCAATGTGCTGGTTGTCTCCCACCAAGGCAAGGTGACCCAAAAAACAAATATTTTCACCATCATTCGCACTTTCACTGACAATGACAGTAAATAATAAATAAATAATAATAACAACAGACGCACCCCTCCTTCAGAGTGCAGGCACTATACTTTCAACCTCCAGGATTCAAGTCTGGCTAGCTGGTTTCCCTGAAGGCTTTCATAAATATTAGCTTGCTCATCCCCCCCAACAGCACGTCGTCATAAAAATACGCTTATCTCCATTAACTCCTATCTAACATGCTTGCTTGCTTGCTTTTGCGCGCTCTCTCTCATCCTCTCTCTCTCTCACACACACACACACATACACATATGCATGCACACACACACAGACACACACATGGTGGATGTCCAAGCCCCTATCTAACATATGAAATAAATTTTCTATAATTTTAAAACAATTATGTACATTTTAAAAATAAAACTCGTTTGATAATGTGAATATATAAATAAGAAGTAGCAATAGTACTTCCATCTTTCATTTAATATAAAGTCAAAATGCAATTTTACCATTAATCAAGACGATTGTGTAAATATTTTTTTGGACATTCACAATTTAATAATTATCAAGTACTGTACTACAGTATAAGCTTGACTTTGAAGAGAAAGTGAATGGCACGTCATATTTACCTGCCATCTGTGTGGTAACAGTAATTTTTGCTGGTGGACGGTATTCGTTAGTCTGGGGCACAGCGGTAACATTGACAGTGTAGGTCGTGAAAGGCCTCAAATCCTCTATAATGTAACAATATTTTCGATGGTGGACAATATTAGTAACAGTCGGGATTCTCTGAACTTGGGTGACCCCCTGGGCATCGACGAACTCCTTCACAGCGCTGTACGTCACCTGAAACCACACATTACAAAGTCAGACATAAAAAGAAAACATTCACCCTTCAAGGGTGTGGCTTGATGCTGGCAATGGACTCTTGATCCAAGGAATCAGAACTACCCTCGTCTTTCTAGGATCAAACCTAATTATCTCTCAATCTCCAAGTGGTACAAAAAAAATTCAAATACTACAATAAACCTTCGATTTAAGCCTTAAACTGTCCAAACGTAGATATACGTTGATGTGCGGCAGGCTCCGAACGTGGATCTACATTTTTTTTTTACATGCTTTCAAATGGGGAAAATCAATGTCGGAGCGTTATGCACGTGAATGTAGATCTATGTTTGGACAGTTTAAGGGCTAAAGAACTTCAGAAATATGAAACTCCACAAGTTCAACAGATCTGGAAACAATCGACAAATTCCTCTGGTCACAGAATTGTTCATTATTGTAACAATAACAGCGGATGGATCTATGAAAGATGAGGTGAATCATAGAATTGATGAGGGAAAAAGGGTGAGCAGTGCACTTAGGAGTCTGTGGAGACAAAGAACTTTGTCCTTGGAGGCAAAGAGGGGAATGTATGAGAGTATAGTTTTACCAATGCTCTTATATGGGTGTGAAGCATGGGTGATGAATGTTGCAGCGAGGAGAAGGCTGGAGGCAGTGGAGATGTCATGTCTGAGGGCAATGTGTGGTGTGAATATAATGCAGAGAGTTCGTAGTTTGGAAGTTAGGAGGAGGTGCGGGATTGCCAAAACTGTTGTCCAGAGGGCTGAGGAAGGGTTGCTGAGGTGGTTCGGACATGTAGAGAGAATGGAGCGAAATAGAATGACTTCAAGAGTGTATCAGTCTGTAGTGGAAGGAAGGTGGGGTAGGGGTCGGCCTAGGAAAGGTTGGAGGGAGGGGGTAAAGGAGGTTTTGTGTGCGAGGGGCTTGGACTTCCAGCAGGCATGCGTGAGCGTGTTTGATAGGAGTGAATGGAGACAAATGGTTTTTAATACTTGACATGCTGTTGGAGTGTGAGCACAGTAACATTTATGAAGGGGTTCAGGGAAACCGGCAGGCCGGACTTGACTCCTGGAGATGGGAAGTACAGTGCCTGCACTCTGAAGGACGGGTGTTAATGGAAATATAAACACATGCAGTTTAATGTGATCCTTTATTGACAACATTTCGCCCACACAGTGGGCTTTTTCAAGTCACAAACAGATCTGTTTGTGACTTGAAAAAGCCCACTGTGTGGGCAAAACATTGTCAATAAAGGATCACATTAAACTGCATGTGTGTTTATATTTCCACTGTGTTGGTATTTTATACCATTTATTTCCATCAAGGGGTGTTAATGTTGCAGTTTAAAAACTGTAGTGTAAAACACCCTTCTGGCAAGACAGTGATGGAGTGAATGAAGGTGAAAGTTTTTCTTTTTCGGGCCACCCTGCCTTGGTGGGAATCGACCAGTGTGTTAATAAAAAATAAAAAAAAAAACAGCAAAAGAATCTTTTCTCTAGTTGCCACAACTGCCATTACTGGTCATCCGCTGCCCCCTGCCCCCTCCTTCAATTCGTCCATTCAACAGAGTTTGCTAAGAATATGAAAACAACTCCATCTATCTTTGACAAGGAAACACCACCAGAAATTTATCGAAACTGGTCAATACCAACTGTTACCAATACTGATACCACCAAAATTGGTCATTACCCACTGATACCAATACTGGTACCATCAAAATTGGCCAATACCCACTGATACCAATACTGATACTTTGGTACACCCCAAATTAACTGACAACAGCTACGACTATAAAACAAAACTAAGTAGTGTCTCTCACCTTGAAGTGCATGGGGTTCAGCTGTATGGGTGGACCCCAAGTGAGATTAGCGGAATGAGTGGTCACGTGGTGAGCACGCAGGTGCATGGGCACGTCGACTGGTTTCACACGCACTTGCAGCAACGTTGAGAGGCGGCCCAAGCCCTATGTAAACACACTGATGTTTAGAGTGACCCCTTAAAAATATTTGTCAGTCAATTTGATTTTATAATAAAGTGTTGAATATCAGGTTAATAACATATACAGGAAATCCTCAACTTATGAACACATCGGGGACCGTCTGTGTTGTGTATACGTAATAATGATATTATAACAATACAGTGGACCCCCGCTTAACGATCACCTCCAAATGCGACCAATTATGTAAGTGTATTTATGTAAGTGCGTTTGTACGTGTATGTTTGGGGGTCTGAAATGGACTAATCTACTTCACAATATTCCTTATGGGAAAAAATTCGGTCAGTACTGGCACCTGAACATACTATTGGAATGAAAAAAGTTCGTTAACCGGGGGTCCACTGTATATGCAATAATGTTATAATAATGATATATACAATGATATATAGGTAGTAGGTTGGTAGACAGCAACCACCCAGGGAAGTACTACCGTCCTGCCAGATGACTGTGAAACAAAAACCTGTAATTGTTTTGCATGATGGTAGGATTGCTGGTTTCTTTTTCTGTCTCATAAACACGCTAAGATAACAGGGATATCTTGCTACTCCTACTAACACTTTGGTCACACTTCACAGACACGCACATGCATATATATATATACATACATCTAGGTTTTTCTCCTTTTTCTAAATAGCTCTTGTTCTTTTTTATTTCTTCTATTGTCCATGGGGAAGTGGAAAAGAATCTTTCCTCCGTAAGCCATGCGTGTCGTATGAGGCGACTAAAATGCCGGGAGCAATGGGCTAGTAACCCCTTCTCCTGTATACAATTACTAAAAAAGAGAAGAAGAAAAACTTTATAAAACTGGGTTGCTTAAATGTGCGTGGATGTAGTGCGGATGACAAGAAACAGATGATTGCTGATGTTATGAATGAAAAGAAGTTGGATGTCCTGGCCCTAAGCGAAACAAAGCTGAAGGGGGTAGGAGAGTTTCAGTGGGGGGAAATAAATGGGATTAAATCTGGAGTATCTGAGAGAGTTAGAGCAAAGGAAGGGGTAGCAGTAATGTTAAATGATCAGTTATGGAAGGAGAAAAGAGAATATGAATGTGTAAATTCAAGAATTATGTGGATTAAAGTAAAGGTTGGATGCGAGAAGTGGGTCATAATAAGCGTGTATGCACCTGGAGAAGAGAGGAATGCAGAGGAGAGAGAGAGATTTTGGGAGATGTTAAGTGAATGTATAGGAGCCTTTGAACCAAGTGAGAGAGTAATTGTGGTAGGGGACTTGAATGCTAAAGTAGGAGAAACTTTTAGAGAGGGTGTGGTAGGTAAGTTTGGGGTGCCAGGTGTAAATGATAATGGGAGCCCTTTGATTGAACTTTGTATAGAAAGGGGTTTAGTTATAGGTAATACATATTTTAAGAAAAAGAGGATAAATAAGTATACACGATATGATGTAGGGCGAAATGACAGTAGTTTGTTGGATTATGTATTGGTAGATAAAAGACTGTTGAGTAGACTTCAGGATGTACATGTTTATAGAGGGGCCACAGATATATCAGATCACTTTCTAGTTGTAGCTACACTGAGAGTAAAAGGTAGATGGGATACAAGGAGAATAGAAGCATCAGGGAAGAGAGAGGTGAAGGTTTATAAACTAAAAGAGGAGGCAGTTAGGGTAAGATATAAACAGCTATTGGAGGATAGATGGGCTAATGAGAGCATAGGCAATGGGGTCGAAGAGGTATGGGGTAGGTTTAAAAATGTAGTGTTAGAGTGTTCAGCAGAAGTTTGTGGTTACAGGAAAGTGGGTGCAGGAGGGAAGAGGAGCGATTGGTGGAATGATGATGTAAAGAGAGTAGTAAGGGAGAAAAAGTTAGCATATGAGAAGTTTTTACAAAGTAGAAGTGATGCAAGGAGGGAAGAGTATATGGAGAAAAAGAGAGAGGTTAAGAGAGTGGTGAAGCAATGTAAAAAGAGAGCAAATGAGAGAGTGGGTGAGATGTTATCAACAAATTTTGTTGAAAATAAGAAAAAGTTTTGGAGTGAGATTAACAAGTTAAGAAAGCCTAGAGAACAAATGGATTTGTCAGTTAAAAATAGGAGAGGAGAGTTATTAAATGGAGAGTTAGAGGTATTGGGAAGATGGAAGGAATATTTTGAGGAATTGTTAAATGTTGATGAAGATAGGGAAGCTGTGATTTCGTGTATAGGGCAAGGAGGAATAACATCTTGTAGGAGTGAGGAAGAGCCAGTTGTGAGTGTGGGGGAAGTTCGTGAGGCAGTAGGTAAAATGAAAGGGGGTAAGGCAGCCGGGATTGATGGGATAAAGATAGAAATGTTAAAAGCAGGTGGGGATATAGTTTTGGAGTGGTTGGTGCAATTGTTTAATAAATGTATGGAAGAGGGTAAGGTACCTAGGGATTGGCAGAGAGCATGCATAGTTCCTTTGTATAAAGGCAAAGGGGATAAAAGAGAGTGCAAAAATTATAGGGGGATAAGTCTGTTGAGTTCTCCATGGGGAAGTGGAACAGAATTCTTCCTCCGTAAGCCATGCGTGTTGTAAGAGGCAACTAAAATGCCGGGAGCAAGGGGCTAGTAACCTCTTCTCCTGTATATATTACTAAATGTAAAAGGAGAAACTTTCGTTTTTCCTTTTGGGCCACCCCGCCTCGGTGGGATACGGCCGGTGTGTTGAAAGAAAGAAGAAAGTCTGTTGAGTGTACCTGGTAAAGTGTATGGTAGAGTTATAATTGAAAGAATTAAGAGTAAGACGGAGAATAGGATAGCAGATGAACAAGGAGGCTTTAGGAAAGGTAGGGGGTGTGTGGACCAGGTGTTTACAGTGAAACATATAAGTGAACAGTATTTAGATAAGGCTAAAGAGGTCTTTGTGGCATTTATGGATTTGGAAAAGGCGTATGACAGGGTGGATAGGGGGGCAATGTGGCAGATGTTGCAAGTGTATGGTGTAGGAGGTAGGTTACTGAAAGCAGTGAAGAGTTTTTACGAGGATAGTGAGGCTCAAGTTAGAGTATGTAGGAAAGAGGGAAATTTTTTCCCAGTAAAAGTAGGCCTTAGACAAGGATGTGTGATGTCACCGTGGTTGTTTAATATATTTATAGATGGGGTTGTAAGAGAAGTAAATGCGAGGGTCTTGGCAAGAGGCGTGGAGTTAAAAGATAAAGAATCACACACAAAGTGGGAGTTGTCACAGCTGCTCTTTGCTGATGACACTGTGCTCTTGGGAGATTCTGAAGAGAAGTTGCAGAGATTGGTGGATGAATTTGGTAGGGTGTGCAAAAGAAGAAAATTAAAGGTGAATACAGGAAAGAGTAAGGTTATGAGGATAACAAAAAGATTAGGTGATGAAAGATTGAATATCAGATTGGAGGGAGAGAGTATGGAGGAGGTGAACGTATTCAGATATTTGGGAGTGGACGTGTCAGCGGATGGGTCTATGAAAGATGAGGTGAATCATAGAATTGATGAGGGAAAAAGAGTGAGTGGTGCACTTAGGAGTCTGTGGAGACAAAGAACTTTGTCCTTGGAGGCAAAGAGGGGAATGTATGAGAGTATAGTTTTACCAACGCTCTTATATGGGTGTGAAGCGTGGGTGATGAATGTTGCAGCGAGGAGAAGGCTGGAGGCAGTGGAGATGTCATGTCTGAGGGCAATGTGTGGTGTGAATATAATGCAGAGAATTCGTAGTTTGGAAGTTAGGAGGAGGTGCGGGATTACCAAAACTGTTGTCCAGAGGGCTGAGGAAGGGTTGTTGAGGTGGTTCGGACATGTAGAGAGAATGGAGCGAAACAGAATGACTTCAAGAGTGTATCAGTCTGTAGTGGAAGGAAGGCGGGGTAGGGGTCGGCCTAGGAAGGGTTGGAGGGAGGGGGTAAAGGAGGTTTTGTGTGCGAGGGGCTTGGACTTCCAGCAGGCATGCTTGAGCGTGTTTGATAGGAGTGAATGGAGACAAATGGTTTTTAATACTTGACGTGCTGTTGGAGTGTGAGCAAAGTAACATTTATGAAGGGATTCAGGGAAACCGGCAGGCCGGACTTGAGTCCTGGAGATGGGAAGTACAGTGCCTGCACTCTGAAGGAGGGGTGTTAATGTTGCAGTTTAAAAACTGTAGTGTAAAGCACCCTTCTGGCAAGACAGTGATGGAGTGAATGATGGTGAAAGTTTTTCTTTTTCGGGCCACCCTGCCTTGGTGGGAATCGGCCGGTGTGATAATAAAAATAAAAATATACAACACATTTATGAAGGGGTTCAGGGAAGCCGGCAGGCCGGACTTGAGTCCTGGAGATGGGAAGTACAGTGCCTGCACTCTGAAGGACGGGTGTTAATGTTGCAGTTTAAAAACTGTAGTGTAAAGCACATCTCTGGCAAGACAGTGATGGAGTGAATGATGGTGAAAGTTTTTCTTTTTTGGGCCACCCTGCCTTGGTGGGAATCGGCCAGTGCGTTAATAAAAAAAAAATATATATATATAAATACACAACACAGAAGATCCTCAATGTGTCTGTAAGTCAAGGAATTACTGTACAAATAAATATTAGGCACTCATTATTTCCTTAACACAGCCTCTCCTCACTTAGTGACGTACTCATTTACCGATGACTCAGACTTACGACGGGCTCCCTGACCAGTATGCATACCTAAATAATGTATATTAGATGGAAATAAATGGTATCAAATACCGACACAGTGGAAATATAAACACATATGCAGTATAATGTGATCCTTTATTGACAACGTTTCACCCACACAGTGGGCTTTTTCAAGTCACACACAGATCTACCTGGGTAGATCCGTGTGTGACTTGAAAAAGCCCACTGTGTGGGTGAAACGTTGTCAATAAAGGATCACATTATACTGCATATGTGTTTATATTTCCAATGTATATTAGAGCTGATTTCCTTTATTCTCTTTAATCCAATATACAGTATACTACTGTATAAACATTAAAAAATATGCCATAAATGTTACTAATGGTGCAAAGGTGACATTAAAAAAATATCAAACATGGCTGACACAAACCCACTACCATTATAGTATGATCCTCACTTAGCAATGAATTTGTTTACCGACGTAATCTTAGGAACGGAACTCCGTCATTAAGTGAGGAGAGGCTGTATATACCAGTATATATCTTAGTGTACTGTATTCATACACTGTATTTTGCTGCAAATAAAACATACTGGAATTGTTTATATATGTATATTCATGTACATAAATGGTCCAGAGAACTGACAAGTTGATAAATTAGACACATGTACAACACTTGGGTATCTTTATTGTGAAAATGGTTCGCCACACAGTGGCTTCATCAGTCCAATACAAAAAAGAATGGTGAAGATGAGAAAGAGTTTGACGTACCATACCATGGGCGGGATTTGAACCCGCGGTCAGAGAGTCTCGAAACTTAAGACCATCGCGTTAGCCACTGGGCCAGCTAGCCACAATAAGATTCGTTCAACTAGGTATATTTCTACACCACAGGAAGGTTAGCATAGGCCACCACTGTGACCACAAATGCAAGTTTTTACAGACGAATCTCCAGCTAGCCCGGCCGTGATGAACTCTAGCTCAAGTCTCCTCACTGCCGTCAACACGACTCACGAAATCGTAACGACCGCGAGTTCAAATCCCGCCCGTGGTATGGTTTGTTTGCAATCGTGTCATTACGATTTCGTGAGTCGAGTTTGACGTAATTAGTCCCTCATCCTGGAATCAACTCCAGGCTGAGGGACTGATTACCTCAACCTCATTCTAACCTTTAATTATTGTTCTTTGTATTGGACTGATGAAGTCAATGTGTGGGGAAACGTTTCCACAATAAAGATACCCAAGTGCTGCATATGTGTCTAATTTGTGTATATTCATTCGTAATAACTAATGAAATTGTAATAAACGCTTGTTCGTGCTTAATAACCCACACTGAGACAGAAACTCAAAAAATTAAATTCTTTCTATATTTTGACCATCTTTAAGAGTTTATTTAATAATAATTTCCATAAAATTTACAAAAAGTGGAAAAAATAAATTCATCACCTGTATTTAGTTACAAATTTAAAAATCATCCTTAAACCTTTGGCTCACATGTACTACATAAAAAATATTATTCTCTATAGCACACTCAGCTCACACACTGTGTGTCTGGGGTTCGATGCCCTGCATGGGTAAAATTGTCAAGCACGTTTCCTTACACCTGCTGTTGTCCCTGTTCACCTAGCGGTAAGTGGGTACCTGTTACGGGTCGCATCCTGGGGGGTGGTAGTATCCTTCAGATATGGCTGGATTTTGTAATGAGCTGAAGGATAAAAAAAAAAAATAAATAAAAAAATAAATTCTTCAAACTGGATATATAACTGGCAAACATACGGAAGCAGTTCTTGCAGCGACAGCAATGGCGTACTCGGCGTGACGCTCAAGGTTCTGCAGCTCTGCCGAGTGTGTTATAGGAACGCTAACTTGATCCCACAAGTCTAGATCAGGACCTGGAGACATTGTGTAGAAAACCTGGAATGCATCAAATAAATCCATCAGTCAACTTTATTTTGGTGTTACAGGAGAAAACAAAAAAATAAAATAAGAAATTTTCGTTCATATATTGTGAACTTATTTTAAATTTATTACAAATTTACAGAAAACATACCACTGGTAGATTTCTGAAACTGGCAAATTAAATGAAAGAAGATAATGTTACTATATACGTACAATTAAATCAGGGAATGGGCGAGGATCTGAACCCGTGGCAAGTGTGTTAATGCACTGGCCTGTTAGTTTTACGACTCACTAGCCATGGGTTCAAACCCATCCTGTTCCCTGGTTTGTTTGTAATCGTCTTGTTACAATTTTGTGAGTCATGTACAATTAATTTCAAATGGTGAAAACTGACACTAGAAAAGGTGCCGGGCCCAGCCCCATTTCTTTAAATAAATTATTTTCTATTGCTTCAACCAACCTAAGTAACCTTTGAATTTATACAATAGTCTCCGAGAGTTTACTTATTTTTCCATCTCAAAAGACTCTTAGCTGAATTATTGTCTTTCATTAAAATTATCCACATTATTTTCATACAATTCAATTCAAATTCAAATTCAAAGTTTATTCTCTATAAGGATTACAATGCTGAGTTCACAAAATTTGGTTATTGTGTGGTTTACATGTAGTGAAATAATAATTACAGAGTGTACCACTAGAACACCTAGCATGGCTAGGCATTACAGTGTGTACCACTAGAACACCTAGCATGGCTAGGCATTACAGAGTGTGCCACTAGAACACCTAGCATGGCTAGGCATTACAGAGTATGCCACTAGAACACCTAGCATGGCTAGGCATTACAGAGTGTACCACTAGAACACCTAGCATGGCTAGGCATTACAGAGTATGCCACTAGAACACCTAGCATGGCTAGGCATTTCGGGCAGACTTAGATTAAATCTTAAATTTAAAATATTACAAATTATGAGGTAAGTTGGTATTATGGCTAAGTGACTAAATACTAGTTTGTGAGTTTAGCAATGTGAATGCTTTTGTTTTGGCACAATACAAAGGTTCAGTATTGGAGTATCACAGGCCAACTTATGACTAGTTAGGCAAAACAGAGATGAAGCCTGGGTCTGTAAGCCACGTGTGTCGTAAGAGGCAACTAAAATGCCAGGAGCAAGGTGGTAGTAACACCTTACCTTGTATAGATTACTAAATGTAAAAGGAAAAACTTTTTTTTTCTTTTTTTTCGGGTCGCCCTGCTTTGGTGGGAGACGGCCGGTGTTAAAAAAAAAAAAAAATCATACACACAAAAATTGAGAGGAAGGACCAAGAGTTGGTGGTCACTGTGCCTCCCCCTCACTTGCAAACTTAAATAAGTATGTACCGTAATGTCAGTGTTAAAATATAGAGAACTGTAAATAGGTATGTACATTCTCTCTTTCTGTCACCAACATTTTGTTTAAAACACCAGCCGTCTCCCACTGAAGTAAGGTGATCCCCCCATCCCCCCCAAAAAAAAAAGAGGAAACGTATTCACCATAATTCATTTAATTACTGTCTTCCCAGAAGTGTGCTGACATCACAATTCAGATGACCCTCAGAACTGCAATATCTTCACTCGTCCTTCAGAGTGCAGGCACTGTAATTTCCACCTCCAAGACTCAAGTCCGGCTAACCGGTTTCCCTCAACACTTTCAAAAATGTTACATTGCTCACACTTCAACAACACATCAAGGCATAAATATTAAATCAATAATTGGAACTTAAGTGATGATCTGGGATTACCAGATCATTGCCCAAGTTCACTAATCCACAAAGGATTTTAAGAGAACGCAACATCCTAGTGATCACAAGCTATGAGTTTGAATCTCATCACTCTGTTAAATTATTACAGATATTTTTTCTTTTTTGGGTCACCCTGCCTCGGTGGGAAATGGTCAATTTGTAAAAAAAATAATTCAACATGAATTATGACAGCTATTACTAAATATTATAATCATCCATTACAAATTATTATAGGATTATGAATTATGAAAATCATTTATTGCAAATTATTATAGGTACTATGAATTATTATAGGCATCACAAATTATTTTAGGCAGTGTGAATTATTGTAGATAACAAATTATCCGGACATTTACGCTACTTAACAACCTTGTTCTACTACAGTAACAGACCCAAAGTCACTAAGGTACAAACCTGATATCCTATGACTTTGCCACGCGAAGGGACTGGCTCCCACCAGATTTCAATGGACGATTCTGATGTCGCGAGGCCTTGGAGGTTCATGGGGGCACGGACAAGGTCTGGCTCAGTGTGGAGGTGCAAGGTCTCACTGTACGGTCCAGGACCTTTCGAAGTCCATGCTCGTACCTGTATTATGAATAATAGTAATAATGTAAAATGTAAGAATAAACAAAAGAATGTTTCTTTATGTTTGTAACACAAAGGTCATCTCCCACCATCTTCACCATCATTCGTTCAATTGCCATCTTGCCAGATGCATGCAGACATCACATTTCAAATGGCACTCCAAACTACAACATCCTCATATATACAATATATACAATTCATATCACTCGTTATTCCCTCATCAGGATTATTAATGTATATGATGAACAACAATGGACCTAAAACTGATCCTTGTGGGTTGGTCCCTACACCAAAATGTTTTCTAATAAATATGTCATAGTATCTGCTTACTTGTCTTTTTAAACCAATATATCGGTATCAATTATCTAGGTTAATACCACACAACATTGGTACACAATATTTATAGGAACTCATCTTGCCACCATCCCAGCGGCCCATACCAACATCAGTATTAAGTATCAATAATTACCCAGACTCTTTCTTACTTGGCTCCTACCACAACCTCTGAGACAACAGCAGTCATTAAATCATAAAGCTTCACCTGACAGCACGGTAGTAACACCCATCATTATCTATAAGAGAGTGTTTAGACCTATTCATGAGTCTGGCCTTTGGGTGGTTTTATTTTAATAATTTTGTTTAAGGCTTACCCCTAGAGAATGCTTACCTCCTCGAGGTCCACTAACTTCATAACACGTAGCAAATGCTTATCTCCTAAAGGTCCATTAACTTCATAACACCTAGAAAATGCTTACTTCCCTAGAGGTCCACTAACTTCATAACACCATCACTCTCTGTTTTCTGCACAAGTATTATTTCTCCCTATTTCAGTGCTTTTTCAACAAATCACTTGAAGAATACATCTTTGCAGACTGAAAAGAGCCAGGATAACCCCCATCCACATGCCATTACATCAACTCAGCTGCATAGATAGGAGGAGGCAAGTGGTAAGGCTGCCCTGGGCAGTACAGTCCAAGGGGGCAGCTAAAAAGTGGAAAAATAAAAAAGTTAACTTTTAAAGCATGTCGTTTTATGAAAGTGGTTAAGCATCATACAGCAATGTAAATACTCTCAAAGATACCCAAGCTTCAATAATCCTAGTACTGATGCTAGGACAGTCCTATTCAAATCCAGCTCTTACTACTCCTACACAGTATTTCTTCTATCTTCTTTCAACAAACTCGCAATATCCTGCTGAGGCGGGGTGGCCCAAAAAGAAAAACAAAAGTTTCTCTTTTTAACTTTAGTAACATGCTCCCGGCATGTTAGTTGCCTCTTACAACACGCATGACTTACGGAGGAAGAATTCTGTTCCACTTCCCCATAGAGATAAGAAGAAATAAACAACAAGAACAAGAACTAGTAAGAAATTAGAAGAAAAGCCAGAGGTGTGTGTATACAGTGGACCCCCGGTTTATGATATTATTTCATTCCAGAAGTATGTTCAGGTGCCAGTACTGACCGAATTTGTTCCCATAAGGAATATTGTGAATTAGATTAGTCCATTTCAGACCCCCCAAACATACACATACAAACGCACTTACATAAATACACTTACATAATTGGTCGCATTGGGAGCTGATTGTAAACTGGGGGTCCACTGTATATATACTTGTACTTGTATATGCATGTGTAGTGTGACCTAAGTGTAAGTAGAAGTAGCAAGACATATCTGAAATCTTGCATGTTATTGAGACAGAAAAAAAGACACCAGCAATCCTACCATCATGTAAAACAATTACAGGTTTCCATCTGAGACTCACTTGGTAGGACGGTAGTACCTCCCTGGCCAGTTTCTGTTTACCTGGGACTCACCATAGATATGTACTTAAGCACTCTTGTGTTGCAAAACATACTCTGAGTGTAGACTGATGCTGTGTATGTTGAGATTAATACAACAGCATCTATTTGTATCAATAACCTTGAATACATGTATTCCATATACATCGATGAGTAGTGTAATTATTACTGTACTGAACACATGTAAGTAAATAGCTCGACTGATAGCGCACTTAGCTCACACAATGAGGTCCGGGGGTTGATCTCCAATATGGTTGGAAACATTAGGACATGTTTCCATAAGACACCTACTGTCCATGCTCACCTATCAGCAAAATAGGTACCTGGGTGTTAGTTGATTAGTGTGGGTTGCATCCTGAGAACAAAACTGATCTAATTTGCCTGAAATGCTCTGCCTAACAAGCGGGTTTCTATACAGTACTATGTCACTGATGTCCATTATGGTCTATATACTTTGCACATATACTTGTACAAATAAAAAGGTAAAGAATCTAATACAAAGTGGGAGTTGTCACAGTTGCTCTTTGCTGATGACACTGTGCTTTTGGGAGATTCTGAAGAGAAGTTCCAGAGGTTGATGGATGAGTCTGGTAGGGTATGTAAAAGAAGAAAATTAAGAGTGAATATAGGAAAGAGTAAGGTGATGAGGATAACAAAAAGATTAGGTGATGAAAGATTGGATATCAGATTGGAGGGAGAGAGAGTGGAGGAGGTGAATATATTCAGAGATTTAGAAGTGGACGTGTCAGCAGATGGGTCTATGAAGGATGAGGTGAATCACAGAACTGATGAGGGGAAAAGGATGAGTGGTGCACTTAGGAGTCTGTGGAGACAAAGAACTTTGTTTGTGGAGGCAAAAAGGGGAATGTATGAGAGTATAGTTATACTAACACTCTTATATGGGTGTGAAGCATGAGTGGTAAATATTGCAAGAAGGAGAAGGCTGGAGGCAGTGAAGATGTCATGTCTGAGGGCAATGTGTGGTGTGAATATAATGCAGAGAATTCGTAGTTTGGAAATTAGGATGAGGTGCGGGATTACCAAAACTGTTGTCCAGAGGGCTGAGGACGGGTTGTTGAGGTGGTTCAGACAGGTAGAGAGAATGGAACAAAACAGAAGGACTTCGAGAGTGTATAAATCTGTAGTGGAGGGAAGGCAGGGTAGAGGTCCACCTAGGAAAGGTTGGAGGGAGTGGGTAAAGGTTTTGTGTGCGAGGGGCTTGGACCTCCAGCAAGCATGCATGAGCATATTTAATAGGAGTGAATGGAGACAGATGTTTTTTAATACTTGATGTGCTGTTGGAGTGTGAGCATGGTAACATTTATGAAGGGATTCGGGGAAACCGGCAGGCCGGACTTGAATCCTGGAGATTAACATTAACACCCCTCTGAAGGAGGGGTGTTAATGTTAAAGCTTTATAACTGGTGTAAGCTCTCTTGTGGCAAGACAGTGATGGAGTAAATAATGGTGAAAGTTTTTCTTTTTAGGGCCACCCTGCCTTGGGGGGAAACGGCCAGTGTGTTAATAAAAAAAATAAATTATTATTATTATTATTCAATAAGAAGATCCAAAACAAAAATTTTAAAAACTAATTTTGTCTTTTTGAAGAATGTCAATTCTCTATTTGAAAAACAAGAAAATTTTGACGATTATAAATGAGCAACCCCATGAGGAAGTGGAGAAGAATTCTTCCTCTGTAAGCCATGCGTGTCGTAAGAGGCAACTAAAATGCCGGGAGCAAGGGGCTAGTAACCTCTTCTCCCGTATATATTACGAAATGTAAATAGAAGAAAAACTTTACATTTCTTCTTTTTTAGGTCACCTTTTTTGGTGGGAGATGTCCAGTGTTAAAAAAATAACAATTAAGAAAGAATAATGAGCAATGCCTCACCTTAAATGTATAATCCATATTTTCTTCTAAACCATTAAAAACAATGCGATTACTATCAGTGACATTTTTATCATGTTTGAAATCGTTGTTGAGGATGACATTCTTGCTGAACTGTAACTCATAAAGGATAATGACACCATTTCTCTCATTGGGTGCTGGCTGGTCCCAGGTGAACACAATCGTCCCTGGAGTTTGATATCTGTGAAAACATAAACCAAGAATTAGGGACAGATTAACCAAATATTAAAATTGGCAAATGTAATGAGTACAGATGCTCCTCACTTTATGATAGCTCAACTTATGATATTTCGACTTGACGATGGTGCTTCTGGCTAGAAGAAAAGGGTGAAAGAAATTACTTGGAAGACGAAACTTAAGAGTGCCTGGTTAATCAAGCAACTGCTGAGAGTCTACAAGAAATTTTTTTTTTTTTTTTTTTAACACACTGGCTGTGTCCCACTCAGGCAGAGTGACCCGGAAAAGAAACACTTCCACCATCGTTCATGCTAAGAAAGTCTTGCCATAGGTACACAGATATGACAGCTTAGATATCACTCTAAACAGAAAATATCCCTAACCCCTCCTTCAGAGTGCAGGTACTGTGGAGGGGTAAGCCGGCGGAAGGCCTCAGTCAGATGACTTCTGAAAGCTCCAGCTGCGGGTCATCATACAGCTTGCACCCACGTCAGGAAGTAAATTTATTTAGGCACAGATACACATATATACAATTATCATACAAGTATAAATTACCTAGGATAACCAAAAAACGCCAAAGTGACTCATTGCCAATGAGGTCCTTGTAATATTTATCTTATTTTAACCTTAAAAATTAAAACAGCTAAGTAACTCAACTGTGTGAAAGAAATGTAATGTTTTGTGATGACTCTTAACCTAAACTAACCTGCTAATGTACAGCCCAACAACCTAAATGATCAGATATTTCTTGGATATAGAGGTACAGTGTCCTCTTTAAAACTTTTAACTTTGAACAAAACCCAGATGTTGTGTAGATGTCTAATTCATCACAGTTTAGATAACGACTTCACCCTTACGTACTATCAGCAATGCCTCACCTTCAGTGTATAGATTTTCCTGTCTTTCTTGGCAATTTTCAATATTTTTTACCCTGGCCAGTAAATTATTCAGACATTGCAATCAATGATCGTACATATAAGAATATTAAAGGTTAATATTTTCTATTTTTATTCCTAGATTTGTACCAATACCACAAAAATATAACACATAAACAGATCTCTATAATTAGATGTATTTATTTCTAGGTGCTTGTTGATTTAATTGGGGGTTAAATTCCAACAAACCCATCAAAAGTTGAAAATATCAGGGTTACGTTCCAACAAACCCATCAAAAGTTGAAAATATCAGGGTTACGTTCCAACAAACCCATCAAAAGTTGAAAATATCAGGGTTACGTTCCAACAAACCCATCATAATTTGAAAATATCAGGGTTACGCTCCAAAAAAAAACATCAAAAGTTGAAAATATCAGGGTTACGTTCCAACAAACCCAATGTAAGTTGAAAATATCAGGGTTACGTTCCAACAAACCCATCATAAGTTGAAAATATCAGGGTTACGTTCCAACAAACCCATCATAAGTTGAAAACATCAGGGTTACGTTCCAACAAACCCAACACAAGTTGAAAATATTGTAAGTCGAATGATATAATAAATAAATAACTACTGTCACTGAATGAGTAAATTAACAAATAACTACTGTAACTAAATAGTATTAAAAAGCAAATAAATGAATATAAATTTATCCCGTCACAGACCGGGCCGCGGGGGCGTTGACCCCCGAAACTCTCTCTCTCTCTCTCTCTCCAGGTAAACTGTACAGCACTGCTATCACACCATCGTGAAGTGAAAATACCGTAAGTGGAACCATCATAAAGCAACGAACATCTGTATCCACATATATTAGCCCTTTAACTGTCCAAACGTAGATCTATGTTTGGACAGTTTAAGGGTTAAAAGCTAGTAAAATACTGAAGATTTGCTTACAGAAGCTAAATCCACAAACCTGTAAGTAATATTGGTGGGAGGTCCTGAAGGAGCAGCCTCTGGAGTAATATAATATTTGACAGCCTCTTGACCATAATTTATGTGGTTACGACCAGCCACTCTTATTTCGTATTCGATGCCTCGCTGCAAGTCGTTTAATGTTTTGTGCAGCATTGAATGGCCTTCCAAAGTTATGGTCTCAAGTTCTTCTCCTGCGGAAGTAAACCATTGCTACAGAAATCTTCCAGCAAACAAAAAACTCGTACGCTAGGACACTCGTAAGTCAAGGTTCCACTGCATTACTATCACTATTACTAATATTACTACTACAATTACTAATATTACTACTACAATTACCAATATTACTACTACGATTACTAATATTACTACTGCTATTACTAATATTACTACTACTATTACTAATAATACTACCACTATTACTAATATTACTACCACTATTACTAATTTTACTACCACTATTACCAATATTACTACCACTATTACTAATATTACTACCACTATTACTAATATTACTACCACTATTACTAATATTATTACTACTATTACTATATTTTTTATTATCACACTGGCCGATTCCCACCAAGGCAGGGTGGCCCGAAAAAGAAAAACTTTCACCATCATTCACTCCATCACTGTCTTGCCAGAAGGGTGCTTTACACTACAGTTTTTAAACTGCAACATTAACACCCGTCCTTCAGAGTGCAGGCACTGTACTTCCCATCTCCAGGACTCAAGTCCGGCCTGCCAGTTTCCCTGAACCCCTTCATAAATGTTACTTTGCTCACACTCCAACAGCACGTCAAGTATTAAAAACCATTTGTCTCCATTCACTCCTATCAAACACGCTCACGCATGCCTGCTGGAAGTCCAAGCCCCTCGCACACAAAACCTCCTTTACCCCCTCCCTCCAACCTTTCCTAGGCCGACCCCTACCCCGCCTTCCTTCCACTACAGACTGATACACTCTTGAAGTTACTCTGTTTCACTCCATTCTCTCTACATGTCCGAACCACCTCAACAACCCTTCCTCAGCCCTCTGGACAACAGTTTTGGCAATCCCGCACCTCCTCCTAACTTCCAAACTACGAATTCTCTGCATTATATTCACACCACACATTGCCCTCAGACATGACATCTCCACTGCCTCCAGCCTTCTCCTCGCTGCAACATTCATCACCCATGCTTCACACCCATATAAGAGCATTGGTAAAACTATACTCTCATACATTCCTCTCTTTGCCTCCAAGGACAAAGTTCTTTGTCTCCACAGACTCCTAAGTGCACCACTCACCCTTTTCCCCTCATCAATTCTATGATTCACCTCATCTTTCATAGACCCATCCGCTGACACGTCCACTCCCAAATATCTGAATACATTCACCTCCTCCATACTCCCTCCCTCCAATCTGATATCCAATCTTTCATCACCTAATCTTTTTGTTATCCTCATAACCTTACTCTTTCCTGTATTCACTTTTAATTTTCTTCTTTTGCACACCCTACCAAATTCATCCACCAATCTCTGCAACTTCTCTTCAGAATCTCCCAAGAGCACAGTGTCATCAGCAAAGAGCAACTGTGACAACTCCCACTTTATGTGTGATTCTTTGTCTTTTAACTCCACGCCTCTTGCCAAGACCCTCGCATTTACTTCTCTTACAACCCCATCTATAAATATATTAAACAACCATGGTGACATCACACATCCGTGTCTAAGGCCTACTTTTACTGGGAAATAATTACCCTCTTTCCTACATACTCTAACTTGAGCCTCACTATCCTCGTAAAAACTCTTCACTGCTTTCAGTAACCTACCTCCTACACCATACACCTGCAACATCTGCCACATTGCCCCCCTATCCACCCTGTCATATGCCTTTTCCAAATCCATAAATGCCACAAAGACCTCTTTAGCCTTATCTAAATACTGTTCACTTATATGTTTCACTGTAAACACCTGGTCCACACACCCCCTACCTTTCCTACCTTTACTATTACTACTACTAATAAAAATAACAACAATAATAATGCCACCTCTACCACTTCTTCCCCCACTTCCTACATATCATCTTTAGGTATTCTCTACTCTGTTCACCCGAGTTGTGACTTGACAATGATCCAGAACCAAAATGAGGTTTTTCACTTAAGTGGAGGTTGTTAGGAGCTATGAAAACCTCATATTATATTTACAGTAAATAGAAAAAAGCTTCATGTACAGCTTTCTAATATTCAATGATCAAAAAATATCACTAATCTTCTTTTTTAAAACCAAACTTCGCGTCAATGCTTTTGGTTCGAACCAATGAACTCTAACAAGAGAGACAAAAGTGAGTGTATCCGGCCCCATGGCCAGGTACACTCAGTAAATAACAATAACCAATATCCAAAGAACAAATGGCACAATACCGTGATTGGAACAATATGCAAATAACCCGCACTTAGAAGAGAGAGAAGGTTACAATGATGCTTTGGTCAGACTTGGACCATTTACAAAATCGCACTAACTTTGTCAATGGTCCAAGTCTGACTGAAACATCGTCGTAAGCTTCTCTCTCCTATGTGCAGGTTATCTATGTACTAATATCTAATTGAAGCGGACTTACCTCTAGGTCCGTATCTAAGACGATACCCCATAATTTCTCCATAAGTTTCTGTTGGGGCCACCCACTCCACATAAACAGAGAGTTTTCCCGTTTGTTTATCAACAGTACCACTGAAATGCAATTAAATAAAAATTAATTACAATGCAATTATCCATCTGATAAACAGTAAGTTATAAAAGATCATGGATTAACCAATGATCACTTGTTCGGCATGTAGTATTACATGGCAATAAGGTGGAAACCTGATAAATATGATATCAATAAGTGATGCTTAAAGACATAGAGCACTTGGGATATTTTGTTATGGAGCAATAATAAAAAAATAATAATAATAATAATAACAATAATAATAATAATAATAGCCAGGAGCAAGTAACCCCTTCTGTAAACATTACTAAAGTTAAAAAGAGTAACTTTCAGTTTTCTTTTTAGGTCATGCTGCCTGGTGGGATATGGCCAGTTTGTTGAAAAAACTAATAATAATAATAATAGTAACAATAATAATAAAATAATAAGCGTAACAACAATAATAATAATGCACAATTGGTGAGGAACTTACTTAACAATGAGAGCAGGTTTGTCAGGCACACCGCCAGGCATCTGCACTCTCTCTGGTGCCGACCTGACACCATCACCCTTCCTGGTTATGGCTGACACCTGCACCTGGTACTCGGTGTCAGGATGCAGGTTGGTGACAATGAAGCTGGTTGCCTCGCCATTGTGAACGGTGTACGGACTCAGGCTGTCAACTACATGACCTTCCCCCTGGAAAATAAAAATACGTTGAGTTCAGTGTCTCTTACAAGGAGATAATTAGCTAAAATTTTTAAAAAATATTAAATCTTACTGGGATATGTCTTACCTCTCCTTCCAACTCTTATTGGGATATCTCTTACTTATCCTTCCTGGGATATCCCTTACTCGTCCTTCAAAAACCTTTCTAGGATATCCCTTACCTCTCCTTCCAACCACTCCAGAGTTACCTAGCCTCTTGGTCAACCTATCTTTTTCCGAACTTTTCTAAATGACTAAACCATCTCGACTCCCATCTCTGAATTATACCATCCACACTCCTCACAGTTTTATAATTTCTAGACTCCTAATTCTATGCATAATATTCACACTACACAAGTGATCTCAAAACACAATATGTATACAGGCACCATCCGACTTATGACCAAGCTTGGTTCCGACCAACCGGTCGTAAGTTAAAATGGGCATAAGTCGAATATTACTACTGAATATCAACATCACACTATTGTAATGACTTTATTTTATTGTTTTATTTTGGTATTTCATTTTTTACTTTACTTTTTATGTTGTTAGTAGTACTGTATTTTATACTGTAAGGTTTAGGATAAACACTGTGTACAACACAAACACTTGTTTATTTCCCAAGAAATCTGGCATAAAAAACACGGTCGTAAGTCGAGTGGTCACATGTCGAGCAGGTCATAAGTCGGATGGTAGGTGTATACCCAAAAAATCTAAGAAAACTTTGATAGCAGGTGATAATAATGAAAAGTGCAGCAATGGGGTAAAAGTATCAAACGTACCATCCATAAGAAAACAGCCGTAATAATAAACAGACTTTCTTCACGTAAATTATATAAATTAGTTTACTCAAAATGCACTGCACACTAGTAGCTCTCTTTAATAATAATAATACCGAGGTAGTAGGTCCGGCAGGCCGGACTTGAGTCCTGGAGATGGGAAGTACAGTGCCTGCACTCTGAAGGACGGGTGTTAATGTTGCAGTTTTATAACTGTAATGTTAGTGCACCTCTGGCAAGACAGTGATGTAGTGAATGATGGTGAAAGTTTTTCTTTTTCGGGCCACCCTGCCTTGGTGGGAATCGGCCTGTGTGCTAATAAAAATAAAAAAAATAATAGGCTGACAGACAGCAACCACCCAGGGAGGAACTACCATCATGTTCTACACATGCATGTACACGTCTACCAGAGCTTTCTTCTATTTTGTTAACAGTTCTTGCTCTTTTTAATTTCCTTTTTTTTTTTTTTTATTTTTTTTTATTATCACACCGGCCGATTCCCACCAAGGCAGGGTGGCCCGAAAAAGAAAAACTTTCACCATCATTCACTCCATCACTGTCTTGCCAGAAGGGTGCTTTACACTACAGTTTTTAAACTGCAACATTAACACCCCTCCTTCAGAGTGCAGGCACTGTACTTCCCATCTCCAGGACTCAAGTCCGGCCTGCCGGTTTCCCTGAATCCCTTCATAAATGTTACTTTGCTCACACTCCAACAGCACGTCAAGTATTAAAAACCATTTGTCTCCATTCACTCCTATCAAACACGCTCACGCATGCCTGCTGGAAGTCCAAGCCCCTCGCACACAAAACCTCCTTTACCCCCTCCCTCCAACCCTTCCTAGGCCGACCCCTACCCCGCCTTCCTTCCACTACAGACTGATACACTCTTGAAGTCATTCTGTTTCGCTCCATTCTCTCTACATGTCCGAACCACCTCAACAACCCTTCCTCAGCCCTCTGGACAACAGTTTTGGTAATCCCGCACCTCCTCCTAACTTCCAAACTACGAATTCTCTGCATTATATTCACACCACACATTGCCCTCAGACATGACATCTCCACTGCCTCCAGCCTTCTCCTCGCTGCAACATTCATCACCCACGCTTCACACCCATATAAGAGCGTTGGTAAAACTATACTCTCATACATTCCCCTCTTTGCCTCCAAGGACAAAGTTCTTTGTCTCCACAGACTCCTAAGTGCACCACTCACTCTTTTTCCCTCATCAATTCTATGATTCACCTCATCTTTCATAGACCCATCCGCTGACACGTCCACTCCCAAATATCTGAATACGTTCACCTCCTCCATACTCTCTCCCTCCAATCTGATATTCAATCTTTCATCACCTAATCTTTTTGTTATCCTCATAACCTTACTCTTTCCTGTATTCACCTTTAATTTTCTTCTTTTGCACACCCTACCAAATTCATCCACCAATCTCTGCAACTTCTCTTCAGAATCTCCCAAGAGCACAGTGTCATCAGCAAAGAGCAGCTGTGACAACTCCCACTTTGTGTGTGATTCTTTATCTTTTAACTCCACGCCTCTTGCCAAGACCCTCGCATTTACTTCTCTTACAACCCCATCTATAAATATATTAAACAACCACGGTGACATCACACATCCTTGTCTAAGGCCTACTTTTACTGGGAAAAAATTTCCCTCTTTCCTACATACTCTAACTTGAGCCTCACTATCCTCGTAAAAACTCTTCACTGCTTTCAGTAACCTACCTCCTACACCATACACTTGCAACATCTGCCACATTGCCCCCCTATCCACCCTGTCATACGCCTTTTCCAAATCCATAAATGCCACAAAGACCTCTTTAGCCTTATCTAAATACTGTTCACTTATATGTTTCACTGTAAACACCTGGTCCACACACCCCCTACCTTTCCTAAAGCCTCCTTGTTCATCTGCTATCCTATTCTCCGTCTTACTCTTAATTCTTTCAATTATAACTCTACCATACACTTTACCAGGTACACTCAACAGACTTATCCCCCTATAATTTTTGCACTCTCTTTTATCCCCTTTGCCTTTATACAAAGGAACTATGCATGCTCTCTGCCAATCCCTAGGTACCTTACCCTCTTCCATACATTTATTAAATAATTGCACCATACACTCCAAAACTATATCCCCACCTGCTTTTAACATTTCTATCTTTATCCCATCAATCCCGGCTGCCTTACCCCCTTTCATTTTACCTACTGCCTCACGAACTTCCCCCACACTCACAACTGGCTCTTCCTCACTCCTACAAGATGTTATTCCTCCTTGTAACATGCCAGGAGCATGTTAGTTGCCTCTTCTGTATAAATTACTAAACTTAAAAAGAGAAACTTTCATTTTTTTTTTAGGTCACCCTGCCTTGGTGGGATATGGACGGTTTGTTGAAAAAAAAAAATACATATGTATTATCATTATTTTTTTATTAACACATTGGCTGTTTCCCACCAAGGCAGGGTGGCCCGAAAAAGAAAAACTTTCACCATTATTCACTCCATCACTGTCTTGCCAGAGGTGCGCTAATACTACAGTTAGAAAACTGCAACATTAACACCCGTCCTTCAGAGTGCAGACACTGTACTTCCCATCTCCAGGACTCAGGCCTAGCCTGTCAGTTTCCCTAAATCCCTTCATAAATGTTACCTTGCTCACACTCCAACAGCACGTCAAGTCCTAAAAACCATTTGTCTCCATTCACTCCTATCAAACACGCTCATGCATGCCTGCTGGAAGTCCAAGCCCCTCACACACAAAACCTCTTTTACCCCCTCCTTCCAACCTTTCCTAGACCAACCACATTACAGCATTTTGCTAATGCAGCAGTTTTCAATTACAGTGGACCCCCGCATAACGATCACCTCCGAATGCGACCAATTATGTAAGTGTATTTATGTAAGTGCGTTTGCACGTGTATGTTTGGGGGTCTGAAATGGACTAATCTAATTCACAATATTCCTTATGGGAACAAATTCGGTCAGTACTGGCACCTGAACATACTTCTGGAGTGAAAAAATATCGTTAACCGGGGGTCCACTGTATAACCATTCTTCATTTATTCAGACTTCCCACAATAAATATATTCACCACTCACTAAGTGCTAAGGATGAAAATATTTTTAAGTAATGTGTGTACTGTATATGCAATTTTAGGCCTATCTCTATTGCTCACTTAACAATAAATGTTATCAGGCTTTTATATGCATTTGAAATTGAAAAAGGGATATGTTTCACTTTACAGCAATAACCCTGAACCTATCCTGCTGTATAAGTGGGGCTCTCCTGTATCGAAATTTTTTTTTTTAAACACGTCGGCCATATCCTACCAAAGCAGGGTGACCCAAAAAGAAAGAAAAACCCCAAAAGAAAGAAAAAAACTTTCACCATCATTCATACATAATCACTGTCTCTGCACAGGCGCTCAGATACGACAGTTTAGGTGTCACTCCAAACAGTTAATATCCCAAAACTCCTCCTTTAACCCTTAAACTGTCCAAAAGTAGATCTATGTTTTTTCAACATTTGAAAGTATGATAAAAATATATCTCTTCTTTTTTTACATTTGACGTGTAAAAAACTTTGATCAACTTTTTTTTTTCACATTTGGAAATATGTAAAAAAGCGTACATCTACTTTTGGAGCGCTACACATGTGAACGTAAACTGCAGGCATTGTACTTCCCACATCCTGGACTCAAGTCCGGCTAACCGGTTTCTCCAAATCCCTTCACAAAATAATAACCTGCTCATACTCCAACAGCTCGTCAGGTCCCAAAAACCATTCACCTCCATTCACTCCTAACACACTCATGCTTGCTGGAGCTTTACATATTTCCAAAAACAAAAACTAACTGAAACTCAAAATTTATTGATTTCTCTCCCTCTTTTTTTTCTTCAATGTTTCTTAAGTAAAGTTTGCAAAATATAAGTTTATGTTATGGTAATTCTAAGTGGATGATAAATCTATATTGTGCAGTATAATAAATACAGATGTTCCTCATTTGATGATGGTTTGGCTTACAATACTTCGACTTTACGATGATATAATATCAATGCACATTCAGTACTGTACATTTATTGATAGAATATAGCTATATTCATTTATTTACTTTTCAATTCTGGTATTTAGGTAGTTTATTTACTTATTCAGTGCCAATATTTATTTATTTATTTGTATCACATTCGACGTACAATATTTTCAACTTCTGATGGGTTCACTGGAACACGACCCCATCGTAAGTTGAGAAGCACCTGTATGCATGTACATATCTACCTACCTGGAGTCTACCTGGAGGGTGTTTTGGGGGGTCAATGCCCCCATGGCCCAGTTTATGACCAGGCCTCACATGGTTCAATTATTTCTTTAAAAGTACCATTTATGAAGATATAGTATGAATAATCCATGACATAATGGCAGCATGGAGTCTGAAGGATGAGTGGCAATGTTACAGTTAGGATGGCTATATGGACTGTTACGTCTGTACACTCTCAGCAAGACAGCTAGTGAATGAATAATGGTGAATGAATGTTTCTTCTTTGAGTTACCTTATATAGGTGAAAAAATGCTGGCTGTTCACCCCTGAACATAGTGACCCGAAAAAAGGGTAAGCCTTCAATGTTATTCACCGAATCGCTGTCTTGCTAGAGGTGCACTGACATCACAGCATAGATATTGAAGAAAATAACAGAAATAGTCCACGACACATCCTTACCCGTCCTTCTATCTCTTGTATGTGGATTTGGTATCCTCGAATAATGCCATGCCTCTCTCTCTCGTTTGGAGGCGTCCAAGTCACCTCGATGCTCGTACTATTGATCACGTCCACTTTAACATTATGTGGTTCGCCAGGAACTAAAAGATTAATAAAAAAGATTAACCTTCGCTTCAATAAACACTAATGATGCCTCACCATCAGAAAAGCTCATGTCACAATCATTTTTCATAAAAAAAAAAAAATCTTTGATACATATATGAAAGAACATTACACAGCCTACAGCCTTCAAAGAAGACACATTATAAATGTTATAGAGAAATACGTACCATCACCCCAGCAGGTGTATAATGTACTTGAAGATGACAACTGTAAGAGAAGCTAACTAAAGGTCTAATAATTACCAATAATAACCAGTAACAACCATATGACTAAAACTAACATTTATCTCTCCCAGTACTGAAGCAATTTTAAATGCCCACAATAATGTTACCAAACATTTACCCAAAATTATCAGACATTAATAATTTACGTCCTTCTGTTAATAATTTCCAACAAAAAATGCATTTCAAACTTGTAACATATTAAATAATTAAATTATACAGAACATAATGATCTTATGATCCATGACATTAGAAAAAAAGGTCCCATAAAACAGTGTTAATAATTAACTCTGTTAACTATTAACTCTGTTCGTTATTAACTCTGTTCGTTGGTGAACACTGTTACGGTTTCTTAATCAAGTGAGCAACATTCCATGAATGAAGATTTTTATCTGACTTAATTTCTTTCTATGAAACACAGATACAATTTATCCAAAGCCTCGTTGCTTCTTGGTACATATCTATTGCTTTCTGAGATGTAGCCGTGTGGCTATATATTTATCCAGCTTTTATTTTTTAATTTAAGTCATTAGGTCTTGGCAGGTGCTGTATGACCCATACAGATTTAGCACTTCCCCATGAATAAAAGAATAAAGTTTTTTTTTTACACTTGTTTGACACACCACACCCAGTAAGGACCCATAGACTGATAAAATAGGTAACATTTCTAGTTCTACAAAGACACTTGCATCCCTTATGCTCCTGGCAAATGCTCCAAGGATGGAAAAACTTTGGGATATCATAGCAAGTTGTGGGATACCTTAGAAAAATACTCTACTGGGATACCTTAGCAAATACTCTACTGGGATACCTTAGCAAATACCCTTCACTGGGATTTTAAAATGTTTAGGGTGGGATTTGTATATTACCTGAATTTCCAAGGGGATTACCTGAAAGTGTACTTTTAAAAAATCACATCAAATACTTACATAACCGCTAAAAACAAACAGCACATTTCAAGTTGAATAGGGGGATAGAATGCTGATTATTTATTTTTTGACTACAGTAAAGGAGATGCTATATGAGCAGAAAGACAGCCCCTTTCTTGCACGTAATTAGAGGATGAGAAAGGTGGGTGAGGATAGAGAGGAACATCACAGCTTAGACGGGTAGGAGTGAAGGGTTGACTGGTTGGCAGACAGTCACATACAAAGACATTCCATCACACCTCACAGTTAGGTATAAACACTGCACAAACTATGCAACTAGGTGAGAAATTTCTGCCATGTATATTTATTCTCAAAATAGGACATGGAATTTGATTAGCACAGAAGAATAATCACAATACCATAGCTGGAACGATGCACAAATAACCTGTCCTCTGGTAAGAAAACTTCAAGATATTCTGGCCCAACCTAGAACATTTTTTCCGCCCAGGAAGAACCAAAACGTCATCCGAATTTTCTTTTATAAAGTCTAGGTTATTGTCTGCTATTTACTGACAGGCGGTAAATATAGTGCCAAATACAGTGCCATACACAGCGCCGCAACTTACTTTATCTATTATTTGTATGTGTTTTACATCAATAATACATTTATTATAAAGAGAATATAAAAACTATTTATGCACATAGCCGGCAATTGAAATATGTTATATATCCAGTAAGTAACAATTACTATATACCTGGTACTTGACATTTACACACATACACGGTACTTCATATTCACGTACGTACCAGGTTCTGGACATTATATATGCACCCAATAATTGACATTTCACTTAGCATTTTAATTCAGAAAATAGTTATACATGACAATATTGAAGTGTTTCTTACACATTGTAAACAGTGCATGAAAAAAAAAATCCAAAAGCACGGGCTAAGAAAAAAGGTCATAAAACTAGTATAATAAAATAAAAGGAACTGCATGAAAAGTAGAAACAGACTCAGTACCACTTACTAGCACCACATCTACATAGCATTACAAACCCTGGTTTACTTACGCCCGGGAGCAGCTGTCATGGAAGGCAAGAGAGGAAAAAAATGGAAACAATGCCATCAATAGCCTGCCAACACCCCACCGTAAGTCGCTTAACACCAACATATTTGGCTACAAAGTGTTAAGGAGGTTGAAGACCATGCATGAGAGAAATAGCTAATAGCTGATGGGGAAGAGAATAATAAGTAGAAAGAAAGAGAGACAGAGAAAGAACAGAGGTATAAAAAAAGTGTGGTGCTTGGTGCATGTGACAGTGAGTGTAAAGCCTTGGCAACCAAAACAGAAACAAAGCAACCAAAAGACTAGGAGATTGATGATGAACCAAAAATATAAACACTACAGACCCACTACACGGTGCTCAGCGTTCACACGCACAATGGTTCAGGACTCAACCACCCTACAGCAACTATCATGAAAACACCCTTGTTGGGTAGTGAAGAAACTTATCCAGGAATGAGTAGTGGATGAATTTTCCAGTATCAACTATCAGTAGCAACTATGCACAAAAGACGTTAAAGGCCCCATCTTAAACCAGGTGACAATGTACAATCCACCGAACCAAATTACTGTATTTGTTTTTAGATCATCGTCCAACATCAGCTACAAAAGAAATTCACCTTACAGCAGTTCCTGAAGGAATACATCCTTCTGCAACTGCTGAAGAAGGTTGAACATTGTATTGGGTTATATAAGCTTTATTAAAGTTTAAAGCCATTCTCCTTTTATGTAATGACGGATGAGAGGTGTTTAGTGCTGTAGGGTGGAAACATGTATGGCATAGTATTGGCTGACTTTAGGTATTGATCTGCTTAGTAAGATGTACTTTATGCTACATACAATCTGGCTAAAGTACTGTATATGTATCATTTGTATTCAGAAGTGTTAATCTTGTACTGTATGTATGTATAAAGAACTTAGTTTTTGTTAGTGCTCAAGGAATTAGTTTTTATCTAAAGGTATTTTTACAAAAATGAGGTGTACATTTACTAAGCATAAAACATTGAAACGAAAGGAATTTCTCCCTGAGAGGCAGAACAGCACAGAGGAACAGAAGGTACGGTATTATGTTTGGGTTCGTGAGCCAGCGGTGTTTACGGTGAATAGCAAGGAGGAGGGTCAAGGAACTGTTTATCAATGTTCAAGAAGGGGCGATTCTGGGAAGCAAAACAGTTCTCATACATGACCTGATAAGTGGTTCAGTGGTCTAATCTTGTGAGGATCAATCTGTTACAGGTCTGATCTGGGAGAAAAATGTGACTGTACTTGTGATGAGAAAATTTCTACAATGTTGTCAAGGGGGACCATCCAAGATGTAGGGTGGAGCAAGGCTGTCCTCATGTACGCAGGAACTGTACTTACTAATGTATCCTTGTAAGGGGCAGGGAAACAAGTGTGTTAGTTTGACATAGGTTCATGAAAAAGGCTGCTACAGATAGTTTTGATGTTGGTACTGTGATCAACTTCTACTGTGATTTCTGAAGTCTTGTTTAGTACAGTATTAAAATTCTGGCATTCTTAGTTCAGTAAACAATGTATACAATATAAATTGCAAGTTTTATAAAAACTGGCAAGAAACATTTCAAAGTGTATAAAATTATTAAAAACTTATTTTCCTATTTGAACAATAATTTTTTCTCAGTTGAAATTAGCTAATTTTCAATGAATATGACAACATATATCACCTGTACGTACAGCAGAAAAAATGCACATGTTAAAATCCATAGCTACTGTATGCACAATGTAGACGAGTAAAATATGCCCGGGTACACCAAAAGATGTTGGTAAGAATGCCAGGATTGTGTTCAGGACTTTCTGGGTCATCCATAAATGTGGTGTGGAATATCAAATCTGTAAGTGTCTCGTGAAGCGTTAACGCTTCATGTGCAGATCACTATATGTGCAGATCACTACGTGTGCAGATCACTACGTGTGCACACACATGGCACTGTGCAGTTGTCAATATATCAATGTATATGCATTTGTTAAGCTTACTTTCCACTTGTCTATAGGCAATACTAGGTCATATCCTTTTATACTATGACCCACGACCCAGTTCTGTGTACATTTTGTTATCCCTAAGATATTTGTAGTGAGAAGATGACTGACAATACTTTTTGTCAACCATTATTTCTGGTTGTTGCTTGAGATACATTTATGTCAAATCTTGCAGTTTGAGTAATGTTGAAGTACGGTATACTGTATGTCAGCGTTCAACTTGTACTAAATCTGGCATGTCGTTCCATTGAAGCACGTCTTGCTCTCAGAACTTCAAAGGAAAGATACTAAACCTTTATTGAAAGTTGAGCTGATCATTTGCATTTATTACCAGCCTGGTCTGAATTCTTCGTAACTTGAGTCCATTCTTAAATTTAGTTTAAATATTATTAGTTATTACAATTTTGTCTTGTCAGCAATTAACAATAAATGTTACGAAGTCTTGTACATAAAAGACAAAAATAAATTTTATTCTGTCTTGTTGATAAAAGATATCCGTCAGTATTTAACAACAATAAAAGTTACGAATGCTCTCAGATTATAAGAAATCAGCCATTATGTGATATCCCTTAAGTACCCAGAAACCTGTCAATGTATATCACCAAACAGTATTCCTTTTTCCCTTCCTTACACAGTATGCATGTTTGATGTTGGCCTGAGGAGAAATTGGGCACAGAAGACAGTGTACAGTCGAAAAGTCAAGTGGGCCATCAATGCTGACAGTCCAGTCTAGACCTATGGGGGATATCTTGCTTACGGCTTCTACTACTCTGGGCTTTGTGCACAAAACTACAGCAAGCCTTAGAATTATTTTTACAGATACTAGTTAAGCCTGTTCAAGCACTGATGGCCTCAATTTCCAATCTATTATCATCTATGTGCATTATGGCTGTGCCTGGTGCTCATGCAGTGAAGGAGGATAAAGTATCAGGTTAATATTTACAGCAGGTATCTGCTGTACACTTAATATTTAATAACTACTAGATTTTCGAAAATAATGAGAAGCCTTACTTTCAGTCTCAAGAAATTCAATCAGTATTTAAGATTAATTATTTGTCCTTTTTATGTTTTTTAAACTTTTATAAGCAGAGGGACAATACAAGATTATTGATCTGCAAAACCTATATGTGTATATTCATTCAAACATATTTGTGATTTGCAAGTAAACTTATAAGAAAATATTTTCTCCAAGATATGGTATAGTTTAACACCACATGTAGATAAAGACACCTCATACGTACCATCTTCGTCCGTGCGCACCAACTGGGGGTCAGACTTGACCCCATCCCCTATAACAGTTCCTGCTAGCATCCAAACACGATACTCGGTCCATTTTTTCAAGTTGGTAATGAGATATTCGCGCTGGTTAGGATCTGATATCGTGATGACTGAAGCATCTGAATCTGGCCTCGAATTGTTGACGAACATGAGTTTATAGTAGGTGATGTCTCCGTGCTGTTTATCTAGTGGCGGAGGCTGCCATTCCACCCTGATGCTCTCGGAATCCTCAGCAACAGCTCGAATGTCACTAGGGGGCGCACCAGGGGCTGTAAGGTCAATACACAATTGTTAATATTTCTCACACTGAAGTTTATTTACTTTTCTTCTTTCAACAAACCGGCCATATCCCACTGAGGCAGGGTGACCCAAAAAGAAAAATGAAAGTTTCTCTTTTTAAAATTAATTTATACAGGAGAAGGGGTTACATATAGACAATTTACAATCAACTGCAATTATGAATAGATTTAGGGAAACCTGTTAAGTGGACTGTGTCCTAGAAGTGGGAAGTACAATGTCTGATATCTCTCATATCTTCAAATCTGGTAATATTTCTCATATTTAGGGCAGCTGTTTTTCTCTGGATTTATTCTACATTTCCTTCCATCTCTCTCATTTCTTTACATTATTTAACTGTGTAAATTTGGGTCCAAGCCCTTAAGTATTTTCCTAGTACAGCATATATTATAGGTTGACTATCACTGATCTGGCAATCACTTATCCGGTTCCATTACTAATCCGGCACTGATTTCGGCTAGCGTCATCGGTAAAAGTTTATGTCCCAGGGCTTTCAAAGGTATGACAGTTTCCTGTGATTTACCATGCCAGTTCCAGTACCCTACAGGTCCCAGTGATGCCAGGTTTGTGATGGTCAACCTGCATTATGTCTTTCTCTATCTCTCTATATCTATCACTCTCTCTCTCTCCTATGTTCCAGAGAATACATCACTTGCTAGTGACTTTCTTTTGTATCTAACAAATTTCATTACTTGTAAACAACATTATCTGTATACTGCATAAAAGAAATAAAGAATCTGAATTTGAACATGTATAGTTCAAAAGTTTTATTAATTCCAAGGGGCAGTAAATATATCAGTAGATTTTCCAGCTCTGATATCTTTCCTGCCTTAAAAAAAAGTGTGAACTCAAAAAGATCTTCTATACATGAGAGCCTCACATACACAGCGCCCTCTTTTTGGCGATCCACGTTTTTGTTGGCTTTCAGTTGAGGCACTGTTCCGCCCACCGTTGAAAACCACTGGTGGTTGAAACATAACGAACAATGGCTCAATTTGAAGCCAATAAAAACGTGGAACACTGAAAAGAGATGCTGTAAATGCAGGTCTCTCTCATACATGACAGCGCAAGCGATTTGAATAATATCGTCTAATAGCCATTCTTTTCCATTTTTTAAACTGCTTCTTTCAACCCACCAGTATTCTAATTTTGTTAGCTACCAGCCCATTCTTTTTAACCTGGTGAATTTTTAACCCAAGTTCTTTTATTCTACCTCAGCTCATTTCAAAGCCCAGTTCTAACTATGTTCTAATGACAATCTCCAAGTTCCGACCCACAAAGATCAACTACCACTTAGGTACTTATTTACTACTAGGTGACCAATGGCAACAGGTGTCAGGAAATATGCTCAATGTTTTTACTCATCCTAGGGTCAACCCAGATCCTTTAGTTATGAGTCCAAGTGGTAATACATACTATAAACAACCACAGTGGTAACATATGCTGTGAACAACCACAGTGGTTACACACATGGTGAACCACCACAGCAGCAACACATACAGTGAACCATCACAGCAGCAACACATACAGTGAACCACCACAGCAGCAACACATACAGGGAACAACCATAGTGTTAACACAGTGATAACAGTCACAAAACAGTAAGAGACTCACTGTGCTGATCAGTTCGAACAGATATGGGTGCTGTGGCAGCTCCTTCCCCGCGCTGCGACCTTGCAGCTAGCCACATATTATACACAGTGTTGGGCTGCAGATCCTCCAGGGTGAAGCTCTCACCTTCGGGAATGTTGCGCTGCTCTTGTTTCTGAAAGGAATATTGCATCAGTATTCCTGGAACTGATTCGGCGATTATATTTTCGGAATGTATACTTCAATCTAGATGGGAAAGTGGAAAAGAATTCTTCCTCTGTAAGCTTGCGTGTCATAAGAGGCAACTAAAATGCCTGGAGCAAGGGGCTAGTAACCCCTTCTCCTATATAAATTAATAAATTTAAAATTAAATTTTCATTTTTGTTTTAGGGTAACCTGCCTTGGTGGGAGACAGCCAGTATGTTGAAAAAAAGAAAATGCTTAAATGAGCTGTGATGTGTGGTAGGTGAAAACATCGCACGAGGCCAAGACTCTACAGGTGCTCAACTTACAATGGGGTTACGTTCCAATGAACCCACTGTAGGAGATAAATGGTATAAAATACCAACATGATGAAAAAATGGACACAAATGGTGAGCTGTTTGTAACTTGATAAAGCCCAGTGTGCAGGCAAAATGTAAGCAATAAAAGATCAAATTATACTGCATTTGTGTTTATTTTTCCATCAAACCCATCGTAAGTTGAAAATACCCGGTTGAATATGAACACATAAATATGATAAATACACCTACCATCCGACTTACGACCACTCGACTTACGACCATGTTTTTTATACCAAATTTCTGGGAAATAAACAACTATTTGTGTTGTACACAGCGCTTATCCTAAACCTTACAGTATAAAATACAGTACTAACAACATAAAAATTAAAGTAGAACATGAAATACCAAAATAAAACAATAAAATAAAGTCATTACAAAAATGTTTTGTTGATATTCAGTAGTAAAGTTCGACTTACGACCATTTAGACTTACGATCGGTTTCTCGGAACCGAACTCGGTCGTAAGTCGGATGGTAGGTGTACTAAATGCGATACATAAATAATGATAAATATATAATTAAATAAATAACTGTCACTGAATAAGTAAATAAAAAAATAATTACTGTAACTAACAGTATTGAAAAGTAAATAAATAAATACAAGTTTATCTTAATAAATGTACAGTACTGAAAGTGCATCACTAATTCATCATCGTAAAGTCAAAATATTGTAAGTCGAGCCATCATAAAGCAAGAAGCATCTGTATATACTGGGAGCATAGTGATGTGAAGAGTTAGGTTAGGTTAGGTTAGGTTAGGTTAGGTTAGGTTAGGTTAGGTTAGGTTAGGTTAGGTTAGGTTAGGTTAGGTTAGGTTGATGCTATAAAATCAGGTTGAATGAAACATAGTCAAAAAGCATTGGGCTTGAAAAGAACTTGCCTAGAATGGGCCAGCAGGACTACTGCACTGATTCTGCATATTACTAATTGCTATGTTAGAAACATATCTAGAAGTTTCTTTGCAAGAATCTGTGCTATGTTGTAGCTGGTGTTATTCTGGTTGAAAATGTTAGATATGCTCATGAGGGAAGAGTCTAAAAACCTATGCCTCTGTGTCTTCTTCCTTAGCAATAAATCATGGGACAGTAGGCCTACTGAAGTGTTTCTTCATTCTCCTATTATTGCACACACACCTTTTGAGGGAATACAAGTGTGAAACACAGTTGTTTTTCAAGTCATCTATTTTTCTGGTGCAACAGTGTGTGTGTGAAGGTCTCTGGACTATAGGTCAAATCACAGGGCTTCACATAGCTGGGCACTAGATTAAAGAAATAGTTGAGAATATTAGCGTGTGTGTGTGTGTGAGTGAGTGTTCAGTGAGGAACTGGGTGCAACGTTTCAAGATTGGTCGGGGTGTCGAGTTACCGCCTGCCAAACCTCGGCCTGGCCCCTCCAAAAAGACATCTGTTCATACCTTAACTGTGGTAAAGAAGCTGTTAGAGAGTAACTGCTTCTTTAACACAGTTAAGGTATGAACAGATGTCTTCTTTGAGGGGCCAGGCCGAGGTTTGGCAAAAGGTAACTCGACACCGCCACCACTCTTGAAATGCTGCACCCAGTCCCTCACTGAACACTCACACACACCAACATTCTCCACTATTTCTTTCATCTGGTGCCCAGCTTTGTGAAGCCCTATGATCTGAGCTATAGTTTCAGGTGTTAAAGGCTTCCTTTTACCCATAATCAAACATGTATAGCCCCCAAAACCAAAGGAAACACTGGACAAAAGGTGGGGTGGACGAGAGACAACAGTACAACACTTCCTCTCACCACGGCATCCACATTAGCAATGAGAAGTCACTGTAAAGTGTGGCGGCAGGCCATGACATCATGCTAACGGCTGCTACCCAGCAGAATGCATTGACAAAAAAAGACCCCCCTTTATGGTAGGCCTTTGATTTTTGTCACGGCATTATGCCGAGGCGTTCACCAGGCATAATGCCATGACAAGCGCTACAGAGCTATTTAGGACTATGCATCGTTTTTAGTGGCATCTTGTCTTCTTTCTGATGATTACAAATATCATCATTACAATCATAACTAAGCACTAAACCCGCAAGGGTCGCACAGCTCGTCTCTAATGAAATGACGAAGACAGTGAGGTTTGGAAAAGGCTTGTATGAAGAAACAGCATCGTTCTACTGCAGATACGGAGATACTGAGGAAAAACACCAGGAGCAACCAGGCTGTTGCTGCTGGTGGCCCACTGACCCACATATCCATCAGACTTTACTATGGAAATGTTTCACCACACAGTGACTTTATCAGTCCAGTACAATTATGATCAAAAAGAGGCGCTAAACCTACAAGGGTAGTCCAGTACAAAGAAGAATGGTGAATATCAGGAGGAATTTGAGGTAATCAGTCCCTCAGAGTGTGGGGTGATCAGACCCTCAGTGTGTGAGGTAATCAGTCCCTCAGTGTGTGAGGTAATCAGTCCCTCAGTGTGTGAGGTAATCAGTCTCTCAGTGTGTGAGGTAATCAGTCCCTCAGTGTGTGAGGTAATCAGTCCCTCAGTGTGTGAGGTAATCAGTCCCTCAGTGTGTGAGGTAATCAGTCCCTCAGTGTGTGAGGTAATCAGTCTCTCAGTGTGTGAGGTAATCAGTCCCTCAGTGTGTGAGGTAATCAGTCCCTCAGTCCTTGTGAGGTAATCAGTCCCTCAGTGTGTGAGGTAATCAGTCCCTCAGTGTGTGAGGTAATCAGTCTCTCAGTGTGTGAGGTAATCAGTCTCTCAGTGTGTGAGGTAATCAGTCCCTCAGCCTGGAGTCGATGTAATAAGTCCATCAGTCTTATCAAGACTGAGGGACTGATTACTTACTCCTGATATTCACCAGTCTTCTTTACAGTGGACTGATGAAGCCAGTGTGTGGCGAAACATTTCCTCAATAAAGATACCCAAGTGTTACACAAGTATCTAATTTACCAACCTGTCGGTTCTTTGAGCAGTTTATCTACGTATCATAAGGCAGCGCTAAACCCGTATGGGTCACGCACTGCCTTGAGAAATTGGAGGCAATCAAACCTGGTGTAAGGAAAGGAAGGAGAGCTCCAATTCCTTGGAAGAAGATCCATTCATTGTTGTTGTTGGGTTTATCAGGGCCACTGACAGCATGTATTGAACCCAATTTCTTGATAGGGCCACCGACAGCATAAGCCGTATCGAACCCAATTTCTCGACAGGGCCACTGACAGCATGTATTGAACCCAATTTCTTGATAGGGCCACTGACAGCATAAGCTGTATCGAACCTGGCTTCTCAATAGGGCCACTGACAGCACGTATTGAACCCGACTTCTCGATAGGGCCACTGACAACATTAGCCGTATTGAACCTGACTTCTCAATAGGGCCACTGACAGCATGCATCAAACCCGACTTCTCGATAGGGCCACTGACAACATAAAGCATTATCGAACCCAACTTCTCGATAGGGCCACTGACAACATGTATCGAACCCGACTTCTCAATAGGGCCACTGACAGCATGTATCGAACCCGACTTCTCAATAGGGCCACTGACAGCATGTATCGAACCCGACTTCTCGATAGGGCCACTGACAGCATAAGCCGTATCGAACCCAACTTCTCGATAGGGCCACTGACAGCATGTATCGAACCCAACTTCTCAATAGGGCCACAGACAGTATGTATCGAACCCGACTTCTCAATAGGGCCACTGACAGCATGTATCGAACCCGACTTCTCAATAGGGCCACCGACAGCATGTATCGAACCCAACTTCTCAATAGGGCCACTGACATCATGTATCGAACCCGACTTCTCGATGGTACCAGGAAAAATTGTTGCCCAAGGCTGGGCAATGAGAGAAAAGGAACAAAAGTTCCTTTGTAAACAGAGATAGAAACCTGAAGTTTCCAATTAGATCCGGTGGACACCCTTGCCAAGCTCCAGCAGAGAGGGACGCCCACACTCCCACCTGAGTTCAGTTACCGGCGTCCCACCACAGACCAATAAAGAATTATCCGCAGAGTGGGAAAAAAATGGAGCTGGCTAAAAGTAAGCCGAATAACCCAACAAAAAGCCACAGTAAGAATAATCACTAAAGCCCCTCCCGGGCAACACCCCCCCCCCCACTCTTCATACATCTTAACTTACTCCCTGTTCAGAACATCCACACTTACTACTGTGCAATCTATATCTACAGGACCTTAAACTCCAATATTAACCTTGACCTAAAACGCTTTCTTGATAGTTGTGACAGAACCCACAGGCATAACACCAGACACAAACATCTCTACGACATTCCCCGTGTCCGACGAAACCTTTACAAAAATTCAATGTATGTCAAAGGCCCTAAAATCTGGAACACCCTACCTGAGAACTCTAGAACTGCAGACACATTCATCACCTTCAAAACTACCATTAGAAAACATCTTATCTCCCTGATACACCCTGTCAACTAACTACACAAATACCACCTGGTGGTTCACACTTACACTCACTCACTCAGAAATACGAATCTTAATCTTAAAATAATAAATCCTAACTAGTCACAAGTTTCTCTGTGATACTCCAATATAGACACTACGTATTGTGCCAAAACAAAAGCATTCACATTGCTAAACTCACAAACAAGTATTTAGTCAACTTACTCCATAATTTGTAATAATTTAAAGTTATGAATTAATCTAAGTCTGCCCGAAATGCCTAGCCATGCTAGGTGTCCTAACCATACCACGGGCGGGATTTGAACCCGCGGTCAGAGTATGTCCTAGTGCCCCCCTGTGTAATTAGTATTTTAAAATATGTAAACCACACAATACCCAAAATCTGTAAACCACACAATACCCAAAATCTGTAAACCACACAATACCCAAAATCTGTAAACCCCACATTGTTATCCTTATAGAGAATAAACTTGATTAATGACCAGGTGCCCCTCCTGTAGAGTGCCCGGCGGGCAAAATAGATGAGGACAAACGTCCCAGTGAGAACAGTGGAAATTTGTCAGTGATGCCCAGGCGAGAGAGAGACGTCCACACCCGACGATGGCTGATGCAGAAGTGCCACTTAGCACCTCCCGTGAGGGGGGGGGGTGTTGTTGATAGTTTATAGGACTATCATAAATAATGCCGTGATGAACCCTACTGTCCAGTTTCTGGCCGTGATGAACCCTACTGTCCAGTTTCTGGCTGTGATGAACCCTACTGTCCAGTTACTGGCCGTGATGAACCCTACTGTCCAGTTACTGGCCGTGATGAACCCTACTGTCCAGTTACTGGCCGTGATGAACCCTACTGTCCAGTTACTGGCCGTGATGAACCCTACTGTCCAGTTACTGGCCGTGATGAACCCTACTGTCCAGTTTCTGGCCGTGATGAACCCTACTGTCCAGTTTCTGGCCGTGATGAACCCTACTGTCCAGTTTCTGGCCGTGATGAACCCTACTGTCCAGTTTCTGGGGAAGGAATAGCGCCCAAAGCTGGCCAGAAATTAGAAGTGAAATTACTTTGGGGAATAGAAACGGGAGCAAAAAAAAAAAGGGAATAGAAACGGGAACGTAAAAAAATAGCAATTAGAACAGGTGAACCTCACGTTTAAACCCCCACACAGTCAAGATTGATGGATTGACCACATCGACTCAAGGCTGAGGGACTGATTACCTCATTCTCCTCCTGTTCTTCAAGATTCTCCTTTGTATAGACTGATGAAGCCACTGTGTGGCGTAACGTTTCCTCAGTAAAGATACCCAAGAATTGCACATGTGTCTAATTTATCAACGTGTCGGTTCCCTTAACCATTGATCTACAATACCGGAGTACAATGATCCTAGGGGAAGTCAAGGACCAGAATGGATAAGTCACTTTGGGTAGCATTAAAAACTAGGTTGGGCAAATGATTTGTTAGTGGGATGGATTGTAAAGGACCTGCCTAGTATGGGCCAACAGGCCTTCTGCAGTGTTCCTCCTTTCTTATGCTCTTATGTTGGTAGGTAAGACACATGGGCAACAGTTAGGCAACTTTATTCCGAAACGTTTCGCCTACACAGTAGACTTCTTCAGTCGAGTACAGAAAGTAGGCAGGAGCAGTAGAGATGTGAAGACGATGTAATCAGTCCATCACTTCCTACAAGTCGTAGATTTGAGGTTGTCAGTCCCTCAGCCTGAGGGACTGATTACCTCAAACTCCTCTCCTTACGCCTTTCTACTTTGTATTGGACTGAGGAAGCCACTGTGTGGCGAAACGTTTCCTGAATAAAGATTCCCATATGCTGCATAAGTGTCTCAATCTTCAACTTGTCGGCTTTTCAAACCATTCATCACACACACAGATGAGTCAGTAACCGGCTTCCAGTAGGCCTACAAAATCATCAGACCGGGATTATTATACCTGGAGGGGGGTTTGGGGGTCAACGCCCCCTGCGGCCCGGTCTGAGTATTCTCTGGAGCGCTAAACCCGCACGTATCTAAGAGTGCTTGTGGGCCTGGAAGGAATTAATACCTGGCGAGATGATCGAGAAATTTGTGTCAGGTTGTGTCAGGTCCTTTAAGACACGATAGAAAGGAGAGTAGGTTTGAGTTGAACCTGCCTAGCATGGGGCCAGTAGGCCTACTACAATGTTCAATTAGAAGCCAAGCAGCTAGTACTACTAGTAATACTACTTGTAGCACCAGTACTACTAGTAGTACCACTAGTAATAGTACCACTAGTAGCAGTACTCCTAGTACTATTATTAACACTGGGACTAGTATTTGTACTACTAGTAATAGTACAACTAGTACTAGTAATACTAATGATATTAGTACTACTACTAATAGCAATGTTGGTAGATACGACACATAGGCAACAGTTAGGCAACATTATTCCGAAACGTTTCGCCTACACAGTAGGCTTCTTCAGTCGAATACAGAAAATAGGCAGGAACAGTAGAGATGTGAAGACGATGTAACCAGTCCATCACCCTTGAAGTCGTAGAATTTGAGGTTGTCAGTCCCTCGGCCTGGAGAAGTTCAGTTCCATATGGAACTGAACTTCAAGGGTGATGGACTGACTGCATCGTCTTCACATCTCTACTGTTCCTGCCTACTTTCTGTATTCGACTGAAGAAGCGAAACGTTTCGGAATAAAGTTGCCGAACTGTTGCCTATGTGTCTTATCTACCAACCTGTCGGTATTGTATACCATTTTGATATTCACTAATAGCAATACTGACCTGTGTAGTGGAGTCATTCCAGTACAGTTCATAAGAGATGATATTCTCTCCCTGGTGTGAAGGTCTGGTCCAACTCAGCTCAATAGACGTGGATGTCACTCTTGATGGCAGTAGATTCGTGGGTTGACTTGGCACTGTAGTGACACGTTAATTAGCCCCACTGATAGACACTGATGAATTGTGCTGTCTTGATAGTGATAAGTGAGAAATTGCTTGGACTGAGAGAGGTTACACTGAGAGAGGTGATAGGTTAGGTTTCAGACTAGATGAGAAATACATTCCAGGGGTTAAAATGGAAACGTATCGCTAGCTAGTGGCTTCTTCAGTCCAATGTGGAAGATGAGAAGGAGGAGTTTGGGTGATCAGTCCCCCTCAGCCTGGAGTCGATGCATTCAGTCGACTTCAGGCTGAGGGGACTGATCACCTCAAAGTCCTTCTAATCTTCGCCATTCTTCTGTATATAGGACTAATGAAGCCAATGTATCATACATAGAAAAAATATTTGCTTTCTAGGGACGGCCCTAAGGGGGGATATAGAAGGGGGGCTTAACCCCCACTAGCCATTCCCTCAGCCCCCCCCCCCCGCCTTCCCGCTTGCAGCCCTCCTCAAAGAAATATTATTTCAAGATTAGTCCCCTAGCTCCCTTTTCCAGACCGCCACCCTTAAGCCCCTTAGGGTTTACAAAGTTTATGACTATGTATAGGTGAGTTACAACCTTAATTAATAACCCTCGTTCAGCCCACAGTTTTAGTGTTTGCTTAAGTGCCTTAGAAAGGCACTTAAGCAAACACTAAAACATATATATACTGTCTTAGAAGTGACCAACATTCCAGGACCCAAACGTTTTCTAATTTATCCTGGTGTTTACTAAAATGCCTTTCTAAACCTATTTTTTTTTTTAAGTTCCAGGCCTATGTCGGTATTACCAAGGTCCATACCCAAAAAAAAAAAAACACAGGCTTCACATTAAAAATTAAAAAACAAAAAAAGAGAAGAGGGGGAGACGTACCTCCTTGCTGGGTCTTGACCTTAACAGGGTCTGAGAGAGGTCCTGGTCCAATACCAGTATAAGCTTGAACACGTATGGTATATATAGTGTGAGGGGTGAGATCACTGATGGTGGTCAGCTTGTTATCCTGTACTGGCTGGCTTTTCCACGACTGGATGGGCAGTGATGGGTTCGTGGTGTAGTATAGCTTGTAGCCCTGTGGGTAAAAAATTGAGTCGCAAGTAAAGCAAGGACATTATGTAAATTTGCTTATTTCGACCTTGAACTGAGGTCCTCTTCAGTGTACACCCTGAGGGTACACACCACACACTGATTTAAAATTAACTTAATACACGTTTACCTGGAGAAGGTTTCGGGGGTCAATGCCCCCCCGCGGCTCGGTCTGAGACTAGCCTACCACAACCACAATTACAACCTACCACAACCAAAATTATAACCTACCACAACCAAAATTACAACCTACCACAACCACAACTACAACCTACTACAACTACAACCTACCACAACTACAACCTACCACAACCACAACCTACCACAACCACAACCTACTACAACCACAACCACAACCTACCACAACTACAACCTACCACAACCACAACCTACCACAACCACAACCTACCACAACTACAACCTACCACAACCACAACCTACGACAACTACAACCTACCACAACCCACTACAACCACAACTACAACCTACCACAACCACAGCTACAACCTACCACAACCACAATCTAACAAAGCCGAGATGCGAGAAAGCAAAACAGCGACTCACCCAAACAGCAGAAATATCAACGTCACATAATCACTGATCAAACCCAACACTCCTCCATCTCACTGTCTTATCTACAGCGAAACACTCCTAAGACTGAAACACTGCAACACACAAGAAACACAGTCTCACAACACAAGTTCCCTGGCAGCAGTGCCACCGTAATCCCATTGAGGACAATACTTCGCCTCAAATTTCTGTAAATTTAATTACCAGAGCTGCCCTTCTAGTTAAGGACGGATGCAAATGAGATAAACTTTGGGAAATTCACTAACTTCGTCCACTACACCCGGATTTTGGTGACTATTGTACTGTAAGTACCTGTGATGTACCTGTGAGGGTATCCAGAGTTGTAGCCTGGTAACATGGTCCTAGGCTAGGTTGCTGTGAGGGGTGTAGCCTAGCAACATGGTCATAGGCTAGGTTGCTGTGAGGGGAGTAGCCTAGCAACATGGTCCTAGGCTAGGCTGCTGTGAGGGGTGTTCAGGGCTGTAGCCTAGCAACATGGTCCTAGGCTAGGCTGCTGTGAGGGGTGTTCAGGGCTGTAGCCTAGCAACATGGTCCTAGGCTAGGTTGCTGTGAGGGGTGTTCAGGGCTGTAGCCTAGCAACATGGTCAAAGGCTAGGCTGCTGTGAGGGGTGTTCAGGGCTGTAGCCTAGCAACATGGTCCTAGGCTAGGTTGCTGTGAGGGGTGTTCAGGGCTGTAGCCTAGCAACATGGTCCAAGGCTAGGTTGCTGTGAGGGGTGTTCAGGGCTGTAGCCTAGCAACATGGTCCTAGGCTAGGCTGCTGTGAGGGGTGTTCAGGGCTGTAGCCTAGCAACATGGTCCTAGGCTAGGTTGCTGTGAGGGTTGTTCAGGGCTGTAGCCTAGCAACATGGTCCTAGGCTAGGTTGCTGTGAGGGGTGTTCAGGGCTGTAGCCTAGCAACATGGTCCTAGGCTACGTTGCTGTGAGGGGTGTTCAGGGCTGTAGCCTAGCAACATGGTCCTAGGCTAGGCTGCTGTGAGGGGTGTTCAGGGCTGTAGCCTAGCAACATGGTCCTAGGCTAGGTTGCTGTGAGGGGTGTTCAGGGCTGTAGCCTAGCAAAATGGTCCTAGGCTAGGTTGCTGTGAGGGGTGTTCAGGGCTGTAGCCTAGCAACATGGTCCTAGGCTAGGTTGCTGTGAGGGATGTTCAGGGCTGTAGCCTAGCAGCATGGTCCTAGACTAGGTTGCTGTGAGGGGTGTTCAGGGCTGTAGCCTAGCAACATGGTCCTAGACTAGGTTGCTGTGAGGGGTGTTCAGGGCTGTAGCCTAGCAACATGGTCCTAGGCTAGGTTGCTGTGAGGGTTGTTCAGGGCTGTAGCCTAGCAACATGGTCCTAGGCTAGGTTGCTGTGAGGGGTGTTCAGGACTGTAGCCTAGCAACATGGTCAAAGGCTAGGCTGCTGTGAGGGGTGTTCAGGGCTGTAGCCTAGCAACATGGTCCTAGGCTAGGTTGCTGTGAGGGGTGTTCAGGGCTGTAGCCTAGCAACATGGTCCAAGGCTAGGTTGCTGTGAGGGGTGTTCAGGGCTGTAGCCTAGCAACATGGTCCTAGGCTAGGCTGCTGTGAGGGGTGTTCAGGGCTGTAGCCTAGCAACATGGTCCTAGGCTAGGTTGCTGTGAGGGTTGTTCAGGGCTGTAGCCTAGCAACATGGTCCTAGGCTAGGTTGCTGTGAGGGGTGTTCAGGGCTGTAGCCTAGCAACATGGTCCTAGGCTACGTTGCTGTGAGGGGTGTTCAGGGCTGTAGCCTAGCAACATGGTCCTAGGCTAGGCTGCTGTGAGGGGTGTTCAGGGCTGTAGCCTAGCAACATGGTCCTAGGCTAGGTTGCTGTGAGGGGTGTTCAGGGCTGTAGCCTAGCAAAATGGTCCTAGGCTAGGTTGCTGTGAGGGGTGTTCAGGGCTGTAGCCTAGCAACATGGTCCTAGGCTAGGTTGCTGTGAGGGATGTTCAGGGCTGTAGCCTAGCAGCATGGTCCTAGACTAGGTTGCTGTGAGGGGTGTTCAGGGCTGTAGCCTAGCAACATGGTCCTAGACTAGGTTGCTGTGAGGGGTGTTCAGGGCTGTAGCCTAGCAACATGGTCCTAGGCTAGGTTGCTGTGAGGGTTGTTCAGGGCTGTAGCCTAGCAACATGGTCCTAGGCTAGGTTGCTGTGAGGGGTGTTCAGGGTTGTAGCCTAGCAACATGGTCATAGGCTAGGTTGCTGTGAGGGGTGTTCAGGGCTGTAGCCTAGCAACATGGTCCTAGGCTAGGTTGCTGTGAGGGGTGTTCAGGGCTGTAGCCTAGCAACATGGTCATAGGCTAGGCTGCTGTGAGGGGTGTTCAGGGCTGTAGCCTAGCAACATGGTCCTAGGCTATGTTGCTGTGAGGGGTGTTCAGGGCTGTAGCCTAGCAACATGGTCCTAGGCTAGGCTGCTGTGAGGGGTGTTCAGGGCTGTAGCCTAGCAACATGGTCCTAGGCTAGGTTGCTGTGAGGGGTGTTCAGGGCTGTAGCCTAGCAACAAGGTCCTAGGCTAGGTTGCTGTGAGGGGTGTTCAGGGCTGTAGCCTAGCAACATGGTCCTAGGCTAGGTTGCTGTGAGGGGTGTTCAGGGCTGTAGCCTAGCAGCATGGTCTTAGACGAGGTTGCTGTGAGGGGTGTTCAGGGCTGTAGCCTAGCAACGTGGTCCTAGACTAGGTTGCTGTGAGGGGTGTTCAGGGCTGTAGCCTAGCAACATGGTCCTAGGCTAGGTTGCTGTGAGGGTTGTTCAGGGCTGTAGCCTAGCAACATGGTCCTAGGCTAGGTTGCTGTGAGGGGTGTTCAGGGTTGTAGCCTAGCAACATGGTCCTAGGCTAGGTTGCTGTGAGGGGTGTTCAGGGCTGTAGCCTAGCAACATGGTCCTAGGCTAGGTTGCTGTGAGGGGTGTTCAGGGCTGTAGCCTAGCAACATGGTCATAGGCTAGGCTGCTATGAGGGGTGTTCAGGGCTGTAGCCTAGCAACATGGTCCTAGGCTAGGCTGCTGTGAGGGGTGTTCAGGGCTGTAGCCTAGCAACATGGTCCTAGGCTAGGTTGCTGTGAGGGGTGTTCAGGGCTGTAGCCTAGCAACATGGTCCTAGGCTAGGTTGCTGTGAGGGGTGTTCAGGGCTGTAGCCTAGCAACATGGTCCTAGGCTAGGTTGCTGTGAGGGGTGTTCAGGGCTGTAGCCTAGCAACATGGTCCTAGGATAGGCTGCTGTGAGGGGTGTTCAGGGCTGTAGCCTAGCAACATGGTCCTAGGCTAGGCTGCTGTGAGGGGTGTTCAGGGCTGTAGCCTAGCAACATGGTCCTAAGCTAGGCTGCTGTGAGGGGTGTTCAGGGCTGTAGCCTAGCAACATGGTCCTAGGTTAGGTTGCTGTGAGGGGTGTTCAGGGTTGTAGCCTAGCAACATGGTCATAGGCTAGGTTGCTGTGAGGGGTGTTCAGGGTTGTAGCCTAGCAACATGGTCATAGGCTAGGTTGCTGTGAGGGGTGTTCAGGGCTGTAGCCTAGCAACATGGTCCTAGGCTAGGTTGCTGTGAGGGGTGTTCAGGGCTGTAGCCTAGCAACATGGTCCAAGGCTAGGTTGCTGTGAGGGGTGTTCAGGGTTGTAGCCTAGCAACATGGTCATAGGCTAGGTTGCTGTGAGGGGTGTTCAGGGCTGTAGCCTAGCAACATGGTCCTAGGCTAGGTTGCTGTGAGGGGTGTTCAGGGCTGTAGCTTAGCAACATGGTCCTAGGCTAGGCTGCTGTGAGGGGTGTTCAGGGCTGTAGCCTAGCAACATGTTCCTAGGCTATGTTGCTGTGAGGGGTGTTCAGGGCTGTAGCCTAGCAACATGGTCATAGGCTAGGCTGCTGTGAGGGGTGTTCAGGGCTGTAGCCTAGCAACATGGTCCTAGGCTAGGCTGCTGTGAGGGGTGCTCAGGGCTGTAGCCTAGCAACATGGTCCTAGGCTAGGTTGCTGTGAGGGGTGTTCAGGGCTAAAGCCTAGCAACATGGTCCTAGGCTAGGTTGCTGTGAGGGGTGTTCAGAGCTGTAGCCTAGCAACATGGTCCTAGGCTAGGCTGCTGTGAGGGGTGCTCAGGGCTGTAGCCTAGCAACATGGTCCTAGGCTAGGTTGCTGTGAGGGGTGTTCAGGGCTAAAGCCTAGCAACATGGTCCTAGGCTAGGTTGCTGTGAGGGGTGTTCAGGGCTGTAGCCTAGCAACATGGTCCTAGGCTAGGTTGCTGTGAGGGGTGTTCAGGGCTGTAGCCTAGCAACATGGTCCTAGACTAGGCTGCTGTGAGGGGTGTTCAGGGCTGTAGCCTAGCAACATGGTCCTAGACTAGGTTGCTGTGAGGGGTGTTCAGGGCTGTAGCCTAGCAACATGGTCCTAGGATAGGCTGCTGTGAGGGGTGTTCAGGGCTGTAGCCTAGCAACATGGTCCTAAGCTAGGCTGCTGTGAGGGGTGTTCAGGGCTGTAGCCTAGCAACATCGTCTTAGGTTAGGTTGCTGTGAGGGGTGTTCAGGGCTGTAGCCTAGCAACATGGCCCTATCCTAGGCTGCCCTGATGGGTTTGACACACGTGCAACACCTGTGCATCTATATTGTCGGTAAATAACCATGCCACATATAAACTAAATAATGTAGGTCTTAATACTACTGATTTCGAAAAGGATTTAGGAGTTCTGGTTAACAGTAATCTAAAACCAAGACAACAGTGCAGTAGTGTTCGCAATAAAGCTAACAGAATTCTTGGCTTTATATCTAGAAGTATAAATAATAGAAGTCCTCAGGTTGTTCTTCAACTCTATATATCCTTGGTCAGGCCTCATTTAGACTATACTGCTCAGTTCTGGTCACCGTATTACAGAATGGATATAAATGCTCTGGAAAACGTATAGAGGAGGATGACGAAGTTGATCCCATGTCAAACCATACCCCGGCCGGGATTGAACCCGCGGTCAGAGAGTCTCGAAACTCCATGAACACGACGGAGGACTCAGATATGGAAATGTGGGGCGAAATTCTAGCGAAGAAGTTGCGAGAGGAAGAGGAAGATCCTGCTCACATTGTAGCAGATCTGACAGTCCCAACCATGGAGCCAGCGACAATAGAAACAGGGGAGGAAATAAACACCCCTCCCCCCGAAAACCAAGAGGGATGGAACACTGTGGACAACAAGAAGAAGCGCCGTCCGTCCAAGGAGCAGGCAAACCAGCTCAACCGACCTGGCAAATTCAAGGTGAAGTCTTACGGGGACCACAGAACCCACTATGGGGTTGTTTCATACCTGGAATCACGACACAACCTGAAGTTCAAGATATGGTTCAACTTGAGGGGAGAACCAATATTGACTCCTCTCAACAAGGAAATGTATACCACCTTGAAGAGAGTCATGGAGACAGATCGCTCATTCACCCTGGAGGAACTGTACTCTCGGCAGAAAATCACCAAGAGTGTAGTGATGCGATACCCGCTGATGATGCCCATCGAGGCAGTAGCAGCTCACCCCAGTGTGGTGTCAGCTCAACGTCTCAAGGCAAAGACGGCAGGCAACGCACCAACCCGACAGGTCCTCATTCAGCATGCAGGACCACTGCCATCCCAGCTGGACCTCGGTTCTTGAGGCAGGTACGATGTCAGGACCTTCACAGCAGAACCAGTTCGCTGTTTCAAGTGTCAGCGTTATGGACACCTGGGTGCACTCTGTCCGAACAGAGTAATCTGCGGTGTCTGCAGCCAGCACCACCCTACCGAGGAATGCATCACCAAGCTGAAAAATGCATTGCCACCCACTCCACAATGCCCGAACTGCAGGGAGAAACACCATGCCTGGAATCCTCGATGCCCCGAGAGGCTCGCCAGAATTCAAGAAGTCTGGAAGACGCCAAAAACTCGACAACAGGCTACGACGGATCATCACTCTCAGCAAACGATGGGTGCAGAGAACCCTGCCATACCGCAGATCTCTCAGCAGCTAACCCAAGTCAATGCCCAGGAATTCCCAACCCTCGAAGCCTCAACCAGGCGTCAAGGTCAAGAACCTCCTGCACCCCTACCTCAACGAAGAAATAAAAACAAGAGGAACAGGAGGCGTCAACAGGGTGCATCTGGTCAATGCGATCAGCAGGCGGCACTAAACGAGCCCCCACCGGCCATAGCACGACAACGCAGGCACTCCTTACCCGGCACAGGCGCTTTGCAGACTCAACTGGCACCTCACCAGCAGATCCCGGCTACCCAACCTGGTATACAGCAACAGACCACGGTGCATACAATAAAGAAATCCAACCCTCAGGAACCCCTGCAGACCACAACAGCCCAGATAATATCCACTGTTTCGAACCCAACCCCAAAGCAGGCCCTCACCAGGGAGGATCTCGTAGCACTCATCAAGGTGTTCTCGGATCTTATTTGCAACACAATCAACTCCACGGAACAACAGAGCACATTCCGGCAGATGGTCAATACGCTCCTGAGAGTATGCTTTCTGACCGAAGAGGAGACAGTGGATGCAATGAATTTGCAGGTTCTCAGAGCGGGCAGGACTCAGTCTCCAGCTCAGGAAACAACAGCGATGGAATAACCTCGGTACCAAATCACACCCTCAAGGTCCTACAATGGAACATTCAGGGCCTGAGGGGCAAACAGCACCTCTTGCTGGAGGCAGTAATTCGGGATCGGGTTGACATCGTCTTGCTACAAGAAACTCTGACTGTCCCGACTATGTGCCCAAGACTACCCGGTTTTGCTGGGTATTTTCGGCACATGGACCCGGGCGTTCACTGCAGAGGCACAGCTGTATTTGTATCCAATACAATACCTCACGAGGTTATAGCCAACCCTGTGGACTGTGGGGAGGATGTCGAGGTACAGGCCATCCTTGCACACATACCTGGGGCGCCCATTACCATCTATAACATCTACAAGAACCCAAGACACACCCTCGACATTGCAGAGCTCCTCGCACTAGCACGCACTGAGTGTATTATTGTGGGTGGAGACTTCAACGCACATCACCCAATGCTGCACTCTCACTCAGCAACCAATGCTGCTGGCAGACACATAGCAATGCTCCTACACGATATTCCAGAGGTAAAGTTGCTAAACAATGGAGACCCCACACACCTGTTGGGTGGCTGCCTCGACCTTACCTTTGGGTCAAGACAACTCGCAGCAGGAGCCACATGGGAAACTCATCCTCACCTTGTCAGTGACCACTTTGCAGTGATCACCACCTTCAACATCAACAGGCCTCCCACACTTGTGCTGACTCCTAGATGGGACGTAAAGAGGGCCAACTGGAAGGTGTTCCAGGATTATCTTCATGACTGGTGGTCCACATACTCTCTATCTGAAGACTGTGATACAGCTGAACAGGAGCTAATCACTGTTCTCATCCAGGCAGCAGAGTGCGCAATTCCAAAGAAGTCCACAGGACGCACTCACAAAAGAGACTGGTGGTTCTACAACGACGAGGTGTGGGAGCAGAACCACCGCATCAACTCTTTTAGGAAGCTATACAGGCGTAACCCTACGGCAGAGAACAGGAATACTCTGAGAGCCATTGTGCAGCATGCCCGCAGTCTCTCTCAGAGTAAAAACTGAGAAATGGCTGGAGTGGTGCTCAACATTCGGGCATCACACCACCTTATCTGAGATATGGGGCAAGCTCAACATAGCAATTGGCAAGAGCAAGCCGAGGCCACCAGCACACCCGAACCCATCCCAGGATGCTGAGAAACTAGTGGAGCTTTTCACTTCCAGGGGAGCCTCCACTCAGCTCCCACAGGACATCCGGAATATACAGACGGATCTTCTGCCACAGCGCCAGCTAACGATACAAGCTGCATGTGAGTCGGAAGATGTGACTGATGAAGACCTCACGGACTTGGAACTCCGACGTGCCATTAAGAACACAGGTGACACTTCCCCGGGCATCGATGGTGTTACATACTCCATGATTGCACGGGCTGGGCAGAGTGGATGGGAGGCCATAATAGACGTCATTAACAAGTCGTGGAGGGCCGGGACACTCCCAGCAGCTTGGAAGAAAGCTACCATCGTACCAATTCCAAAGCCCAAGGACCCAGGCAGTATGAGACCCATATCGCTGACCAGCTGCTTAGCCAAGACTGCTGAGAGGATGGTGTTAAACCGCCTCCTATGGAAACTTGGACCCTCTCATCATCACATATTTGGCTTCACCAAAGGAGTGGGTACAGCAGAGTGCATAACCACTCTACTAAGCCAGATTGCTGATAGTAACAAAAAACCTAGTATTGTAGTCTACCTCGACCTTGAAAAGGCATTTGAGCTAGCCAGCCCCACAGCAATTCTGGCAATACTAGCTCGGAAGGGAATCAAAGGACGCCTCCTGGCCTGGATAGAGTCCTACCTTAGGGGCAGGCAGGCCTGTGTCAGCTTTCAGGGACACTACTCTTCCTTTAAAACCCTGGAAAACGGTACGCCACAAGGAGGTGTGCTCAGTCCTACCCTGTTTAACATCCTTATGCAGGAACTTGTGAGCCTTCCCTTTCATAGTGGTACACAGCTCCTCAGCTATGCTGATGATCTTGCACTCGTAGTAAATGGGAAAGGCAATTTAGAACGACAGGCTCAGAGAGCTTTGGACCTAATTGCACAGTCTTGCAAGGAACTAGGCCTCAAGATCTCGGCCGAGAAATCTCTTGCAATGATGTTCAAGGGACCAGATCCTGTGAATAGATTACGTATTCAGGATATAGAACTCGAGTGGACAGGCTCCTACCTGTACTTGGGAATCTACATTGATAAAATGCTGACCTTTCAGAAACAGGCCAAGTATGTCAGGTCACGTGCTCTACTCAGACTCAACGGCATGAGAGCCATGACGAGGCACCGTGCAGGGGCAAGCAAAGATGTACTTCGCTTGTACTATATACAAGCTATACGCTCGCTCATTGACTACGGTGCACCGGCGTTAGCTCATCTCTTCCCGCAGAGCAGGCTAAGGGTGGAGGTCGTACAAAATCAGGCGATAAGAACTATGCTTGGGGCCCCCATCTGGACCAACACAGTATGTCTCAGATCTGAGGCCCGGCTTCCTTCCTTGGCTGACAGAGTAAGATACATAAACGCCTGCAAAGTGGCCATGATTCTGCACCGGCAGCAAGGTACCCCACTAAGGAGACGGATATTGATAACCATGGCACAAGATCCCACACTCTTCACGGACTACTCCTGGATTCGTTCGTTTTGTGCTGCTGGGCGGAAGCTGCTGCCTATACAACTACTCCTTGAGAAGAGTTGTGACCTTCCTGTTGCTGGGTACCATCCACCACCTCCCTGGCGCCCAGATCCAGCCGATGTTTGCATCATGCAGCTACCCATCTCTAAGCGTCTCTGCAGTCAAGACACCCTCAGCAATCATGCTGAGACAAGCATGGCACTAGCAGAGGGAGGCACATGTGCAGTGTATTTCACAGATGGTTCTGTCGACCCTGACAGGAAGAGAGCAGCAGCTGGACTGTACCACAATGGTCACACACAAGGCTGGCGACTCCCTGACCACTGCACGATCCTTCAAGCTGAGCTGGTGGCGATTCAGCAGGCATTGTCACATGCCCTACGACATCGACTCCGACCTGTCATACATGTTGATTCCACCTCTGCAATCAATGCCCTCTCCCATCCTCAACCACAGGACAATGTTCACCTCATCACATCGACCCTGAGCATAATGACAGCCTTAGAAGTTCAGGGTAACAGATCGACATTGAACTGGATCCCCAGCCATGCTGGCATCCGGGGAAATGAGGCGGCAGATGATGCAGCCAAGGCAGCAACAGACTATCCACATGTTGGGATTACTGTCCCAATCAGCCTACGACAGACCAAACTGGTGGCTGCCAGAGCCATGAAACTTATGGGGGAGGTCTTAGGTGATACACCATCTCTACAGTGGTACCGAGCAGCGACTCAGGGAGAACCCCCTCCATATGATAGAAGCTGGTCCAGAGCGCAGTGTACCGCCATCCATCGGCTTCGTTTGGGCTTTCCCACAGCCAAGATGATGGTAGACAAGGCTGAGGAGGAGATGTGCCAGTACTGTCAGCACGTTGTCCAGCGGCCCCCAACACACTATCTTCTGGAGTGCGAAGTTACTGAGACACTCCACAGGCAACTAGGAGTGATATTCCCTCCCGAAGAGGACCCAGAGATGACTGCGGCCACACTAGTGTACCATGGAGTCAACGAACCAGACAAGCTGTTACCTGTGATAACGACATATCCTCCTCCTCGCTAGTGTCCACAGTTAGGAGTACATATGGTGTCACTTACGAGATGCACCAGTTGAACTGACCAGAAGAGTGCTTGAGCAGCATACGTCGCATCACTGTGGAAACCTTTCTCCCTCAGGAGCCAGAGACGGGTCATCGCAAGATTGAGACCCGTGCCAGGACTACGGTCTTGGCGAACATTATACATACTCTGTATGTTAGAAGTGATCAAGGTCTCAGGACCGAAACGTTTTCTAATAAATATGTCATAGTGTTTGCTTACGTGTCTTTCTAAACCAACTTGTCGGTATTTATTACCATGTGATATAGCAGAGTATACATGTGATATAGCAGAGTATACATGTGATATAGCAGAGTATGCATGTGATATAGCAGAGTATACATGTGATATAGCAGAGTATACATGTGATATAGAGTATACATGTGATATAACAGAGTATACATGTGATATAGCAGAGTATACATGTGATATAGCAGAGTATACATGTTATATAGCAGAGTATACATGTGATATAGCAGAGTATACATGTGATATAACAGAGTATACATGTGATATAGCAGAGTATACATGTGATATAGCAGAGTATACATGTTATATAGCAGAGTATACATGTGATATAACAGAGTATACATGTGATATAGCAGAGTATACATGTGATATAACAGAGTATACATGTTATATAGCAGAGTATACATGTGATATAGCAGAGTATACATGCGATATAGCAGAGTATACATGTGATATAGCAGAGTATACATGTGATATAGCAATTATATATGCGATATAGCAGAGTATACATGTGATATACGAAAGTATATCAATATAGTATATAATCAATATAGCAGAGTATACAATCAATATAGCAGAATATACATGCAATATAGCAGAGTATACATGTATACTTACAGTAATCTGACCATTGGGTGTCTCAGGTTCGTCCCACTGGATGACCATGGTAGAGGACGACAAGGGTCGTACATGGACGTTCCTGGGGGCGCTGCCGGGTTCTGTTACACATATATACAGTCGTTAACACATCTACGTAAACTTATTCAATGTTAAAATGTAAACCTGTTACTATATATATATATATTTTAAATGTTAGAACATACATTTAGGATTGAAGTCTCTTAACAGAACTATAGATCCCACAAAGTATAAATGATTTAATACCATAAGACAGCACTCAGGATTGAAGTCTCTTAATGAAACTATAGATCCCACAAAGTATAAATGATTTAATACCATAAGACAGTACTTAGGATTGAAGTCTCTTAACAGAACTATAGATCCCACAAAGTATAAATGATTTAATACCATAAGACAGTACTTAGGATTGAAGTCTCTTAACAGAACTATAGATCCCACAAAGTATAAATGATTTAATACCATAAGACAGCACTTAGGATTGA
>NC_091384.1:3778532-3788532 GCF_038502225.1 Cherax quadricarinatus | reverse complement strand
GTCTTGTGTTGTGACTGTCAGTCTTGTGTTGTGACTGTTAGTCTTGTGTTGTGACTGTCAGTCTTGTGTTGTGACTGTCAGTCTTGTGTTGTGACTGTCAGTCTTGTGTTGTGACTGTCAGTCTTGTGTTGTGACTGTCAGCCTTGTTGTGACTGTCAGCCTTGTGTTGTGACTGTCAGCCTTGTTGTGACTGTCAGCCTTGTGTTGTGACTGTCAGTCTTGTGTTGTGACTGTCAGCCTTGTTGTGACTGTCAGCCTTGTGTTGTGACTGTCAGCCTTGTTGTGACTGTCAGTCTTGTGTTGTGACTGTTAGTCTTGTGTTGTGACTGTCAGCCTTGTGTTGTGACTGTCAGCCTTGTGTTGTGACTGTCAGCCTTGTGTTGTGACTGTCAGCCTTGTGTTGTGACTGTCAGTCTTGTGTTGTGACTGTCAGTCTTGTGTTGTGACTCAGTCTTGTGTTGTGACTGTCAGTCTTGTGTTGTGACTGTCAGCCTTGTGTAGTGACTGTCAGTCTTGTGTAGTGACTGTCTATTATATAAACACTGGGAGAATTCTGTCACTCCTGACAGTTACTCTCATGTTAACTGTGAATGATGGAACTGGAGGGATTTGAACCCATGGCCAGTGCGTTAACCACTGGACCGGCTGGCTACAGTAAGTCATCAACTAGGTGTATCTATGGACCATAGGAAGGTTAGCATGGGCCACCACTGTGACCACATTTGCTTTAATAGATTAAGCATCCAGTGAATCCACTTATGGATGTATGGTACCATAACATGGTATCATGAGAAGGTTGGGGAGGTAGGGTGGGGTGGGGAGGGGGGTTGGGGAGGCAAGGTGGGGGTGGGAGAGGGTAGTCAATTAATTTCCACCAGTCAGTGGAATCCACTGACTGGATCTTCTAAGCTCTCCCTGACACAGTCAATTATACCACCCATCACCCCACTTTCTCTGCCCCTCCCCCACCCATCACCCCACTTTCTCTGCCCTCCCCACCCATCACCCCACTTTCTCTGCCCTCCCCACCCATCACCCCACTTTCTCTGCCCTCCCCACCCATCACCCCACTTTCTCTGCCCTCCCCACCCATCACCCCACTTTCTCTGCCCTCCCCACCCATCACCCCACTTTCTCTGCCCTCCCCACCCATCACCCCCACTTTCTCTGCCCTCTCCACCCATCACCCCACCTAAGCACCCCCTCCCTCGCTGTTTCTCTCCTGAGATGAATTCTGTGGGGAGGAGAGGTGGGGAGGAAAGGTGGGGAGGAAAGGTGGGGAGGAGAGGTGGGGAGGAAAGGTGGGGAGGAAAGGTGGGGAGGAAAGGTGGGGAGGAAAGGTGGGGAGGAAAGGTGGGGAGGAAAGGTGGGGAGGAAAGGTGGGGAGGAAAGGTGGGGAGGAGAGGTGGGGAGGAAAGGTGGGGAGGAAAGGTGGGGAGGAAAGGTGGGGAGGAAAGGTGGGGGAGGAAAGGTGGGGAGGAAAGGTGGGGAGGAGTGGTGGGGAGGAGAGGTGGGGAGGAGAGTGGGGAGGGGAAGATGGGAAGACTAAAAGGAGATAGAAAAGGGATATTAAGATCAAGTAATTCCCCGAGGGACTGATTACCTCAACGTTTGTATGTAGTTCTTCAGTCTTCCAATTATGTCCTGGAATCTGTACTGATAAAGCCACTGGTGGGCGAAACGTCTTCCAACTGTACGTGTGTTTGATTCTTCCCACTATGTATCTAACACATAGAACAAGACACAGTACACTGTTATGTATCCAGCATCACTTTCAGTGTTCTTGTCTCCCTTCTCTCATCTCCTTCATCTTCTTCCTCTCCCTTCTCTCATCCTTCCCTTCCTGTCCCTCCTCTCCCTTCTCTCATCCTTCCCTTCCTGTCCCTCCTCTTCCTTCTCTCCTCCTTCCCTTCCTGTCCCTCCTCTTCCTTCTCTCCTCCTTCCCTTCCTGTCCCTCCTCTCCCTTCTCTCATCCTTCCCTTCCTGCCCTTCCTCTTCCTTCTCTCCTCCTTCCCTTCCTGTCCCTCCTCTCCCTTCTCTCATCCTTCCCTTCCTGTCCCTCCTCTCCCTTCTCTCCTCCTTCCCTTCCTGTCCTTCCTCTCCCTTCTCTCCTCCTTCCCTTCCTGTCCCTCCTCTCCTCCTTCCCTTCCTGTCCATCCTCTCCCTTCTCTCATCCTTCCCTTCCTGTCCGTCCTCTCCCTTCTCTCCTCCTTCCCTTCCTGTCCCTCCTCTCCCTTCTCTCCTCCTTCCCTTCCTGTCCCTCCTCTCCTCCTTCCCTTCCTGTCCCTCCTCTCCCTCTTCTCCTCCTTCCCTTCCTGTCCCTCCTCTCCTCTCCCCCTTCCTGTCCCTCCTCTCCCTTCTCTCCTCCTTCCCTTCCTGTCCCTCCTCTCCTCCATCCCTTCCTGTCCCTCCTCTCCCTCCTCTCCTCTCCCCCTTCCTGTCCCTCCTCTCCCTTCTCTCCTCCTTCCCTTCCTGTCCCTCCTCTCCTCCTTCCCTTCCTATCCCTCCTCTCCTCCTTCCCTTCCCGTCCCTCCTCTCCCTTCTCTCCTCCTCCCCTCCTCTCCCTCATCTCCTTCCTCTCTCCCTCATCTTTCGTCTCTGTAGGGAACCCTCGTCTGAACATAAATCTTTTATTACTCTCTGTATTAGAAAACAGGATGGTAAAAACTTCCCGAGATGTTTGTTGACAAGAGTTGCGCTTCACGACGCTCTGTTTTATGGTCGTTGTATCGCAAGTGTTTAAGGAGATCTGTCTCTCAAACTCTTGGTTCTCGTCAAGGACTTTACATCCAAGGAAGCGGAGGCACTCTAATGAGAGTAAGATAGTTCTTAATGGTGTAAAAATCCAGGGTGTCCCGTAGCTGGGTTGGTAGCGCACTTACCTCACACACTGAGGTCCGGGGTTAGATTCCCGGTATGAGTGGAAGCATTCGGGCGTGTTTCCTTAATTAGGATATCTGCTGTCACTGTTCACCTAGCAGTAAGTAGGTACCTGGGTGCTAGTCACCTGCTGTCACTGTTCACCTAGCAGTAAGTAGGTACCTGGGTGCTAGTCACCTGCTGTCACTGTTCACCTAGCAGTAAGTAGGTACCTGGGTGCTAGTCACCTGCTGTCACTGTTCACCTAGCAGTAAGTAGGTACCTGGGTGCTAGTCACCTGCTGTCACTGTTCACCTAGCAGTAAGTAGGTACCTGGGTGCTAGTCACCTGCTGTCACTGTTCACCTAGCAGTAAGTAGGTACCTGGGTGCTAGTCACCTGCTGTCACTGTTCACCTAGCAGTAAGTAGGTACCTGGGTGTTAGTCACCTTACATCTGCTGTCACTGTTCACCTAGAAGTAAGTAGGTACCTGGGTGCTAGTCACCTTACACCTGCTGTCACTGTTCACCTAGCAGGAAGTAGGTACCTGGGTGCTAGTCACCTTACAACTGCTGTCACTGTTCACCTAGCAGTAAGTAGGTACCTGGGTGCTAGTCACCTTACACCTGCTGTCACTGTTCACCTAGCAGTAAGTAGGTACCTGGGTGCTAGTCACCTGCTGTCACTGTTCACCTAGCAGTAAGTAGGTACCTGGGTGCTAGTCACCTGCTGTCACTGTTCACCTAGCAGTAAGTAGGTACCTGGGCGCTAGTCACCTTACACCTGCTGTCACTGTTCACCTAGCAGTAAGTAGGTACCTGGGTGTTAGCAGACTGGTGTGGGTGGCATCTTGGGAGACAAAATTAACCTAAGTTGCGGGAAATGCTCTACATAACCAGGAACTTTCTATATAGTATGTCATAGGTGTCAGCTATGGTCTGTATAACTTGAATCATGTACTGGTAGGAATAAACATTATTAGCTTGTATGTATCCTTGGTACAAGGTCGTGTGCTTCTGTTAGTGCCCGGGCCATGTTTCAGATCCCAGGAAATGAACAGTCGGATGCTGAGGCGAAGGCTGCTCCATCGCGCTCACGGGATACATGCACTCATATATATCCCCGAGACACACTCATATGTATCCCCGAGACACACTCATATATATCCCCGAGACACACTCATATGTATCCCTGCAGGGTGTTCCAGGGGGGCCCTGACCCCCTGGAAGATATACAGAAGATATACAGAAATGAGAGACAGTCCAGCATTTGGGGATATTGTGGAAAAAGTTCGCCAGCCAGTGGCGTCTTCAGTCAATTACAGAGAACAGTCGGAGATGAAGACTGTGAGGTAATCAGTCCCACAAATAAATGTTCCCAAATGTTGAATAAGTGTCTCAGTCTTCAACTTGTGGGGGGTTTAAACACTGACGATATTATACAAGGTTGGACCGGATGCTGGAGCTCAACCATGATATTGCAATATTATCATGACGGTTCACTGTTGTTGCAACGTCACACACACTGTGACTCGACCCCCGCAACCACAACTAGGTGAGTACACACATAGCTGAGTACACACACACATAGCTGTGTACACACACAGCTGTGTACACACACACAGCTGTGTACACACACATAGCTGAGTACACACACACATAGCTGTGTACACACACATAGCTGAGTACACACACATAGCTGTGTACACACACATAGCTGAGTACACACACATAGCTGTGTACACACACATAGCTGAGTACACACACATAGCTGTGTACACACACAGCTGTGTACACACACATAGCTGTGTACACACACATAGCTGAGTACACACATAGCTGTGTACACACACATAACTGTGTACACACATAGCTGAGTACACACACATAGCTGAGTACACACACACAGCTGTGTACACACACATAGCTGTGTACACACACATAGCTGTGTACACACACATAGTTGTGTACACACACATAGCTGAGTACACACACACAGCTGTGTACACACACAAAGCTGTGTACACACACATAGCTGTGTACACACACACATAGCTGTGTACACACACATAGCTGAGTACACACACATAGCTGTGTACACACACAACTGTGTACACACATAGCTGAGTACACACACATAGCTGAGTACACACACACAGCTGTGTACACACACATAGCAGTGTACACACACATAGCTGAATGGGCACCTGTGACCAGCGGGGTCCCACAGGGGTCAGTCCTAGGACCAGTGCTATTTCTGGTATTTGTGAACGACATGACGGAAGGAATAGACTCTGAGGTGTCCCTGTTTGCAGATGACGTGAAGTTGATGAGAAGAATTCACTCGATCGAAGACCAGGCAGAACTACAAAGGGATCTGGACAGGCTGCAGACCTGGTCCAGCAATTGGCTCCTGGAGTTCAATCCCACCAAGTGCAAAGTCATGAAGATTGGGGAAGGGCAAAGAAGGCCGCAGACGGAGTACAGTCTAGGGGGTCAGAGACTACAAACCTCACTCAAGGAAAAAGATCTTGGGGTGAGTATAACACCAGGCACATCTCCTGAAGCGCACATCAACCAAATAACTGCTGCAGCATATGGGCGCCTAGCAAACCTCAGAACAGCATTCCGACATCTTAATAAGGAATCGTTCAGGACCCTGTACACCGTGTACGTTAGGCCCATATTGGAGTATGTGGCACCAGTTTGGAACCCACACCTAGCCAAGCACGTAAAGAAACTAGAGAAAGTGCAAAGGTTTGCAACAAGACTAGTCCCAGAGCTAAGAGGTATGTCCTACGAGGAGAGGTTAAGGGAAATCAACCTGACGACACTGGAGGACAGGAGAGATAGGGGGGACATGATAACGACATACAAAATACTGAGAGGAATTGACAAGATGGACAAAGACAGGATGTTCCAGAGATTGGACACAGTAACAAGGGGACACAGTTGGAAGTTGAAGACACAGATGAATCACAGGGATGTTAGGAAGTATTTCTTCAGCCACAGAGTAGTCAGTAAGTGGAATAATTTGGGAAGCGATGTAGTGGAGGCAGGATCCATACATAGCTTTAAGCAGAGGTATGATAAAGCTCACGGCTCAGGGAGAGTGACCTAGTAGCGATCAGTGAAGAGGCGGGGCCAGGAGCTCGGACTCGACCCCCGCAACCTCAACTAGGTGAGTACAACTAGGTGAGTACACACACATAGCTGAGTACACACACATAGCTGAGTACACACACATAGCTGTGTACACACACATAGCTGAGTACACACACATAGCTGTGTACACACACATAGCTGAGTACACACACATAGCTGTGTTCACACACATAGCTGTGTACACACACATAGCTGTGTACACACACATAGCTGAGTACACACACACAGCTGTGTACACACACATAGCTGTGTACACACACATAGCTGTGTACACACACATAGCTGTGTACACACACATAGCTGAGTACGCACACAGCTGAGTACACACACATAGCTACCTGCTTGTAGGAGATGAGCGTGGGATTTACAGAGTACAAAGAGAGAACTTAAGTGAAAGAACGTACAGAGAAAGAACGTACAAAGAACGTAAAGAGAAAGAACGTACAGAGAAAGAACGTACAAAGAACGTACAGAGAAAGAACGTACAAAGAACGTACAGAGAAAGAACGTACAGAGAGAAGGAACGTACGTACACGGTTACACATAACAGCAGACTTGGCTACATATGTAATTATGTGTGTTCTATCAGCCAGGGATGTGTTCTATCAGCCAGGGATGTGTTCTATCACCCAGGGATGTGTTCTATCACCCAGGGATGTGTTCTATCACCCAGGGATGTGTTCTATCACCCAGGGATGTGATCTATCACCCAGGGATGTGTTCTATCACCCAGGGATGTGTTCTATCACCCAGGGATGTGTTCTATCACCCAGGGATGTGTTCTATCACCCAGGGATGTGTTCTATCACCCAGGGATGTGTTCCATCACCCAGGGATGTGTTCCATCATCCAGGGATGTGTTCTATCACCCAGGGATGTGTTCTATCATCCAGGGATGTGTTCTATCATCCAGGGATGTGTTCTATCACCCAGGGATGTGTTCTATCACCCAGGGATGTGTTCTATCATCCAGGGATGTGTTCTATCATCCAGGGATGTGTTCTATCACCCAGGGATGTGTTCTATCACCCAGGGATGTGTTCTATCACCCAGGGATGTGTTCTATCACCCAGGGATGTGTTCTATCACCCAGGGATGTGATCTATCACCCAGGGATGTGTTCTATCACCCAGGGATGTGTTCTATCACCCAGGGATGTGTTCTATCACCCAGGGATGTGTTCTATCACCCAGGGATGTGTTCCATCACCCAGGGATGTGTTCCATCATCCAGGGATGTGTTCTATCACCCAGGGATGTGTTCTATCATCCAGGGATGTGTTCTATCACCCAGGGATGTGTTCTATCATCCAGGGATGTGTTCTATCATCCAGGGATGTGTTCTATCACCCAGGGATGTGTTCTATCACCCAGGGATGTGTTCTATCACCCAGGGATGTGTTCTATCACCCAGAGATGTGTTCTATCACCCAGGGATGTGTTCTATCACCCAGAGATGTGTTCTATCACCCAGGGATGTGTTCTATCACCCAGGGATGTGTTCTATCACCCAGGGATGTGTTCTATCACCCAGGGATGTGTTCTATCACCCAGGGATGTGTTCTATCACCCAGGGATGTGTTCTATCACCCAGAGATGTGTTCTATCACCCAGGGATGTGTTCTATCACCCAGAGATGTGTTCTATCACCCAGGGATGTGTTCTATCACCCAGGGATGTGTTCTATCACCCAGGGATGTGTTCTAACACCCAGGGATGTGTTCTATCACCCAGGGATGTGTTCTATCACCCAGGGATGTGTTCTATCACCCAGAGATGTGTTCTATCATCGAGGGATGTGTTATATCACCCAGAGATGTGTTCTATCAACTAGGGATGTGTTCTATCACCCAGAGATGTGTTCTATCACCCAGGAATGTGTTCTATCACCCAGGGATGTGTTCTATCTCGCAGGGATGTGTTCTATCACCCAGAGATGTGTTCTATCACCCAGAGATGTGTTCTATCACCCAGGGATGTGTTCTATCACCCAGGGATGTATTCTATCACCCAGAGATGTGTTCTATCACCCAGGGATGTGTTCTATCACCCAGGGATGTATTCTATCACCCAGAGATGTGTCCTATCATCCAGGGATGTGTTCTATCACCCAGGAGTGTGTTCTATCATCCAGGGATGTGTTCTATCACCCAGAGATGTGTTCTATCACCCAGGGATGTGTTCTATCACCCAGGGATGTGTTCTATCATCCAGGGATGTATTCTATCACCCAGAGATGTGTTCTATCACCCAGAGATGTGTTCTATCACCCAGGGATGTGTTCTATCACCCAGGGATGTGTTCTATCACCCAGAGATGTGTTCTATCACCCAGAGATGTGTCCTATCATCCAGGGATGTGTTCTATCACCCAGAGATGTATTCTATCACCCAGAGATGTGTCCTATCATCCAGGGATGTGTTCTATCACCCAGGGATGTGTTCTATCACGCAGGGATGTGTTCTATAACCCAGGGATGTGTTCTATCACCCAGGGATGTATTCTATCACCCAGAGATGTGTTCTATCACCCAGAGATGTGTTCTATCATCCAGGGATGTGTTCTATCACCCAGGGATGTGTTCTATCACGCAGGGATGTGTTCTATAACCCAGGGATGTGTTCTATCACCCAGGGATGTGTTCTATCACCCAGGGATGTGTTCTATCACCCAGGGATGTGTTCTATCACCCAGAGATGTGTTCTATAACCCAGGGATGTGTTCTATCACCCAGGGATGTGTTCTATCACCCAGGGATGTGTTCTATCACCCAGGGATGTGTTCTAACAACCAGAGATGTGTTCTATCATCCAGGGATGTGTTCTATCACCCCAGAGATGTGTTCTATCACCCAGGGATGTGTTCTATCACCCCAGAGATGTGTTTTATCATTCAGGGATGTGTTCTATCACCCACAGATGTGTTCTATCACCAGGGATGTGATCTATCACCCAGGGATGTGATCTATCACCCCAGAGATATGTTCTATCACCCAGGGATGTGTTCTATCATACAGAGATGTGTTCTATCACCCAGGGATGTGTTCTATCACCCAGGGATGTGATCTATCACCCCAGAGATGTGTTCTATCACCCAGGGATGTGTTCTATCACACAGAGATGTGTTCTATCACACAGAGATGTGTTCTATCACCCAGGGATGTGATCTATCACCCCAGAGATGTGTTCTATCACCCAGGGATGTGTTCTATCACACAGAGATGTGTTCTATCACCCAGGGATGTGATCTATCACCCCAGAGATGTGTTCTATCACCCAGGGATGTGTTCTATCACACAGAGATGTGTTCTATCACCCAGGGATGTGATCTATCACACAGAGATGTGTTCTATCACCCAGGGATGTGTTCTATCACACAGAGATGTGTTCTATCACCCAGGGATGTGATCTATCACCCCAGAGATGTGTTCTATCACCCCAGAGATGTGTTCTATCATCCAGGGATGTGTTCTATCACCCAGGGATGTGTTCTATCACCCCAGAGACGTGTTCTAACACATCTAACTCTTACTGTGTCAACACTGGCAGCAACAACCTGGTTGTACCATGGATGCCCCCTCCCTCCTCCCCTACCTCCCCCTCCCTCCTCCCCCTCCCTCGGGGACCTCTCATGTATACACAGATAAATCAGACATTTGGGTATCTATATTAAGAAAAATATTAGCTACACTGACTTCATCAGTTCTAAACGAAGAAAGATGGTGGAGCTCAGGAGTTTGAGGTAATCGGTCCCTTAGTCTGGAGTCGCTGTGATCAGTCTATCAGTCTTGATGAGGGAACACTGCAGTAGGCTTACTGGCCCATACAAGGCAGGTCCTTCTCAAAACAACTCATGAACACCCACCTACTTGTCCAGTTTTTCCCAAAACTACCCATGAAGAATCACCTAACTGAAGGCTAGAGCGCACTGGACATGTGCTGGATCCAGTATACCTGGAGAGGATTTCGGGGGTCAACG
>NC_091384.1:3686032-3773532 GCF_038502225.1 Cherax quadricarinatus | reverse complement strand
CAGCTAATGTAGTCCCCATATTTAAGAAAGGAAACAGAAATGAGGCACTAAACTACAGACCTGTGTCTCTGACATGTATTGTGTGCAAAGTCATGGAGAAGATTATCAGGAGGAGAGTGGTCGAACACCTGGAAAGGAACAAGATTATAAATGAAAACCAGCATGGGTTCATGGAAGGCAAATCCTGTGTCACAAACCTCCTGGAGTTTTATGACAAGATAACAGAAGTAAGACACGAGAGAGAGGGGTGGGCTGATTGCATTTTCCTAGACTGCAGGAAGGCCTTTGACACAGTTCCCCACAAGAGATTAGTGCAGAAGCTGGAGGATCAGGCGCATGTAACAGGGAGAGCACTGTAAAGGATCAGGGAATACCTGACAGGGAGGCAGCAACGAGTCATGGTACGTGAAGAGGTATCACAGTGGGCGCCTGTGACGAGCGGGGTCCCACAGGGGTCATTTCTAGGACCAGTGTTGTTTTTGATATATGTGAACGACATGATGGAAGGAATAGACTCTGAAGTGTCCCTGTTCGCAGATGATGTGAAGCTGATGAGAAGAATTAAATCGGATGAGGATGAGGCAGGACTGCAAAGAGACCTGGACAGGCTGGACATGTGGTCCAGAAACTGGCTTCTCGAATTTAACCCTGCCAAATGCAAAGTCATGAAGATTGGGGAGGGGCAAAGAAGACCGCAGACAGAGTATAGGCTAGGTGGACAAAGACTACAGACCTCACTCAGGGAGAAAGACCTTGGGGTGACCATAACACCGAGCACGTCACCGGAGGCACACATCAACCAAATAACTGCTGCAGCATACGGGCGCCTGGCAAACCTGAGAATAGCGTTCCGATACCTTAATAAGGAATCGTTCAAGACACTGTACACTGTGTATGTTAGGCCCATACTGGAGTATGCAGCACCAGTCTGGAACCCACACCTGGTCAAGCACGTCAAGAAGTTAGAGAAAGTACAAAGGTTTGCAACAAGGCTAGTCCCAGAGCTCAGGGGAATGTCGTACGAGGAAAGGTTAAGGAAAATCGGACTGACAACACTGGAGGACAGAAGGGTCAGGCCAGACATGATAACGATATACAAGATACTGCGGGGAATAGACAAGGTGGACAGAGATAGGATGTTCCAGAGATGGGACACAGAAACAAGGGGTCACAACTGGAAGCTGAAGACTCAGACGAGTCACAGGGACGTTAGGAAGTATTTCTTCAGTCATAGAGTCGTCAGGAAGTGGAATAGCCTAGCAAGTGAAGTAGTGGAGGCAGGAACCATACATAGTTTTAAGAAGAGGTATGACAAAGCTCAGGAAGCAGAGAGGGAGAGGACCCAGTAGCGATCAGTGAAGAGGCGGGGCCAGGAGCTGAGTCTCGACCCCTGCAACCAGAATTAGGTGAATACACACACACAAAATAAATATATATATATATATATATATATATATATATATATATATATATATATATATATATATATATATATATATATATATATATATATATCTTAGAACAGGTTTGAGACTAGATTGAATCTAGAATACAATTAGAAGTTTGCAAAGTAACCTGTTATCTTAGAGGCTCATAAAACAGCAAAGGAACACCAGCAATTTTGCTAGAGTGCAAAACTTTTAACAGCTTTCCATTTCTCACTGTTAGGGCAGGATATACCTGGGATGGGTTTCCAGAGTTTACCTATTCCGGCTCCTGGGCCAGCAGTGTCTGATAAAATGTAATACACTGCTAACAACCCACAGGCTTTTACGAGACTCGAACTGGGGGATCTGTGTTACGATACTACAGTGTCCTAGCCACTGAGCCCACGCCACTAGACAACCACAGGATGGTGGTAGTTCCTGCGATAGTTATACTAGTTGTATTAATTACAACCTGCTAGTTGTATCAATTACAACCTGCTAGTTGTATTAATTACAACCTGCTAGTTGTATCAATTACAACCTGCTAGTTGTATTAATTACAACCTGCTAGTTGTATTAATTACAACCTGCTAGTTGTATTAACTACAATCTGCTACCTGGCATTATCATCTACCCAGCCTCCCCTCCCACCCACCTATCTTCCCAGCCTCCCCTCCCACCCACCTATCTCCCCAGCCTCCCCTCCCACCCACCTATCTTCCCAGCCTCCCCTCCCACCCACCTATCTCCCCAGCCTCCCCTCCCACCCACCTATCTTCCCAGCCTCCCCTCCCACCCACCTATCTCCCCAGCCTCCCCTCCCACCCACCTATCTCCCCAGCCTCCCCTCCCACCCACCTATCTCCCCAGCCTCCCCTCCCACCCACCTATCTTCCCAGCCTCCCCACCCACCCACCTATCTTCCCAGCCTCCCCTCCCACCCACCTATCTCCCCAGCCTCCCCTCCCACCCACCTATCTTCCCAGCCTCCCCTCCCACCCATCTTCCCAGCCTCCCCTCCCACCCACCTATCTCCCCAGCCTCCCCTCCCACCCACCTATCTCCCCAGCCTCCCCTCCCACCCACCTATCTCTCCAGCCTCCCCTCCCACTCACCTATCTTCCCAGCCTCCCCTCCCACCCACTTATCTCCCCAGCCTCCCCTCCCACCCACATATCTCCCCAGCCTCCCCTCCCACCCACCTATCTCCCCAGCCTCCCCTCCCACCCACCTATCTTCCCAGGCTCCCCTCCCACCCACCTATCTTCCCAGCCTCCCCTCCCACCCACCTATCTCCCAGACCTCCCCTCCCACCCACCTATCTTCCCAGCCTCCCCTCCCACCCACCTATCTCCCCAGCCTCCCCTCCCACCTATCTTCCCAGCCTCCCCTCCCACCCACCTATCTCCCCAGCCTCCCCTCCCACCCACCTATCTCCCCAGCCTCCCCTCCCACCCACCTATCTTCCCAGCCTCCCCTCCCACCCACCTATCTCTCCAGCCTCCCCTCCCACCCACCTATCTCCCCAGCCTCCCCTCCCACCCACCTATCTCTCCAGCCTCCCCTCCCACCCACCTATCTCCCCAGCCTCCCCTCCCACCCACCTATCTCCCCAGCCTCTTCCTCCTAAGCTCCCCCCACATTTCACTCATATTAAACAAAGTAATTCAACCTCAACTGATGGTAGACAGATGGAGGAGGATAAGAGGAAGATGAAGGAAGAAGATAGTGGGGAGGGGGGAGAAAGATTGAAGGGGAGGAGGAGGAGGGGAGAAAGATTGAGGGGGATAGGAGGGGAGAAAGACTGAGGGGGAGAAGGAGGTGGGGAGAAAGATTCAGGGGGAGAAGGAGGTGAGGAGAAAGATTGAGGGGGAGAAGGAGGTGGGGAGAAAGATTGAAGGGGAGGAAGAGGAGGGGAGAAAGATTGAGGGGGAGAGGAGGGGAGAAAGATTGAGGGGGAGAAGGAGAAGGGGAGAAAGATTGAGGGGGAGAAGGAGAAGGGGAGAAAGATTGAGGGGGAGGAGGAGAAGAGAAAGATTGAGGGGGGAGGAAGAGGGGAGAAAGATTGAGGGGGAGGAGGTGGGGAGAAAGATTAAGGGGGAGAAGGAGAAGGGGATAAAGATTGAGGGGGAGGAGGAGGGGAGAAAGATTGAGGGGGAGAAGGAGAAGGGGAGAAAGATTGAGGGGGAGAAGGAGAAAGGGGGAGAAAGATTGAGAGGTAGGAGGAGGAGGGGGGAGAAGAGGTATAATCATAACGCATCTATAAATTTCACAGATAAAATACAACGAAGATAGCGCAGAAAAATCAATTAGCTCCGGCAGTTTGGTAGTGAAATGCGTAAAGCCGAAAGAAATACGCCGGGCGTAGTCATAAAGACACAAGCCGGGACAAACATGCAGCCGGATACCCTCCATAAATACGGCTTATGGTCTATAACTGTTCAGGGGGCGTTCCTCAGAAAACTCTGGAAAGGGGGGCACAGCCCCCTGCGCCCCCCCTTAAAGCTTAAAACTTTCCTGGCCAGTATCTCCTGCCCTACGAGTGTATTTATAACAACTGTTGCAGCTCATGTCTGAGGCACAGTGTGCGGCTCACTTTATGGTGCCCTTAAGTTCTTCACTCTGATGACTTCGTTCTGACCCTTTATGTACTACTACTGTGGTGTACCGTGGTGTGTACTGGTGTACCGTGGTGTGTACTGGTGTACCGTGGTGTGTACTGGTGTACCGTGGTGTGTACTGGTGTACCCTGGTGTGTACTGGTGTACCCTGGTGTGTACTGGTGTACCGTGGTGTGTACTGGTGTACTCTGGTGTGTACTGGTGTACCGTGGAGTGTACTGGTGTACCGTGGTGTGTACTGGTGTACCCTGGTGTGTACTGGTGTACCCTGGTGTGTACTGGTGTACCCTGGTGTGTACTGGTGTACCGTGGTGTGTACTGGTGTACCGTGGTATGTACTGGTGTACCGTGGTGTGTACTGGTGTACCGTGGTGTGTACTGGTGTACCCTGGTGTGTACTGGTGTACCCTGGTGTGTGCTGGTGTACCGTGGTGTGTGCTGGTGTACCGTGGTGTGTACTGGTGTACCGTGGTGTGTGCTGGTGTACCGTGGTGTGTACTGGTGTACCGTGGTGTGTACTGGTGTACCCTGGTGTGTACTGGTGTACTCTGGTGTGTACTGGTGTACTCTGGTGTGTACTGGTGTACCCTGGTGTGTACTGGTGTACCGTGGTGTGTACTGGTGTACCGTGGTGTGTGCTGGTGTACTCTGGTGTGTACTGGTGTACCGTGGTGTGTACTGGTGTACCGTGGTGTGTACTGGTGTACCGTGGTGTGTATTGGTGTACCGTGGTGTGTATTGGTGTACCGTGGTGTGTACTGGTGTACCTTGGTGTGTACTGGTGTACCGTGGTGTGTGCTGGTGTACCGTGGTGTGTACTGGTGTACCGTGGTGTGTACTGGTGTACCCTGGTGTGTACTGGTGTACCCTGGTGTGTACTGGTGTACCGGGGTGTGTGCTGGTGTACCGTGGTGTGTACTGGTGTACCGTGGTGTGTACTGGTGTACCGTGGTGTGTACTGGTGTACCGTGGTGTGTGCTGGTGTACCATGGGGTGTACTGGTGTACCGTGGTGTGTACTGGTGTACCGTGGTGTGTACTGGTGTACCCTGGTGTGTACTGGCGTACCGTGGTGTGTACTGGTGTACCGTGGTGTGTACTGGTGTACCGTGGTGTGTACTGGTGTACCCTGGTGTGTACTGGTGTACCGTGGTGTGTGCTGGTGTACCGTGGTGTGTACTGGTGTACCCTGGTGTGTACTGGTGTACCGTGGTGTGTACTGGTGTACCGTGGTGTGTACTGGTGTACCGTGGTGTGTACTGGTGTACCCTGGTGTGTACTGGTGTACCCTGGTGTGTACTGGTGTACCGTGGTGTGTACTGGTGTACCGTGGTGTGTACTGGTGTACCGTGGTGTGTACTGGTGTACCGTGGTGTGTGCTGGTGTACCCTGGTGTGTACTGGTGTACCGTGGTGTGTACTGGTGTACCGTGGTGTGTACTGGTGTATCCTGGTGTGTACTGGTGTACCGTGGTGTGTACTGGTGTACCGTGGTGTGTACTGGTGTACTCTGGTGTGCACTGGTGTACCGTGGTGTGTACTGGTGTACTCTGGTGTGCACTGGTGTACCGTGGTGTGTACTGGTGTACTCTGGTGTGTACTGGTGTACCCTGGTGTGTGCTGGTGTACTCTGGTGTGTACTGGTGTACCCTGGTGTGTGCTGGTGTACTCTGGTGTGTACTGGTGTGCCCTGGTGTACCGTGTGTACTGGTATACCCTGGTGTACTCTGGTGTGTACTGGTGTGCCCTGGTGTGTACTGGTATACCGTGGTGTGTACTGGTGTACCCTGGTGTGTGCTGGTGTACTCTGGTGTGTACTGGTATACCCTGGTGTACCCTGGTGTGTGCTGGTGTGCCCTGGTGTGTACTGGTATACCGTGGTGTGTACTGGTGTACTCTGGTGTGTACTGGTGTACTCTGGTGTGTACTGGTGTACCGTGGTGTGTACTGGTGTACCGTGGTGTGTACTGGTGTACCGTGGGGTGGTAATTTCGTACCGTGGGGGTGCTGGTGTACCGTGGTGGTAACCCCCGGGACCGTGGTGTTAATTTGGGTACCGTGGTGTGTACTGGGGGACCGTGGGTGAATTGGGTACCGTAGGGTACCCCGGTGAAAGGGTGTACTGGTGACCCCCGGTAATTGGGTACCGTGGGTGTACTGGTGTACCGTGGTGGTACTGGGTACCGTGGTGTGTGCTGGTGGGAACCCCGGTGGTACTGGGTACCGTGGTGGGGAAAAAGGGGTAACGTGGTGTGTACTGGTTCCCCGGTGGGACTGGTGTACCGTGGGTGTACTGGGTACCGGGGGGTGTACCCCGGGGGTACCGTGGTGTGTGCTGGTAACCCCGGGGGTACTGGTACCCTGGGTGTACTGGGTACCTTGGTACCGGTACCGTGGTGTACTTAAAAACCCCGGTGGGTACTGGTGTCCCGTGGGTGCTGGTGTAACCCCGGGGTGTACTGGGTACCGTGGTTGGGCGGTAACCCCGGGGGTACGGTACCGTGGGTACTGGTGTACCGTGGTGCCAAGGGTACCGTGGTGGGGGCAATTGGACCCTGGGGTGTACTGGGTACCCCTGGTGGGAATTTGGGGACCCTGGTGTGGCTGGGTACCGGGTGGACTGGGACCCCGGTGTGTGCTGGGTACCGTGGTGTGTACTGGGTAACCCCCGGGGGTGTGGTGTAACCCCCGGGTGTACTGGTACCCCGGTGGTGCTGGTGTACCTGGGGTTTTACTGGTGTACCGTGATGAAAAAGGGTACCGTGGGTGTACCCGGGTAATTTTGGGGTGCACCGGTACCCTGGTGTGCTGGTGAACCCGGTGACTGGGACCGTGGTGTGGCTGGTGACCTGGGTGCACCGGACCGGGGGACTGGTTAAACCCCGCGTGACTGGGGTACCGTGGTGGGGGAACCCGGGTACCGGGGGGTGGTTTGGGACCGTGGTGTGTAACTGGGAAAAATGGTGACTGGGGGACCCTGCGGGGTACCCGCGTACCGTGGTGTGTGGTGGGACCGTGGTGTGACTGGGGACCGTGGGTGGTACTGGGGTAAAACCCCGGTGGTACTGGGTACCCTGGGTGTGTACTGGGTACCGTGGTGTACTGGGTACCGTGGTGTGTACTGGTGTACCGTGGTGTGTGGGACCCTTGGGGGGAATTGGCAGGTAACCCGGGACCTGGTGCCCTAATTTGGGACCGTGGGTACTGCACCGTGGGTGTACTGGTGGAAACCCCGGGTGTACTGGTGGGACCGTGGTGTGGGTGGTGTACCGTGGTGTTCACTGGGTACCCTGGTCCGGTACCGGGGGTGTACTGGCAACCCGGGTGTACTGGGTACCGTGGGTGTGTACTGGTGTACCGTGGTGTGAAGGTGAACCCCCGGGTGTACTGGGTACCCTGGGTGGTACCGGGTGGGACCGTGGTGTGTAATTGGGTACCCTGGTGGGTACTGGTGTACCGGGGGGTACCGGGTACCGTGGTGTGTGCCGGGACCCTGGGTGTACCAAAAAATTTGGACTGGGCAAACCCTGGGTGTAATTGGTGAAAAGTGGGGACTGGTTTTGTGGGACTGGGACCGTTGGGGACCGGTACCGTGGTGTGTGCTGGGAAACCCTGGGGGACTGGGGTAACCCGGGTACTGGGTACCGTGGTGACTGGGGTAACCCTGGTGGTACCAAAACCGTGGTCGGTGTACCCCCTTTGGGGGGTAATTGGGGGACCGTGGGTGTACCCGGTGCACTTGGTGTGTTGTACCGTGGGTGTACTTTGGGAAACCCCGGTGTGTGCTGGGTACCGGGGGTGGGACTGGTACCCTGGTGTGGGGGTCCCCGGGGGGCACTGGTACCTGGGGGCGCCGGACCTGACGTGCACCCGGGGTACCGTGGTGCACTGCGTACCGTGGGTGACCCGGGGGACCTGGGGTCCGGGGAAACCCCGGTGTGGCTGGACCCCGGGGGAATTGGGTACCGTGGGTGGCTGGTACCCCTTGGGTGTACCGGTACCGTGGTGTACTGGGACCGTGGGTGGCTGGGTACCGTGGTGCGTACCGGTGTACCGTGGGTGTAATTGGACCGTGGTTGGTGGTGACCTGGGTGTACTGGGTACCGTGGTGTGTACTGGTACCGTGGGTGTGCTGGTGTACCGTGGTGGGACTGGTGACCTGGTGGGACTGGTGAACTCTGGTGTACTGCACCGTGGGTGTAAAGGGAAGTGGTGTGTACCCGGGTACCGTGGGTGTGCTGGTGGACTCTGGTGGGACTGGGACCGTGGTGTAAAATGGGTACCCGGTGTGTACCGGGCACCCTGGGGCTGGTGACCTGGTGGGACCGCGACCCCGGTAATTTGGGGTGCCCTGGTACCGGGGTACCAAAACCCCGGTACCCTGGTACTGGTGGCCCCTTTTGGGACCCCGGTAACCGTGGTGGGAATTTGGGGAACCCTGGGGTGGCCGGTAATTTGCGGGACTGGGTACCCTGGTAATTTGGGTGTACCGGGTACCCTTTTGGACTTTTACCCCCGGTGTGTACCGGGTACCGTGGTGGGTACTGGGTACCGTGGTGTACTGGGTACCGTGGTGTACTGGGTACCGTGGTGTGTACTGGACCTTTGGGGGTACTGGTGTACTTGGTGGAATTGCACTCCCGGGTGTACTGGGTACCCTGGTGTGCGGGGGTACCCTGGGTGTACTGGTGAACCCCGGTGTGTAATTGGGTACCCTGGTGTCCTGGTAACCCCCGGGGGTGTACCGGGGGCCGGTGAGTACTGGTTAAACCCCGGTGTGGACTGGTGACTCTGGTGAGTACTCGGGACCCGGGGGTGGACCTTTTCACCGGTGGCACCGGGTGTACCGGTGACCCTTTGGGGTGGGTGGCGTACCCCGGGGACCTGGTGTACTGGGTACCTTTTCGGGACCGGGGTACCCTTTTGGGACTGGTCCCCTGGTGTGTGCTGGTTTTGCGTACCGGGTACCTGGGTGTACTGGGTACCCTGGTGTATTGGTACCTGCGAGACTGGGTACCCTGGGGTACGGGTACCTGGGAGACTGGGTAACCCCGGTGGACCGCCGACCTGGGTGCACTGGTGTGTACTGGGAAAAATGGGGTGTGCTGGCGACCCCGGGACCCCGCGGGACCGGGGACCTGGGGAAGGGACCCTGGGTGGACCGGGAACCCCGGGTGGTGCCCCGCGTACCGGGACCCGGGTGTCCCGGGGGGAACCCGGTGACCCGGGTGACCCGGTAATTGGCGGAAACCCCGGGGTACCGGGGGACCCTGCGTCCGCTGGGACCCTGGTGACTGGGACCTGGTTTTGGGACCTGGTCGGGACTGGGACCCTGGTGTGGGTGGACCCTGGGTGACTGGGTAACCCGGTGGGGTACCGGGACCTGGGCGGACTGGTGACCCTGGTGCACTGGTGACCTGGGTGGACCGGGCAAAACCCCGGTTTGCCCCGGTACCGGGTCCCCCGGGGTACCGGTGTGCCCTGGGGTACTGGTGCCCTGGAGGAATTGGGGTTCTGGTTTGCCCCGGTGTGTGTTGGGAACCCCGGGTACCCCGGTGTGGTGGGAACCCCGGGTTTGGTGTGAAACCCCGGGTGTGTTGGTGGCCCTGGTGTGGGGCGGTAACCCGGTGTGTCCAGGGGGCCTGGTGTTGGGACCCGGTGTACCCGGGTGTAACCCGGTGTCTGCTTGGGGCTTTGCGTACCGGCGACTCTGCGTGTACCGGGTACCGTGGGTGCACCCTTTCGACCCGGCGTGGCTGGCACCTGCGGACCGGGTACCCCGGGGTAAGGCGCACCTGGTGGACTGCGACCCCGGTGCACCGGGCAACCCGCGGGACCGGGCAACCCCGGCCTGTCCTGGGTGTACCGGTGGTTTTTGGGCCTGGTGCCCGGGAACCCCGGGGGACCCCGGAGGGACCGGGGGCCTGGCCTGCCCCGGGTGGTTGGGGCAACCCCGGTACCCTGCGTGGTAAAATCGGCGTGTACTGGTGTACCCTGGTGTGTACTGGTGTACTCTGGTGTGTACTGGTGTACTCAGGTGTGTACTGGTGTACCCTGGTGTGTACTGGTGTACTCTGGTGTGTACTGGTGTACCCTGATGTGTACTGGTGAACTCTGGTGTGTACTGGTGTACTCTGGTGTGTACTGGTGTGCCCTGGTGTGTACTGGTGTACTCTGGAGCGTACTGGTGTGTTCTGGTGTGCCCTGGTGTGTGCTGGTGTGTGTTGGTGTACCCTGGTGTACCCTGGTGTGGTGTACCCTGGTGTTGGTGTACCCTGGTGTGTGTTGGTGTGTCCAGGTGTACCACTGTGTACCCTGGTGTGTGCTGGTGTACCATGGTGTGGTGTACCCTGGTGTGTCCAGGTGTACCACTGTGTACTCTTGTGTGTGGTGTACCCTTGTGTACCCTGGTGTGTGTGGTGTACCCTTGTGTACCCTAGTGTGTCCTGGTGTACCCTGGTGTGTGGTGTAAGCTGGTGTGTCCAGGTGTACCCTTGTGTACCCTGGTGTGTGCTGGTGTACCCTGGTGTGTCCAGGTGTACCCTTTTGTACCCTGGTGTGTGCTGGTGTACCCTGGTGTGTCCAGGTGTACCCTTTTGTACCCTGGTGTGTGCTGGTGTACCCTGGTGTATCCTGAAGTATCCTCGCGTACCAGAGTGTACCTCTGTGTCCTGGAGCACTATGTTGTACCTTGATGTACCCTGGTGTAGTATAACGTACTCTGGTGTACCGTAACGTATTCGGGTGTACCATGCCGTACTCTGGTGTACCGTAACGTACTCTGGTGTACCATAACGTACTCTGGTGTACCGTAACGTACTCTGGTGTACCGTAACGTACTCTGGTGTACCGTAACGTACTCTGGTGTACCGTAACGTACTCTGGTGTACCAGAGGAAGGGAAGAAGGAAAAGGAAGGAAGGGTAGAAGGGGAAGAATGAAGGGTAGAAGGGGAAGAATGAAGGGTAGAAGGGGAAGAATGAAGGGAAGAAAGGGTAGAAGGGGAAGAATGAAGGGTAGAAGGGGAAGAATGAAGGGAAGGAAGGGTAGAAGGGGAAGAATGAAGGGAAGGAAGGAAGGGTAGAAGGGGAAGAATGAAGGGAAGGAAGGGTAGAAGGGGAAGAATGAAGGGAAGGAAGGGTAAAGGGGAAGAATGAAGGGAAGGAAGGAAGGGAAGCGTTACCTGGTGAAGATAATTAGAAAATTATTCAAGAGACCTGAAAAGTTATATTTGACCCCCCCCCCTCTAGCCCCATAGCAGGGGTCTCCCCCCTAATGGGCCTACAACCCCCCCTTCAGAAGGGCAGAGAGCCCTTCCACCTGAGCCCTGCACTTCATTATGTAAATGTTCGCTAACTGCCTCGTCTCACCTGCTGTTGTTGATGTTGATGTTGATGGTGATGTTGATGTTGATGTTGATGTTGATGGTGTTGATGTTGATGGTGATGTTGTTGATGTTGATGTTGATGTTGGTGTTGATGGTGTTGATGTTGATGTTGATGGTGTTGATGTTGATGTTGGTGTTGTTGTTGATGTTGATGTTGATGTTGGTGTTGATGGTGATGTTGATGTTGATGGTGATGTTGATGTTGATGGTGATGTTGATGGTGATGTTGATGGTGATGTTGATGGTGATGTTGATGTTGATGGTGATGTTGATGGTGATGTTGATGTTGATGTTGGTGTTGATGTTGATGTTGGTGTTGATGTTGATGGTGATGTTGATGTTGATGGTGATGATGGTGATGTTGATGATGTTGATGGTGATGTTGATGTTGATGTTGTTGATGGTGATGTTGATGTTGATGGTGATGTTGATGGTGATGTTGATGGTGATGATGATGTTGGTGTTGATGGTGATGTTGATGTTGATGGTGATGTTGATGGTGATGTTGATGGTGATGTTGATGTTGATGTTGATGTTGATGTTGATGGTGATGTTGATGGTGATGTTGATGTTGATGTTGATGGTGATGTTGATGGTGATGTTGATGGTGATGTTGATGTTGATGGTGATGTTGATGTTGATGGTGATGTTGATGGTGATGTTGATGTTGATGGTGATGTTGATGGTGATGTTGATGTTGATGGTGATGGTGATGGTGATGTTGATGTTGATGGTGATGTTGATGTTGATGATGTTGATGTTGATGTTGATGGTGATGTTGATGTTGATGGTGATGGTGATGTTGATGTTGATGGTGATGTTGATGTTGATGATGTTGATGGTGATGTTGATGTTGATGTTGATGGTGATGTTGATGTTGATGGTGATGTTGATGTTGATGTTCATGGTGATGTTGATGTTGATGTTGATGGTGATGTTGATGTTGATGTTGATGATGATGGTGATGTTGATGTTGATGGTGATGTTGATGGTGATGTTGATGTTGATGGTGATGTTGATGTTGATGTTGATGGTGATGTTGATGTTGATGGTGATGTTGATGTTGATGTTGTTGATGATGTTGATGTTGATGTTGATGGTGATGATGATGATGGTGATGTTGATGTTGATGTTGATAATGATGCTGATGTTGATGTTGATGTTGATGGTGATGTTGATGTTGATGGTGATGGTGATGTTGATGTTGATGTTGATGATGTTGATGTTGATGTTGATGTTTATGGTGATGATGATGATGGTGATGTTGATGTTGATGGTGATGTTGATGTTGATGTTGATGGTGATGATGATGATGGTGATGATGTTGATGGTGATGCTGATGTTGATGTTGATGGTGATGTTGATGTTGATGGTGATGTTGATGGTGATGTTGATGTTGATGTTGATGGTGATGTTGATGTTGATGGTGATGTTGATGTTGATGGTGATGTTGATGTTGACGGTCATGTTGATGTTGATGTTGTTGATGATGTTGATGTTGACGGTCATGTTGATGGTGATGTTGATGTTGATGTTGATGGTGATGTTGATGTTGATGTTGACGGTGATGTTGATGTTGATGTTGACGGTGATGTTGATGTTGATGGTGATGTTGATGTTGACGGTGATGTTGTTGTTGATGTTGATGTTGATGTTGACGGTGATGTTGATGTTGATGGTGATGTTGATGTTGATGTTGACGGTGATGTTGATGTTGATGTTGACGGTGATGTTGATGTTGATGATGTTGATGTTGATGTTGACGGTGATGTTGATGTTGATGTTGATGTTGATGTTGATGTTGATGTTGATGGTGATGTTGATGTTGATGGTGATGTTGATGTTGATGGTGATGTTGATGTTGATGTTGATGGTGATGTTGATGGCGATGTTGATGTTGATGTTGATGATGTTGATGTTGACGGTCATGTTGATGGTGATGTTGATGTTGATGTTGATGGTGATGTTGATGGTGATGTTGATGTTGATGTTGATTGTGATGATGTTGATGGTGATGTTGATGTTGATGGTGATGTTGATGTTGATGGTGATGTTGATGGTGATGTTGATGGTGATGGTGATGGTGATGTTGATGTTGATGTTGATGTTGATGGTGATGTTGATGTTGATGGTGATGTTGATGGTGATGATGGTGATGTTGATGGTGATGGTGATGGTGATGTTGATGGTGATGTTGATGTTGATGGTGATGATGTTGATGGTGATGTTGATGGTGATGTTGATGGTGATGATGGTGATGTTGATGTTGATGTTGATGGTGATGTTGATGGTGATGTTGATGTTGATTGTGATGTTGATGGTGATGATGTTGAAGGTGATGATCTTGATGGTGATGATGTTGATGGTGATGGTGATGTTGATGTTGATGGTGATGATGATGGTGATGTTGATGTTGATGTTGATGGTGATGTTGATGTTGATGATGTTGATGTTGATGGTGATGTTGATGTTGATTGTGATGTTGATGGTGATATTGATGTTGAAGGTGATGTTGATGTTGATGGTGATGTTGATGTTGATGGTGATGTTGATGTTGAAGGTGATGTTGATGTTGATGTTGATGGTGATGTTGATGTTGATGGTGATGTTGATGGTGATGTTGATGTTGATGTTGATGGTGATGTTGATGGTGATGTTGATGTTGATGGTGATGGTGATGGTGATGTTGATGTTGATGTTGATGGTGATGTTGATGTTGATGGTGATGTTGATGGTGATGCTGATGGTGATGGTGATGGTGATGGTGATGTTGATGTTGATGTTGATGGTGATGTTGATGTTGATGGTGATGGTGATGGTGATGCTGATGGTGATGTTGATGTTGATGGTGATGTTGATGGTGATGTTGATGTTGATGGTGATGTTGATGTTGATGGTGATGTTGATGGTGATGTTGATGGTGATGTTGATGATGTTGATGGTGATGTTGATGTTGATGGTGATGGTGATGATGTTGATGTTGATGGTGATGTTGATGGTAATGTTTATTGTTGATGGTGATATTGATGGTAATGCTGATGTTGATGGTAATGTTTATTATTGATGGTGATGTTGATGGTAATGCTGATGATGTTGATGGTAATGTTTATTGTTGATGATGATGGTAATGTTTATTGTTGATGATGGTAATGTTTATTGATGATGGTAATGTTTATTGTTGATGATGGTAATGTTTATTGTTGATGATGGTAATGTTTATTGTTGATGATGGTAATGTTTATTGTTGATGGTGATTGTTACGCAGTTATAATATATGTCTTTCATATTTGTTCATCTTTCTAATATTACATTGCGATTACCATCGTTAAATGCTAAAACCAGAGTAATCAGCTTTATGATATTAAATATTCATTTTCACCTTTCCCATTTTTCATTATATGTATAGATTTATTCTGCTGAGGAAATGGGTAACGACCAATTTGTTTGGCCTGACGTCTACACTACTCGCCTGAAGCGAGCTGACGTCAGGTGTGAGTTTATTCTGCTGAGGAAATGGGTAACGACCAATTTGTTTGGCCTGACGTCTACACTACTCGCCTGAAGCGAGCTGACGTCAGGTGTGAGTTTATTCTGCTGAGGAAATGGGTAACGACCAATTTGTTTGGCCTGACGTCTACACTACTCGCCTGAAGCGAGCTGACGTCAGGTGTGAGTGGGGTAGATTAAACACTACTCGCCTGAAGCGAGCTGACGTCAGGTGTGAGTGCGGTAGATTAAACACTACTCGCCTGAAGCGAGCTGACGTCAGGTGTGAGTGCGGTAGATTAAACACTACTCGCCTGAAGCGAGCTGACGTCAGGTGTGAGTGGGGTAGATTAAACACTACTCGCCTGAAGCGAGCTGACGTCAGGTGTGAGTGCGGTAGATTAAACACTACTCGCCTGAAGCGAGCTGACGTCAGGTGTGAGTGGGGTACATTAAACACTACTCGCCTGAAGCGAGCTGACGTCAGGTGTGAGTGCGGTAGATTAAACACTACTCGCCTGAAGCGAGCTGACGTCAGGTGTGAGTGCGGTAGATTAAACACTACTCGCCTGAACCGAGCTGACGTCAGGTGTGAGTGCGGTAGATTAAACACTACTCGCCTGAAGCGAGCTGACGTCAGGTGTGAGTGCGGTAGATTAAACACTACTCGCCTGAAGCGAGCTGACGTCAGGTGTGAGTGGGGTAGATTAAACACTACTCGCCTGAAGCGAGCTGACGTCAGGTGTGAGTGCGGTAGATTAAACACTACTCGCCTGAAGCGAGCTGACGTCAGGTGTGAGTGCGGTAGATTAAACACTACTCGCCTGAAGCGAGCTGACGTCAGGTGTGAGTGGGGTAGATTAAACACTACTCGCCTGAAGCGAGCTGACGTCAGGTGTGAGTGCGGTAGATTAAACACTACTCGCCTGAAGCGAGCTGACGTCAGGTGTGAGTGGGGTAGATTAAACACTACTCGCCTGAAGCGAGCTGACGTCAGGTGTGAGTGGGGTACATTAAACACTACTCGCCTGAAGCGAGCTGACGTCAGGTGTGAGTGCGGTAGATTAAACACTACTCGCCTGAAGCGAGCTGACGTCAGGTGTGAGTGCGGTAGATTAAACACTACTCGCCTGAAGCGAGCTGACGTCAGGTGTGAGTGGGGTACATTAAACACTACTCGCCTGAAGCGAGCTGACGTCAGGTGTGAGTGCGGTAGATTAAACACTACTCGCCTGAAGCGAGCTGGCGTCAGGTGTGAGTGCGGTAGATTAAACACTACTCGCCTGAAGCGAGCTGACGTCAGGAGTGAGTGGGGTAGATTAAACACTACTCGCCTGAAGCGAGCTGACGTCAGGTGTGAGTGCGGTAGATTAAACACTACTCGCCTGAAGCGAGCTGACGTCACGTGTGAGTGCGGTAGATTAAACACTACTCGCCTGAAGCGAGCTGACGTCAGGTGTGAGTGCGGTAGATTAAACACTACTCGCCTGAAGCGAGCTGACGTCAGGTGTGAGTGCGGTAGATTAAACACTACTCGCCTGAAGCGAGCTGACGTCAGGTGTGAGTGCGGTAGATTAAACACTCCTCGCCTGAAGCGAGCTGACGTCAGGTGTGAGTGGGGTACATTAAACACTACTCGCCTGAAGCGAGCTGACGTCAGGTGTGAGTGCGGTAGATTAAACACTACTCGCCTGAAGCGAGCTGACGTCAGGTGTGAGTGCGGTAGATTAAACACTACTCGCCTGAACCGAGCTGACGTCAGGTGTGAGTGCGGTAGATTAAACACTACTCGCCTGAAGCGAGCTGACGTCAGGTGTGAGTGCGGTAGATTAAACACTACTCGCCTGAAGCGAGCTGACGTCAGGTGTGAGTGCGGTAGATTAAACACTACTCGCCTGAAGCGAGCTGACGTCAGGTGTGAGTGCGGTAGATTAAACACTACTCGCCTGAAGCGATCTGACGTCAGGTGTGAGTGCGGTAGATTAAACACTACTCGCCTGAAGCGAGCTGACGTCAGGTGTGAGTGGGGTACATTAAACACTACTCGCCTGAAGCGAGCTGACGTCAGGTGTGAGTGGGGTACATTAAACACTACTCGCCTGAAGCGAGCTGACGTCAGGTGTGAGTGCGGTAGATTAAACACTACTCGCCTGAAGCGAGCTGACGTCAGGTGTGAGTGGGGTAGATTAAACACTACTCGCCTGAAGCGAGCTGACGTCAGGTGTGAGTGGGGTACATTAAACACTACTCGCCTGAAGCGAGCTGACGTCAGGTGTGAGTGCGGTAGATTAAACACTACTCGCCTGAAGCGAGCTGACGTCAGGTGTGAGTGCGGTAGATTAAACACTACTCGCCTGAAGCGAGCTGACGTCAGGTGTGAGTGGGGTACATTAAACACTACTCGCCTGAAGCGAGCTGACGTCAGGTGTGAGTGCGGTAGATTAAACACTACTCGCCTGAAGCGAGCTGACGTCAGGTGTGAGTGCGGTAGATTAAACACTACTCGCCTGAAGCGAGCTGACGTCAGGTGTGAGTGGGGTAGATTAAACACTACTCGCCTGAAGCGAGCTGACGTCAGGTGTGAGTGCGGTAGATTAAACACTACTCGCCTGAAGCGAGCTGACGTCAGGTGTGAGTGCGGTAGATTAAACACTACTCGCCTGAAGCGAGCTGACGTCAGGTGTGAGTGCGGTAGATTAAACACTACTCGCCTGAAGCGAGCTGACGTCAGGTGTGAGTGCGGTAGATTAAACACTACTCGCCTGAAGCGAGCTGACGTCAGGTGTGAGTGCGGTAGATTAAACACTACTCGCCTGAAGCGAGCTGACGTCAGGTGTGAGTGGGGTAGATTAAACACTACTCGGCTGAAGCGAGCTGACGTCAGGTGTGAGTGCGGTACATTAAACACTACTCGCCTGAAGCGAGCTGACGTCAGGTGTGAGTGCGGTAGATTAAACACTACTCGCCTGAAGCGAGCTGACGTCAGGTGTGAGTGCGGTAGATTAAACACTACTCGCCTGAAGCGAGCTGACGTCAGGTGTGAGTGCGGTAGATTAAACACTACTCGCCTGAAGCGAGCTGACGTCAGGTGTGAGTGGGGTACATTAAACACTACTCGCCTGAAGCGAGCTGACGTCAGGTGTGAGTGCGGTAGATTAAACACTACTCGCCTGAAGCGAGCTGACGTCAGGTGTGAGTGGGGTAGATTAAACACTACTCGCCTGAAGCGAGCTGACGTCAGGTGTGAGTGGGGTACATTAAACACTACTCGCCTGAAGCGAGCTGACGTCAGGTGTGAGTGCGGTAGATTAAACACTACTCGCCTGAAGCGAGCTGACGTCAGGTGTGAGTGCGGTAGATTAAACACTACTCGCCTGAAGCGAGCTGACGTCAGGTGTGAGTGGGGTACATTAAACACTACTCGCCTGAAGCGAGCTGACGTCAGGTGTGAGTGCGGTAGATTAAACACTACTCGCCTGAAGCGAGCTGACGTCAGGTGTGAGTGCGGTAGATTAAACACTACTCGCCTGAAGCGAGCTGACGTCAGGTGTGAGTGGGGTAGATTAAACACTACTCGCCTGAAGCGAGCTGACGTCAGGTGTGAGTGCGGTAGATTAAACACTACTCGCCTGAAGCGAGCTGACGTCAGGTGTGAGTGCGGTAGATTAAACACTACTCGCCTGAAGCGAGCTGACGTCAGGTGTGAGTGCGGTAGATTAAACACTACTCGCCTGAAGCGAGCTGACGTCAGGTGTGAGTGCGGTAGATTAAACACTACTCGCCTGAAGCGAGCTGACGTCAGGTGTGAGTGCGGTAGATTAAACACTACTCGCCTGAAGCGAGCTGACGTCAGGTGTGAGTGGGGTAGATTAAACACTACTCGCCTGAAGCGAGCTGACGTCAGGTGTGAGTGCGGTAGATTAAACACTACTCGCCTGAAGCGAGCTGACGTCAGGTGTGAGTGCGGTAGATTAAACACTACTCGCCTGAAGCGAGCTGACGTCAGGTGTGAGTGCGGTAGATTAAACACTACTCGCCTGAAGCAAGCTGACGTCAGGTGAGTGGGGTACATTAAACACTACTCGCCTGAAGCAAGCTGACGTCAGGTGTGAGTGCGGTAGATTAAACACTACTCGCCTGAAGCGAGCTGACGTCAGGTGTGAGTGGGGTACATTAAACACTACTCGCCTGAAGCAAGCTGACGTCAGGTGTGAGTGGGGTAGATTAAACACTACTCGCCTGAAGCGAGCTGACGTCAGGTGTGAGTGGGGTACATTAAACACTACTCGCCTGAAGCAAGCTGACGTCAGGTGTGAGTGGGGTACATTAAACACTACTCGCCTGAAGCAAGCTGACGTCAGGTGTGAGTGCGGTACATTAAACACTACTCGCCTGAAGCAAGCTGACGTCAGGTGAGTGGGGTACATTAAACACTACTCGCCTGAAGCGAGCTGACGTCAGGTGTGAGTGCGGTACATTAAACACTACTCGCCTGAAGCGAGCTGACGTCAGGTGTGAGTGCGGTAGATTAAACAGTACAGCAGTTCTCTCTGTGTGTAGAGGTCTCCACAACTTACTCACTTTACTCGCTTAAGTCACCAGAAATAGTGAAATTTTCCTTAAACAGAAGTTCTCGTCTGTGGAGACTTCGAGTTTGCTAAGCCATTAACCTAATCTCCTTAGAAAATAGGAGATAATGTAACTTTTGTTCAACTGTATATAAAAGGTTCATACAACAAAAATTGAATGTCTTCATATTAAGTAATATATAAAGTCTGTTTATATATTAAGAATAAGGTACAACAAAATACTTTGTCTATAACGATATGTATTCTATATTAAAGATACATTTTAAAGTGTTTGTTGATCTCCTTACAATCTTATTACCATAGAATTAGAGAACAATTCTCCTTGAAAAGTCTCCTAGACTAACAACGTCCAGGGTTTGTATAGTTTATTGTAGTGATGATGGTAATGTTGATTGTTGATGGTGATGATAGTGGTAATGTTTATTGTTGATGATGTTGATGGTAATGTTTATTGTTGATGATGGTAATGTTTATTGTTGATGATGGTAATGTTTATTGTTGATGATGGTAATGTTTATTGTTGATGATGGTAATGTTTATTGTTGATGTTGATGGTAATGTTTATTGTTGATGGTGATGGTAATGTTTATTGTTGATGTTGATGGTAATGTTTATTGTTGATGGTGATGGTAATGTTTATTGTTGATGGTGATGGTAATGTTTATTGTTGATGGTGATGGTAATGTTTATTGTTGATGGTGATGGTAATGGTAATATTTAGTATTGGTGATGGTAATGTTTATTGTTGATGGTGATGGTAATGTTTATTGATGTTTATTGTTGGTGATGGTAATGTTTATTGTTGATGGTGATGATGGTAATGTTTATTGTTGATGTTGATGGTAATGTTTATTGTTGGTGATGATGGTAATGTTTATTGTTGATGTTGATGGTAATGTTTATCGTTGATGGTGATGTTGAAAAAAACACCTAAATTACTGGGGAATACTAATCAAGTCCCTGGATTTATACTTCCTGGAACGCAGGCGAGAAAGACACACGATAATATACACCTGGAAAATTAGAGGGACTAGTCCCAAATCTGCACACGAAAATCAGTCCTTACGAAAGCATAAGACTCGACAGGAGATGTAGCCCCCCCCCCACGAGTACACTAAGACAACACAGTAAGTGTAAGGGGCCCAAGACTGTTAATCTGCCTCCCATTATTATAATCACGAGGGGATGCTAAACCCGTAGGGTTATACAGTTCATGTGGGGGGGTTATGGAAGGTATTCAGGCTTATTTCAGGGAACCGGAGCACAGATCCGATTCCCTAGATCAAGAGCCCCTCAACAGTGTCAAGGAACCTCCCTTGAGGGATATCTGCCTCCCAGCATACATAAGAGGGATTACCAATAGACTCCTGGCTGTCTTCTAGACCCCTGTCTTCTAAACCCCTGGCTGTCTTCTAAACCCCTGGCTGTCTTCTAGACACCTATCTTCTAGACCCCTGACTGTCTTCTAAACCCCTGGCTGTCTTCTAGACCCCTGTCTTCTAAACCCCTGGCTGTCTTCTAGACCCCTGTCTTCTAAACCCCTGGCTGTCTTCTAGACCCCTGTCTATCTTCTAGACCCCACCACTGCGACCACAAATACATTTGTGGTCACAGTGGTGGCCTATGCTGACCTTCCTATGGTGTAGAAATATACCTAGTTGGATTAATCTTATTGTGGCTAGCTGGTCCAGTGGCTAACGCGTCGGTCTGGAGTTTTGAGACTCTCTGACCGTGGGTTCAAATCCCGCCCGTGGTATGGTTTCTAGACCCCTGGCTAAATTCCGGACCCCTGGCTATCTTCCAGATCCCTGGCTATCTTCAAGACCCCTGGCTATCTTCTAGACCCCTGACTGTCTTCTAAATCCCTGGCTATCTTCTAGACCCCTGACTATCTTCTAGACCCCCTGGCTATCTTCTAGACGCCTGACTGTCTTCTAGACCCCCTGGCTATCTTCTAGACCCCTGACTGTCTTCTGGACCCCTGGCTATTTTCTAGACCCCTGGCTATCTTCAAGACCCCTGGCTATCTTCAAGACCCCTGGCTATCTTCAAGACCCCTGGCTATCTTCTAGACCCCCTGGCTATCTTCTACACCCCTGACTGTCTTCTAGACCCCTGGGTATTTTCTAGACCCCTGGCTATCTTCTAGACCCCTCGCTATCTTCTAGACCCCTGACTGTCTTCTAAATCCCTGGCTATCTTCTAGACCCCTGGCTATCTTCTAGATCCCTAGCTATCTTCTAGACCCCTGGCTATCTTCAAGACCCCTGGCTATCTTCAAGACCCCTGGCTATCTTCTAGACCCCTGACTGTCTTCTAAATCCCTGGCTATCTTCTAGACCCCTGGCTATCTTCTAGACCCCTGGCTATCTTCTAGACCCCTGGCTAACTTCTAGACCCCTAGCTATCTTCTAGACCCCTGGCTATCTTCAAGACCCCTGGCTATCTTCAAGACCCCTGGCTATCTTCTAGACCCCTATCTTCAAGACCCCTGGCTATCTTCAAGACCCCTGGCTATCTTCAAGACCCCTGGCTATCTTCAAGACCCCTGGCTATCTTCAAGACCCCTGGCTATCTTCAAGACCTCTGGCTATGTTCTAGACCCCTGGCTATCTTCAAGACCCCTGGCTATCTTCAAGACCCCTGGCTATCTTCAAGACCCCTGGCTATCTTCAAGACCCCTGGCTATCTTCTAGACCCCTGGCTATCTTCTAGACCCCTAGCTATCTTCAAGACCCCTGGCTATCTTCAAGACCCCTGACTATCTTCAAGACCCCTGACTATCAAGACCCCTGGCTATCTTCAAGACCCCTGGCTATCTTCAAGACCCCTGGCTATCTTCAAGACCCCTGGCTATCTTCAAGACCCCTGGCTATCTTCTAGACCCCCTGGCTATCTTCTACACCCCTGACTGTCTTCTAGACCCCTGGGTATTTTCTAGACCCCTGGCTATCTTCTAGACCCCTCGCTATCTTCTAGACCCCTGACTGTCTTCTAAATCCCTGGCTATCTTCTAGACCCCTGGCTATTTTCAAGACCCCTGGCTATCTTCAAGACCCCTGGCTATCTTCAAGACCCCTGGCTATCTTCTAGACCCCTGGCTATCTTCTAGACCCCTGGCTATCTTCAAGACCCCTGGCTATCTTCAAAACCCCTGGCTATATTCAAGACCCCTGGCTATCTTCTAGACCCCTGACTGTCTTCTAAATCCCTGGCTATCTTCTAGACCCCTGGCTATCTTCTAGACCCCTGGCTATCTTCAAGACCCCTGGCTATCTTCAAGACCCCTGGCTATCTTCTAGACCCCTGGCTATCTTCTAGACCCCTGGCTATCTTCAAGACCCCTGGCTATCTTCTAGACCCCTGGCTATCTTCAAGACCCCTGGCTATCTTCAAGACCCCTGGCTATCTTCAAGACCCCTGGCTATCTTCTAGACCCCTGGCTATCTTCTAGACCCCTGGCTATCTTCAAGACCCCTGGCTATCTTCAAGACCCCTGGCTATCTTCTAGACCCCTGGCTATCTTCAAGACCCCTGGCTATCTTCAAGACCCCTGACTATCTTCAAGACCCCTGGCTCTCTTCAAGACCCCTGGCTCTCTTCTAGACCCCTGGCTATCTTCAAGACCCCTGGCTATATTCTAGACCCCTGGCTATCTTCAAGACCCCTGCCTATCTTCAAGACCCCTGACTATCTTCAAGACCCCTGGCTATCTTCAAGACCCCTGGCTATATTCTAGACCCCTGGCTATCTTCAAGACCCCTGGCTATATTCTAGACCCCTGGCTATCTTCAAGACCCCTGGCTATATTCTAGACCCCTGGCTATCTTCAAGACCCCTGGCTATCTTCAAGACCCTTATGTACACTATTATGTACATAATGTGTACCACACGGTTGACTCATAAGGCAAAAAAAAAAACAAGGAACCTGACAACAACAACAACAACAACAACACCGGCATCACAAATAAACACGTTAGTTCACGTATCTGGCAGCGTGTCTGTGATTGGCCGACGATCCGACGTACAGATATAACGCCGGGTACCTTGTTGATTGTTAAACCCTTAGCAGCTGGCTCAGTTGCTGGGAGGCAGCCTATACGGGAGTGTAATACATGCTGGAAAAAATGTGACATACACTTAGCATCACACACACACACATATACACACAAACACACACACACACACATACACACACATACACACACACACACATACATACACACACACACACACACACACACATTAACTACAACTTTATTCAACCAGATGTATTCAAGCTACCCCATACAGTAGGCCTAGTTCCTAGGCCTACTGTATATCCACAAGCTCTTGTGCTGCCATCTACAGGATGGATACAAACTACACAACCTGTAATGTGAATCAGTAGTCTAGAAAACCGATAATTTGAGGGACTGACTACCTCTAAGTAGTCCTGATGCTCCACCTTCCTCCCCACTGGACTGAAGAAGTCACTGGCCGGCGAAACGTTTCCAGAATTAGATACCTAAAGTTTGCACAAGACTCTCGCCTATCTAGGATAGTTTTTCTATATTTATATAGAAACTCCCTTTATTAATGCCTTATTTATGTCCATAGCTAAGCAAATATAACTTAATAATAATAATAATAATAATTATTATTATTATTAATATTTCACAAGTACATGATACAACTTAAAAAGACCATAGCTGACATCAGAGTATTTCAGGCAAATTAGGTCAGTTTTGTCCCCAGGATGCGGCCCACACCAGTCGACTAGCACCCAGGTACCTACTTACCGCTAGGTGAACAGGGACAGTAGGTGTCTTAAGGAAACACGTCCTGTTTCCACCCATACCTGGGATCGAACCAAGGACCTCAGCGTGAGAGCTAAATGCGCTAGCAACCTAACTACGGGACTAACTGGCCATGGGTTCGATCCCTTCTCGCTCTGTGTTTTGTCATGTCCGTAATTCTTGCCAGTGTCGCCCTCTTTAGGGTCATATCTGTACCTTTTAAATCCAGTATTTCACCTCTGATATACCTTTGAAGAATTACGAGAGTATATCTACTCTCTGAGCCCGGCCATAGGCCAGGCTCGTCTGGTGCTTCCTGGTCAACCAGGCTGTGTCTAATTTCTTTCTAGAGAGAATATAGAGTGTTTAAGTTGTATTTTCAATAATAAACCAGCCATATCGTTGGCAAAATCTAAATCCAATCATCGTTAATGAAATCGTGTTTGTGCGCCCCTTCAGAGCTCACTACCAGGGAGTCTCGGTTCCCACACCCCCTCCAAGCTCATCATCAGGACAGTGGGTGGCAGTGGGTGGCAGTGGGTGGCACTTCAACTCTCCTCCGGATCGTAAGTTATCCGCTGGCGAAAAAAATGTGTGTGGGGTTTGGTACAAGCTGAGAGGATGAAGTGTTATGATGGAGCTAGATGTGGCACTGGTGGCACTGGTGGTAGTGGCACTGGTGGTGGTGGCACTGGTGGTAGTGGCACTGGTGGTGGTGGCACTGGTGGTGGTGATACTGGTGGTGGTGGTACTGATGGTGGTGGCACTGATGGTGGTGGCACTGGTGGTGGTGGCACTGATGGTGGTGGCACTGATGGTAGTGGCACTGGTGGTGGTGGCACTGGTGGTAGTGGCACTGGTGGTGGTGGCACTGGTGGTGGTAGTACTGGTGGTGGTGGTACTGATGGTGCTGGTACTGGTGGTGGTGGCACTGATGGTGGTGGCGCTGGTGGTGGCACTGGTGGTGGTGGCGCTGGTGGTGGTGGCACTGGTGGTGGTGGCGCTGGTGGTAATGATAGTGGCACTGGTGGTGGTGGCACTGGTGGTGGTGGCACTGATGGTGGTGGCACTGATGGTGGTGGCACTGATGGTGGTGGCACTGGTGGTGGTGGCGCTGGTGGTGGTGGCACTGATGGTGGTGGCACTGGTGGTGGTGGCACTGATGGTGGTGGCGCTGGTGGTGGTGGCACTGGTGGTGGTGGCGCTGGTGGTGGTGGCACTGATGGTGGTGGCACTGGTGGTGGTGGCACTGATGGTGGTGGCACTGGTGGTGGTGGCACTGATGGTGGTGGCACTGGTGGTGGTGGCACTGATGGTGGTGGCTCTGGTGGTGGTGGCACTGGTGGTGGTGGCGCTGGTGGTGGTGGCACTGGTGGTGGTGGCGCTGGTGGTAGTGGCACTGGTGGTGGTGGCACTGATGGTGGTGGCACTGGTGGTGGTGGCGCTGGTGGTAATGATAGTGGCACTGGTGGTGGTGGCACTGATGGTGGTGGTACTGATGGTGGTGGCGCTGGTGGTAATGATAGTGGCATTGGTGGTGGTGGTACTGGTTGTGGTGGTGGCACTGATGGTAGTGGTACTGGTGGTGGTGGTGGTGGTGGTGGCGGCACTGATGGTGATGGTGGCACTAGTGGTGGTGGCGGCACTGGTGGTGGTGGTGGTGGCGGCACTGATGGTGATGGTGGCACTAGTGGTGCACTGGTGGTGGTGGCACTGGTGGTAGTGGTACTGGTGGTAATGATAGTGGCACTGGTGGTAGTGGTACTGGTGGTAATGATAGTGGCACTGGTGGTAGTGGTACTGGTGGTAATGATAGTGGCACTGGTGGTAGTGGTACTGGTGGTAATGATAGTGGCACTGGTGGTAGTGGTACTGGTGGTAATGATAGTGGCACTGGTGGTGGTACCGGTGGTGGTACTGGTGGTGGTACTGGTGGTGGTGGTGGTGGCACTGGTACTGGTGGTGGTGGCACTGGTGGTGGTGGCACTGGTGGTGGTGGTACTGGTGGTGGTGGCACTGGTGGTGGTGGCACTGGTGGTGGTGGTACTGGTGGTGGTGGCACTGGTGGTGGTGGCACTGGTGGTGGTGGTACTGGTGGTGGTGGTACTGGTGGTGGTGGCACTGGTGGTGGTGGTACTGGTGGTGGTGGCACTGGTGGTGGTGGTACTGGTGGTGGTGGTGGCACTGGTGGTGGTGGCACTGGTGGTGGTGGTACTGGTGGTGGTGGTGGCACTGGTGGTGGTGGTACTGGTGGTGGTGGCACTTGTGGTGGTGGCACTGGTGGTGGTGGCACTGGTGGTGTTGGTACTGGTGGTGGTGGTACTGGTGGTGGTGGCACTGGTGGTGGTGGTACTGGTGGTGGTGGCACTGGTGGTGGTGGCACTGGTGGTGGTGGGTGAGGTGGTGGTGGCACTGGTGGTGGTGGCACTGGTGGTGGTGGTACTGGTGGTGGTGGCACTGGTGGTGGTGGCACTGGTGGTGGTGGCACTGGTGGTGGTGGCACTGGTGGTGGTGGCACTGGTGGTGGTGGTACTGGTGGTGGTGGCACTGGTGGTGGTGGCACTGGTGGTGGTGGCACTGGTGGTGGTGGCACTGGTGGTGGTGGCACTGGTGGTGGTGGTACTGGTGGTGGTGGTACTGGTGGTGGTGGCACTGGTGGTGGTGGTACTGGTGGTGGTGGCACTGGTGGTGGTGGTACTGGTGGTGGTGGCACTGGTGGTGGTGGTACTGGTGGTGGTGGTACTGGTGGTGGTGGCACTGGTGGTGGTGGTACTGGTGGTGGTGGCACTGGTGGTGGTGGCACTGGTGGTGGTGGTACTGGTGGTGGTGGCACTGGTGGTGGTGGTACTGGTGGTGGTGGTGGCACTGGTGGTGGTGGCACTGGTGGTGGTGGTACTGGTGGTGGTGGTGGCACTGGTGGTGGTGGCACTGGTGGTGGTGGCACTGGTGGTGGTGGCACTGGTGGTGGTGGCACTGGTGGTGGTGGCACTGGTGGTGGTGGTACTGGTGGTGGTGGTTCTGGTGGTGGTGGTACTGGTGGTGGTGGCACTGGTGGTGGTGGCGCTGGTGGTGGTGGTACTGGTGGTGGTGGCACTGGTGGTGGTGGTACTGGTGGTGGTGGTACTGGTGGTGGTGGCACTGGTGGTGGTGGTACTGGTGGTGGTGGCACTGGTGGTGGTGGCACTGGTGGTGGTGGTACTGGTGGTGGTGGCACTGGTGGTGGTGGTACTGGTGGTGGTGGTGGCACTGGTGGTGGTGGCACTGGTGGTGGTGGTACTGGTGGTGGTGGTGGCACTGGTGGTGGTGGCACTGGTGGTGGTGGCACTGGTGGTGGTGGCACTGGTGGTGGTGGCACTGGTGGTGGTGGCACTGGTGGCACTGGTGGTGGTGGCACTGGTGGTGGTGGCACTGGTGGTGGTGGCACTGGTGGTGGTGGCACTGGTGGTGGTGGCACTGGTGGTGGTGGTACTGGTGGTGGTGGCACTGGTGGTGGTGGCACTGGTGGTGGTGGCACTGGTGGTGGTGGCACTGGTGGTGGTGGCACTGTGATACCCATTACTTCCAGGGCGAGGATGGTGGCCAAGCAAGATCTCCTTCCATCTAGTCTCTCTCCTTCTAGAGTTTCTCCTTCTAGTCTCTCTCCCTCTATTGTTTTATTAACTAGACGTTTCTCTCGCCTCAATCTCTCCCACATGAAGGAGCAACGACACAGAAACGTGCACCAAAAACACCGGAGACAGAAAACACAACTTTTGAGAGTTTGAGAAGGTCTTGCCTTGTATGGCCCAGTAGACCTTCTGCAGTGCTCCTCCTTACCTTCCTACAGATATTAGCAAAACCCAAACATTCAAAGCGAAGAACTACACATGTGTGCAATACCTTGGTACCTTTGTAGACGTTTCGCCCACCAGTGGCTTGATCAGTACATACATAGACAGAATCTGAAGACTAGAAATACGTACAAAAGAGAGTAGGAGATCAGTCCCTCAGTCTAGAAACAGATGAGAGAATGATCACCTCAAACTCCTTCTGATCTTTACTATTCTTCTCTGTATAGGACTGATGAAGCCACTGTGGGGCGAAACGTTTCCTCAATAAAGATACCCAAGTGTTGTACATGTGTCTAATTTATCATACCTTTGGTATACCTTTGATATACCTTTGGTATACCTTTGGTATACCTTTGGTATACCTTTGATATACCTTTGGTATACCTTTGGTATACCTTTGATATACCTTTGATATACCTTTGGTATACCTTTGATATACCTTTGGTATACCTTTGGTATACCTTTGATATACCTTTGATATACCTTTGGTATACCTTTGGTATACCTTTGATATACCTTTGGTATACCTTTGATATACCTTTGGTATACCTTTGATATACCTTTGGTATACCTTTGGTATACCTTTGGTATACCTTTGATATACCTTTGGTATACCTTTGATATACCTTTGATATACCTTTGGTATACCTTTGGTATACCTTTGATATACCTTTGGTATACCTTTGATATACCTTTGGTATACCTTTGATATACCTTTGGTATACCTTTGATATACCTTTGGTATACTTTTGGTATACCTTTGATATACCTTTGATATACCTTTGATATACATTTGGTATACCTTTAATATTCCTTTGATATACCTTTGATATACCTTTGATATACATTTGGTATACCTTTGATATACCTTTGATATACCTTTGAAGAGTTTCGCGAGTTTCACTACTCTTGGAGCCCGGCCATGGGCCAGGCTCGTCTGGTGCTTGCCTGGTCAACCAGGTTGTTGCTGCTGGAGGGCCCCCCTCCCCCACATATCCATCACAGCCTGGTTGATCTGGCACCCGGTGAAGATACTTGTCCAGTTGCCTCTTGAAGGCAATTACAAAACCGTCTAGAAATTAAAACATACTGGATACGTCCCTCTCAAACAACGACGAACTGACCCGGAGAAATAACAATCGTAACAGCAATAGAAATTGATTATATTACACAATACAAACAAAAACGAATGTTGATGAATGGTTCAGACAACCGATAAGTTGATATTATTAGACCCGACCCAGGTGGGCCTCTGGTGGCCTGGTGGTTAACGCTCTGGCTTCACACGGTGAGGGCCTGGGTTCGATTCCCAGCCAGAGTAGAAACATTGGACGTGTTTCTTTCCACCTGTTGTCTATGTTCCCCATCAGTAAAATGGGTACCTGGGTGTTAGTCGACTGGTGTGGGTCGCATCCTGGGACACTGACCTAAGGAGGCCTGGTCACAGACCGGGCCGCGGGGGCGATGACCCCCGGAACTCTCTCCAGGTAATCCAGGTAAAGGTGCTAATTACATCGACTCAAGGCTGAGGGACAGATTACCTAAAACTCCTCTTGTCCTTCACAATTCTCCTTCGTATGGACTGATGAAGTCACTGTGGGGCGAAACGTTTCCTCATTAAAGACACCGAAATGTTGCACGTGTCTAATTTATCACAAAAAATGGAATGATCTATAAATATAAACATCGTGTTTTTAACCCCGTGGGAATTTCTAAACAGGAAACACAGTCACTCGTGCAATAGACTAGATTTGTCGAATTCCCTATTTATAAGGTGTAAAATAGGCGTACGTAAGTTCCTTCAGGCCTTACGAGGGACGTCAGTTCCTTCAGGCCTTAAGAGGGACGTAAGTTCCTTCAGGCCTTAAGAGGGACGTAAGTTCCTTCAGGCCTTAAGAGGGACGTAAGTTCCTTCAGGCCTTAAGAGGGACGTAAGTTCCTTCAGGCCTTAAGAGGGACGTCAGTTCCTTCAGGCCTTAAGAGGGACGTAAGTTCCTTCAGGCCTTAAGAGGGACGTAAGTTCCTTCAGGCCTTAAGAGGGACGTCAGTTCCTTTAGGCCTTAAGAGGAACGTCAGTTCCTTCAGGCCTTAAGAGGAACGTCAGTTCCTTCAGGCCTTAAGAGGAACGTCAGTTCCTTCAGGCCTTAAGAGGAACGTCAGTTCCTTTAGGCCTTAAGAGGAACGTCAGTTCCTTCAGGCCTTAAGAGGAACGTCAGTTCCTTCAGGCCTTAAGAGGAACGTCAGTTCCTTTAGGCCTTAAGAGGGACGTCAGTTCCTTCAGGCCTTAAGGGGAACGTCAGTTCCTTCAGGCCTTAAGAGGAACGTCAGTTCCTTCAGGCCTTAAGAGGAACGTCAGTTCCTTCAGGCCTTAAGAGGAACGTCAGTTCCTTCAGGCCTTAAGAGGAACGTCAGTTCCTTTAGGCCTTAAGAGGGACGTCAGTTCCTTCAGGCCTTAAGGGGAACGTCAGTTCCTTCAGGCCTTAAGAGGAACGTCAGTTCCTTCAGGCCTTAAGAGGAACGTCAGTTCCTTCAGGCCTTAAGAGGGACGTCAGTTCCTTCAGGCCTTAAGAGGAACGTCAGTTCCTTCAGACCTTAAGAGGAACGTCAGTTCCTTCAGGCCTTAAGAGGAACGTCAGTTCCTTCAGGCCTTAAGAGGAACGTTAGTTCCTTCAGGCCTTAAGAGGGACGTCAGTTCCTTCAGGCCTTAAGAGGGACGTCAGTTCCTTCAGGCCTTAAGAGGAACGTCAGTTCCTTCAGGCCTTAAGAGGAACGTCAGTTCCTTTAGGCCTTAAGAGGAACGTCAGTTCCTTCAGGCCTTAAGAGGAACGTCAGTTCCTTCAGGCCTTAAGAGGGACGTCAGTTCCTTCAGGCCTTAAGAGGAACGTCAGTTCCTTCAGGCCTTAAGAGGGACGTCAGTTCCTTTAGGCCTTAAGAGGAACGTCAGTTCCTTCAGGCCTTAAGAGGAACGTCAGTTCCTTCAGGCCTTAAGAGGAACGTCAGTTCCTTCAGGCCTTAAGAGGAACGTCAGTTCCTTCAGGCCTTAAGAGGAACGTCAGTTCCTTCAGGCCTTAAGAGGAACGTCAGTTCCTTTAGGCCTTAAGAGGAACGTCAGTTCCTTCAGGCCTTAAGAGGAACGTCAGTTCCTTCAGGCCTTAAGAGGAACGTCAGTTCCTTCAGGCCTTAAGAGGAACGTCAGTTCCTTCAGGCCTTAAGAGGGACGTCAGTTCCTTCAGGCCTTAAGAGGGACGTCAGTTCCTTCAGGCCTTAAGAGGAACGTCAGTTCCTTCAGGCCTTAAGAGGGACGTCAGTTCCTTCAGGCCTTAAGAGGGACGTCAGTTCCTTCAGGCCTTAAGAGGGACGTCAGTTCCTTCAGGCCTTAAGAGGGACGTCAGTTCCTTCAGGCCTTAAGAGGGACGTCAGTTCCTTCAGGCCTTAAGAGGGACGTCAGTTCCCCAGTCTTCAAAAATGTTATTTACTCCCTCTAATTACCCTGTCCATAATTATTATCTCATTTGCTTTCCCTGCTTTCAGTTGTCCGCATTGATTTGTTAAGTTATACCAAGAATTAAGAAAAGATCCTGGACTTTACCTTACGAGATAGACAAGTAAATGCGATACACCAGTAGATTATAGGGGCAAGAATAAACGTGATATTAGGAGACAGAGGAACTCACGCGCCTCTTAGAGATTCCAGATACAGCTCCTGTCGACACACGAGTCAGTAGAACACTAGTAAAATATTACACGCCAATAGCACTATCACATATAAAATTGTGAGGAATGGTTTGAAAAAACGACAAGTTGAAGATTGAGACACTTATGCAACGTATGGGAATCTTTATTCAGGAAACGTTTCGCCACACAGTGGCTTCATCAGTCGAATACAAAGTAGAAAGGCATAAGGAGAGGAGGAGTTTGAGGTAATGAGTCCCTCAGCCTGGAGTCGATGTGTTCAGTCCATCAATCTTGTAAAATGTACAGCATAGAGCCGTAGACGTGGCTTATATACTGTAGTGAGGTGAGGCGAAGCAGGCGGAGGCGGGGTCATAGTGGTACCATCGACTCCAGACTGAGGGACTGATTACCTCAAACTCCTCCTCTCCTTACGCCTTTCTACTTTGTATTGGACTGATGAGGCCACTGTGTGGCGAAACGTTTCCTGAATAAAGATTCCCATATGTTTCATAAGTGTCTAAATCTACACACATATTACGCCATATTACCAACTTAATAACAACAGCACAACCTGCACACACCAAACCAACTTGACTTTAGAGAGGGAAGATCATGTCTGTCACAACTACTAAACCAATATGACAGGATTATGGAGGCACTGGAAGAAAGCTAAAATACAATCTTGGAATGATATATACAACAGGGAAAGTAGGCAAATGTATATTCAACTTATGATAGAGCACAAAGAGTAGCGGTAAATCATATCACGGGTGGGGTTAGAACCCACGATCAGAGTCGCAAAACTCCAGACCGACGCGTTAGCCATTGGGCCAGATAGCGGGAGATTTGCCTGTAAATATTTGCATTTGTGGTCACAGTGGTGGTCTATGCTAACCTTCCTATGGTGTAGAAATATACCTAGTTGGATGAATCTTATTGTGGCTAGCTGGCCCAGTGGCTAGAGCGTCGGTCTGGAGTTTTATGACTCTCTGACCGCGGGTTCTAACCCCATCCCTGGTATAGTTTGTTTACAATCGTGTCATTACGATTTCGTGAGTCAAGTAGAGGTAAGTAGTACCCCGAGGTACTCTCCTGGTGCCTCGACTGTTTCTTATCCTCAGAGCTGACGTAATAACATGACGTTCAGTGGTGACAAGTGGAGAATAACATGACGTTCAGTGGTGACAAGTGGAGAATAACATGACGTTCAGTGGTGACAAGTGGAGAATAACATGACGTTCAGTGGTAACAAGTGGACAATAACATGACGTTCAGTGGTGACAAGTGGAGAATAACATGACGTTCAGTGGTGACAAGTGCAGAATAACATGACGTTCAGTGGTAACAAGTGGAGAATAACATGACGTTCAGTGGTAACAAGTGGACAATAACATAACGTTCAGTGGTGACAAGTGCAGAATAACATGACGTTCAGTGGTAACAAGTGCAGAATAACATGACGTTCAGTGGTAACAAGTGGAGAATAACATGACGTTCAGTGGTGACAAGTGGACAATAACATGACGTACAGTGGTGACAAGTGGAGAATAACATGACGTTCAGTGGTGACAAGTGGACAATAACATGACGTTCAGTGGTAACAGGTGGACAATAACATAACGTTCAGTTTACCTGGAGTTTACCTGGAGAGAGTTTTGGGGGTTAACGCCCCCGCGGCCCGGTCTGTGACCAGGCCTCCTGGTGGATCAGCGCCTGATCAACCAGGCTGTTGCTGCTGGCTGCACGCAAACCAACGTACGAGCCACAGCCCGGCTGATCAGGAACTGACTTTAGGTGCTTGTCCAGTGCCAGCTTGAAGACTGCCAGGGGTCTGTTGGTAATCCCCCTTATGTGTGCTGGGAGGCAGTTGAACAGTCTCGGGCCCCTGACACTTATTGTATGGTCTCTTAACGTGCTAGTGACACCCCTGCTTTTCATTGGGGGGATGGTGCATCGTCTGCCAAGTCTTTTGCTTTCGTAGTGAGTGATTTTCGTGTGCAAGTTCGGTACTAGTCCCTCTAGGATTTTCCAGGTGTATATAATCACGTATCTCTCCCTCCTGCGTTCCAGGGAATACAGGTTTAGAAACCTCAAGCGCTCCCAATAATTGAGGTGTTTTATCTCCGTTATGCGCGCCGTGAAAGTTCTCTGTACATTTTCTAGGTCAGCAATTTCACCTGCCTTGAAAGGTGCTGTTAGAGTGCAGCAATATTCCAGCCTAGATAGAACAAGTGACCTGAAGAGTGTCATCATGGGCTTGGCCTCCCTAGTTTTGAAGGTTCTCATTATCCATCCTGTCATTTTTCTAGCAGATGCGATTGATACAATGTTATGGTCCTTGAAGGTGAGATCCTCCGACATAATCACTCCCAGGTCTTTGACGTTGGTGACAAGTGGAGAATAACATGACGTTCAGTGGTAACAAGTGGAGAATAACATGACGTTCAGTGGTGACAAGTGGAGAATAACATGACGTTCAGTGGTGACAAGTGGAGAATAACATGACGTTCAGTGGTGACAAGTGGAGAATAACATGACGTTCAGTGGTGACAAGTGGAGAATAACATGACGTTCAGTGGTGACAAGTGGAGAATAACATGACGTTCAGTGGTAACAAGTGGAGAATAACATGACGTTCAGTGGTGACAAGTGGAGAATAACATGACGTTCAGTGGTGACAAGTGGAGAATAACATGACGTTCAGTGGTGACAAGTGGAGAATAACATGACGTTCAGTGGTAACAAGTGGAGAATAACATGACGTTCAGTGGTGACAAGTGGAGAATAACATGACGTTCAGTGGTGACAAGTGGAGAATAACATGACGTTCAGTGGTAACAAGTGGAGAATAACATGACGTTCAGTGGTGACAAGTGGAGAATAACATGACGTTCAGTGGTGACAAGTGGAGAATAACATGACGTTCAGTGGTGACAAGTGGAGAATAACATGACGTTCAGTGGTAACAAGTGGAGAATAACATGACGTTCAGTGGTGACAAGTGGAGAATAACATGACGTTCAGTGGTAACAAGTGGAGAATAACATGACGTTCAGTGGTGACAAGTGGAGAATAACATGACGTTCAGTGGTGACAAGTGGAGAATAACATGACGTTCAGTGGTAACAAGTGGAGAATAACATGACGTTCAGTGGTGACAAGTGGAGAATAACATGACGTTCAGTGGTGACAAGTGGAGAATAACATGACGTTCAGTGGTAACAAGTGGAGAATAACATGACGTTCAGTGGTGACAAGTGGAGAATAACATGACGTTCAGTGGTAACAAGTGGAGAATAACATAACGTTCAGTGGTGACAAGTGGAGAATAACATAACGTTCAGTGGTAACAAGTGGAGAATAACATAACGTTCAGTGGTAACAAGTGGAGAATAACATAACGTTCAGTGGTGACAAGTGGAGAATAACATGACGTTCAGTGGTGACAAGTGGAGAATAACATGACGTTCAGTGGTAACAAGTGGAGAATAACATAACGTTCAGTGGTGACAAGTGGAGAATAACATAACGTTCAGTGGTAACAAGTGGAGAATAACATAACGTTCAGTGGTAACAAGTGGAGAATAACATAACGTTCAGTGGTAACAAGTGGAGAATAACATAACGTTCAGTGGTAACAAGTGGAGAATAACATAACGTTCAGTGGTAACAAGTGGAGAATAACATAACGTTCAGTGGTAACATGTGGAGAATAACATAACGTTCAGTGGTAACAAGTGGAGAATAACATAACGTTCAGTGGTAACAAGTGGAGAATAACATAACGTTCAGTGGTAACAAGTGGAGAATAACATAACGTTCAGTGGTAACAAGTGGACAATAACATAACGTTCAGTGGTAACAAGTGGACAATAACATAACGTTCAGTGGTGACAAGTGGACAATAACATAACGTTCAGTGGTGACAAGTGGACAATAACATAACGTTCAGTGGTAACAAGTGGACAATAACATGACGTTCAGTGGTGACAAGTGGAGAATAACATGACGTTCAGTGGTGACAAGTGGAGAATAACATGACGTTCAGTGGTGACAAGTGGAGAATAACATGACGTTCAGTGGTGACAAGTGGAGAATAACATAACGTTCAGTGGTGACAAGTGGAGAATAACATGACGTTCAGTGGTGACAAGTGGAGAATAACATAACGTTCAGTGGTGACAAGTGGACAATAACATGACGTTTAGTGGTAACAAGTGGACAATAACATAACGTTCAGTGGTAACAAGTGGACAATAACATAACGTTCAGTGGTAACAAGTGGACAATAACATAACGTTCAGTGGTGACAAGTGGACAATAACATAACGTTCAGTGGTAACAAGTGGACAATAACATGACGTTCAGTGGTGACAAGTGGAGAATAACATGACGTTCAGTGGTGACAAGTGGAGAATAACATGACGTTCAGTGGTGACAAGTGGAGAATAACATGACGTTCAGTGGTGACAAGTGGAGAATAACATGACGTTCAGTGGTGACAAGTGGAGAATAACATGACGTTCAGTGGTGACAAGTGGAGAATAACATAACGTTCAGTGGTGACAAGTGGACAATAACATGACGTTTAGTGGTAACAAGTGGACAATAACATAACGTTCAGTGGTGACAAGTGGAGAATAACATGACGTTCAGTGGTGACAAGTGGAGAATAACATAACGTTCAGTGGTAACAAGTGGAGAATAACATAACGTTCAGTGGTAACAAGTGGAGAATAACATAACGTTCAGTGGTAACAAGTGGACAATAACATAACGTTCAGTGGTAACAAGTGGACAATAACATAACGTTCAGTGGTAACAAGTGGACAATAACATAACGTTCAGTGGTAACAAGTGGACAATAACATAACGTTCAGTGGTAACAAGTGGACAATAACATAACGTTCAGTGGTAACAAGTGGACAATAACATGACGTTCAGTGGTAACAAGTGGACAATAACATGACGTTCAGTGGTAACAAGTGGACAATAACATGACGTTCAGTGGTAACAAGTGGACAATAACATGACGTTCAGTGGTAACAAGTGGAGAATAACATGACGTTCAGTGGTGACAAGTGGACAATAACATAACGTTCAGTGGTAACAAGTGGACAATAACATGACGTTCAGTGGTAACAAGTGGACAATAACATGACGTTCAGTGGTAACAAGTGGACAATAACATAACGTTCAGTGGTAACAAGTGGACAATAACATAACGTTCAGTGGTAACAAGTGGACAATAACATAACGTTCAGTGGTAACAAGTGGACAATAACATAACGTTCAGTGGTAACAAGTGGACAATAACATAACGTTCAGTGGTAACAAGTGGACAATAACATAACGTTCAGTGGTAACAAGTGGACAATAACATAACGTTCAGTGGTAACAAGTGGACAATAACATAACGTTCAGTGGTAACAAGTGGACAATAACATAACGTTCAGTGGTGACAAGTGGACAATAACATGACGTTCAGTGGTGACAAGTGGACAATAACATGACGTTCAGTGGTGACAAGTGGACAATAACATAACGTTCAGTGGTGACAAGTGGACAATAACATAACGTTCAGTGGTAACAAGTGGACAATAACATAACGTTCAGTGGTAACAAGTGGACAATAACATGACGTTCAGTGGTAACAAGTGGACAATAACATGACGTTCAGTGGTGACAAGTGGACAATAACACGACGTTCAGTGGTGACAAGTGGACAATAACATGACGTTCAGTGGTAACAAGTGGACAATAACATAACGTTCAGTGGTAACAAGTGGACAATAACATAACGTTCAGTGGTGACAAGTGGACAATAACATGACGTTCAGTGGTAACAAGTGGACAATAACATGACGTTCAGTGGTAACAAGTGGACAATAACATGACGTTCAGTGGTAACAAGTGGACAATAACATGACGTTCAGTGGTAACAAGTGGAGAATAACATGACGTTCAGTGGTGACAAGTGGACAATAACATAACGTTCAGTGGTAACAAGTGGAGAATAACATAACGTTCAGTGGTGACAAGTGGAGAATAACATAACGTTCAGTGGTGACAAGTGGAGAATAACATAACGTTCAGTGGTAACAAGTGGACAATAACATAACGTTCAGTGGTAACAAGTGGACAATAACATAACGTTCAGTGGTAACAAGTGGACAATAACATAACGTTCAGTGGTAACAAGTGGAGAATAACATAACGTTCAGTGGTAACAAGTGGACAATAACATAACGTTCAGTGGTAACAAGTGGACAATAACATAACGTTCAGTGGTAACAAGTGGACAATAACATAACGTTCAGTGGTAACAAGTGGACAATAACATAACGTTCAGTGGTAACAAGTGGACAATAACATAACGTTCAGTGGTAACAAGTGGACAATAACATAACGTTCAGTGGTAACAAGTGGACAATAACATAACGTTCAGTGGTAACAAGTGGACAATAACATGACGTTCAGTGGTGACAAGTGGACAATAACATGACGTTCAGTGGTAACAAGTGGACAATAACATAACGTTCAGTGGTAACAAGTGGACAATAACATAACGTTCAGTGGTAACAAGTGGACAATAACATAACGTTCAGTGGTAACAAGTGGACAATAACATGACGTTCAGTGGTGACAAGTGGACAATAACATGACGTTCAGTGGTAACAAGTGGACAATAACATAACGTTCAGTGGTAACAAGTGGACAATAACATAACGTTCAGTGGTGACAAGTGGACAATAACATGACGTTCAGTGGTGACAAGTGGACAATAACATGACGTTCAGTGGTGACAAGTGGACAATAACATGACGTTCAGTGGTGACAAGTTCCAACTGCTGACATAAGGAAAGAATAAGGAACTTAAAGGGGACACTACGAAACACAAGACCACAAAACAGAATAAAGGGAACATGTGAAGAATCTGGGAGTAATAATGTAAGCTGACCTTTCTTTCAGAGAATACAACTAGATAAATGTCACGACAACAAAAAAAAAATGACAGGAAAGATAATAATCATTTCGAAATAAAAGAAATGATGCCAGTGGAGATGCTTCTCAAATGCCTTGTGCTCTCTTGCTCAGAGTACTGTTCAGTGTTGACAGCTCCATTCAGGTCAGAAAAGATCAGATCAAGAACATATGTAGGGATTAGCAAGACACACGTCCAAGAGTTGAATATATTAAAATATTTCGTCTAAACGGTAGACATCTTCAGTCAAATACAGAGGAGAATAATTATGGAGACAGTAGCAATGGTGAGGTAAAGATGTCTTTAAAAGATACCCAACTGTTGCACGTGTCTCTTATTTATATTACTGTTGGTATTGGGTACCACTGTCATTATACACAAGTTTACAGTAAACACAGAGCCGATGAAGAGTTTAAATTACTGGGAACGCCTCAAAATCTTAGATATGTACTCACTGGAGTGGAGGAGAGAGAGGTACATGATAATATATACCTGGAAAGTGCTCGAGGGTCTGGTGCCAAATCTGAACACTGTCATAACAACATACTGGAGTGAGAGATATGGGAGGAAGTGTAAAATAAACCCAGTGAGGAGCAGGGGTGCTGTGGGCAAAATAAGAGAACACTGTATCAACATCCGTGAGCACAATAAGAGAACACTGTATCAACATCCGTGGGCACAATAAGAGAACACTGTATCAACATCCGTGGGCACAATAAGAGAACATTGTATCAACATCCGTGAGCACAATAAGAGAACACTGTATCAATATCCGTGGGCACAATAAGAGAACACTGTATCAACATCCGTGGGCACAATAAGAGAACACTGTATCAACATCCGTGGGCACAATAAGAGAACACTGTATCAACATTCATGGACACAATAAGAGAACACTGTATCAACATCCGTGGGCACAATAAGAGAACACTGTATCAACATCCGTGGCTCCAGATTATTCAACATCTTAACAGAAGATATCAGAAACACTGCTGGAACAAGTGTAGAAGTCTTCAAGTGGAAACTGGACAAGTATCTTCACCAGGTGCCAGATCAACCAGGCTGTGATGAATATGTGGGGCAGAGAACCACCAGCAGTAACAGCCTGGTTGACCAGGCTAGCACCAGATAAGCCTAGCTTAGAGCTGGGCTGCGGGATCAGAAAAACCTCTCGAAACTCTTCAAAGGTATATAAGAACATAAGAAAGAAGGAACACTGCAACAAGCCTACTGGCCAATGCGAGGCAGGTCCAATTCTCATACGGGCTCAGCCAAGTTTTCCCCTTCCCAGTAATGTGTTGTTTCCTTAGTAATGATGGAGTGAGGAAGGGGTGTGTGGGGGAGGGGAGGGTGCGGGAGGGGGAGAGTTCGAGTGAGGGGGAGGGGGAGAGTTGGAGTGTGGGGGAGGGAAGGAGGAAGAAAGTAAGGCAGGAGGTAAACCCAATGTCAACAAGGTAATTAGATTGTACCAATAACCTCAGGACCACACCCCTCACCTGTGTGTACTTACCCAGATGTGTTTGTGGGGGTTGAGTCACAGCTCCTGGACCACACCCCTCACCTGTGTGTACTTACCCAGATGTGTTTGTGGGGGTTGAGTCACAGCTCCTGGACCACACCCTTCACCTGTGTGTACTTACCCAGATGTGTTTGTGGGGGTTGATTCACAGCTCCTGGACCACACCCCTCACCTGTGTGTACTTACCCAGATGTGTTTGTGGGGGTTGAGTCACAGCTCCTGGACCACACCCCTCACCTGTGTGTACTTACCCAGATGTGTTTGTGGGGGTTGAGTCACAGCTCCTGGACCACACCCCTCACCTGTGTGTACTTACCCAGATGTGTTTGTGGGGGTTGAGTCACAGCTCCTGGACCACACCCCTCACCTGTGTGTACCCAGATGTGTTTGTAGGGGTTGAGTCATAGCTCCTGGACTACATCCCTCACCTGTGTGTACTTACGCAGATGTGTTTGTGGGGGTTGATTCACAGCTCCTGGACCACACCCCTCACCTGTGTGTATTTACCCAGATGTGTTTCTGGGGGTTGATTCACAGCTCATGGACCACACCCCTCACCTGCGTGTACTTACCCAGATGTGTTTCTGGGGGTTGATTCACAGCTCCTGGTGCACACCCCTCACCTGTGTGTACTTACCCAGATGTGTTTGTGAAGGTTATGTTACAGCTGCTGGTTTCACCCATTATTTAAAGTTGGGAGTTACCTCTCTCTCTCTCTCTCTCCTCCAATAAACCTTAAAGCCGACATGACAGTCATGTTAATTAACATAATTAACCACAACACGCTGCATTATGTAAATTGTAAATATTTGTAACCATATACAGCGTTTACATATTTCTGATGGACTTATAGGCCAGTGTGTTGCTGGGGTGAGACCAGTGTGTTGCTGGGGTGAGACCAGTGTGTTGCTGGGGTGAGACCAGTGTGTTGCTGGGGTGAGGCCAGTGTGTTGCTGGGGTGAGACCAGTGTGTTGCTGGGGTGAGGCCAGTGTGTTGCTGGGGTGAGGCCAGTGTGTTGCTGGGGTGAGGCCAGTGTGTTCCTGGGGTGAGACCAGTGTGTTGCTGGGGTGAGGCCAGTGTGTTGCTGGGGTGAGGCCAGTGTGTTGCTGGGGTGAGACCAGTGTGTTGCTGGGGTGAGGCCAGTGTGTTGCTGGGGTGAGACCAGTGTGTTGCTGGGGTGAGACCAGTGTGTTGCTGGGGTGAGACCAGTGTGTTGCTGGGGTGAGGCCAGTGTGTTGCTGGGGTGAGACCAGTGTGTTGCTGGGGTGAGACCAGTGTGTTGCTGGGGTGAGACCAGTGTGTTGCTGGGTGAGACCAGTGTGTTGCTGGGGTGAGACCAGTGTGTTGCTGGGGTGAGACCAGTGTGTTGCTGGGGTGAGACCAGTGTGTTGCTGGGGTGAGACCAGTGTGTTGCTGGGGTGAGGCCAGTGTGTTGCTGGGGTGAGACCAGTGTGTTGCTGGGGTGACGCCAGTGTGTTGCTGGGGTGAGACCAATGTGTTGCTGGGGTGAGACCAGTGTGTTGCTGGGGTGAGACCAGTGTTTAGCGGGGGTGAGACCAGTGTGTTGCTGGGGTTAGACCAGTGTGTTGCTGGGGTGAGACCAGTGTGTTGCTGGGGTGAGACCAGTGTGTTGCTGGGTGAGGCCAGTGTGTTGCTGGGGTTAGACCAGTGTGTTGCTGGGGTGAGACCAGTGTGTTGCTGGGGTGAGACCAGTGTGTTGCTGGGGTGAGACCAGTGTGTTGCTGGGGTGAGACCAGTGTGTCGCTGGGGTGAGACCAGTGTGTTGCTGGGGTTAGACCAGTGTGTTGCTGGGGTGAGGCCAGTGTGTAGCTGGGGTGAGGCCAGTGTGTTGCTGGGGTTAGACCAGTGTGTTGCTGGGGTGAGGCCAGTGTGTTGCTGGGGTGAGACCAGTGTGTTGCTGGGGTTAGACCAGTGTGTTGCTGGGGTGAGGCCAGTGTGTTGCTGGGGTTAGACCAGTGTGTTGCTGGGGTGAGACCAGTGTGTTGCTGGAGTGAGACCAGTGTGTTGCTGGGGTGAGACCAGTGTGTTGCTGGGGTGAGACCAGTGTGTTGCTGGGTGAGGCCAGTGTGTTGCTCACACCACCACCACACACCACACAACACCACCACCACCACAAACCACCACCAACCACCACCACCACACACCACCACCACACCACCACCACCACCACCACACACCACCACACACCACCACTACCACACACCACACCACCACACACCACCACACCACCACCACCACCATCACCACCACCACACACCCCCACCACACACCACCACCACACACCACACCACCACACACCACCACACACCACCACCACCACCACCACACACCACCACACACCACCACCACCACACAGCACAACCACCACACACCACCACCACACACCACAACCACACACCCCCACCAACACCACACACCACCACACACCACCACCACCACACACCACAACCACCACACACCACCACCACCACACACCACGACCACCACACACACCCACCACACACCACCACCACCACCACACCACCACCACACACCCCCACCACACACCACTACCACACACCACCACACACCACACCACCACCACACACCCCCACCACACACCACCACCACCACCACCACACCACCACCACCACCACACACCCCCACCACACACCACCACACACCACCACCACCACCACACCAAAACCACACACCACCACACACCACACACCACCACACACCACCACCACACCACCACCACCACACCCCCACCACACACCACCACCACACACCACCACACACCACCACCACCACCACCACACCACACACCACCACATACCACCACCACCACACCACCACCACACACCACCACACACCACCACACACCACAACCACACACCACCACCACCACCACCACACCACCACCACACACCACCACACACCACCACACACCACCACCACCACCACCACACCACCACCACACTCCCCCACCACACACCACCACCACACACCACCACAACACCACACACCACCACACACCACCACCACACACCACCACACACCACCACCACACACCACCACCACACCACCACCACACACCCCCACCACACACCACCACCACACACCACCACCACCACACCACCACCACACACCCCACCACACACCACCACCACACACCACCACACCACCACACACCACCACACCACCACACACCACCACACACCACACACCACACACCACCACACACCACCACACACCACCACCACACACCACCACACACCACCACCACCACACTCCCCCACCACACACCACCACCACACACCACCACACACCACCACACACCACCACACACCACCACACACCACACCACCACCACACACCACACCACCACACCACCACACACCACACACCACCACACCACCACACACCACACCACCACCACACACCACCACACACCACCACACACCAACACCACACCACCACACACCACACCACCACACACCACCACACACCACCACACACCAACACCACACCACCACACACCACCACACAACACCACACCACCACACACCACCACACACCACCACACACCACCACACAACACCACACCACCACACACCACCACACACCACCACACCACCACACACCACCACACACCACCACACACCACACACCACCACACCACCACACACCACCACACACCACCACACAACACCACACCACCACACACCACCACACCACCACACACCACCACACCACCACCACACCACCACACACCACCACACCACCACACACCACCACACACCACCACACACCACCACACAACACCACACCACCACACACCACCACACCACCACACACCACCACACAACACCACACCACCACACACCACCACACCACCACACACCACCACACCACCACACACCACCACACCACCACACACCACCACCACACACCACCACCACACACCACCACACACCACCACCACACACCACCACACACCACCACACACCACACAACACCACACCACCACACACCACCACACCACCACACACCACCACCACACCACCACCACACACCACCACCACACACCACCACCACACCACCACCACACACCACCACCACACACCACCACACCACCACACACCACCACACCACCACCACACACCACCACCACACACCACCACACACCACCACCACACACCACCACCACACACCACCACCACACCACCACCACACACCACCACCACACACCACCACCACACACCACCACCACACACCACCACCACACACCACCACACCACCACACACCACCACCACACACCACCACACACCACCACACACCACACACCACCACACACACCACACACACCACCACACACCACCACCACACCACCACACACCACCACCACACCACCACACCACCACACACCACCACACAACACCACACCACCACACACCACCACACCACCACACACCACCACCACACCACCACCACACACCACCACCACACACCACCACCACACCACCACCACACACCACCACCACACACCACCACACCACCACACACCACCACCACACACCACCACACACCACCACACACCACACACCACCACACACCACCACCACACACCACACACACCACACACACCACCACACACCACACACCACCACACACCACCACACACCACCACCACACAACACCACCACACACCACCACACACAACACCACCACACACCACCACCACACAACACCACCACACACCACCACACCACCACCACACACCACCACACCACCACCACACCACCACACACCACCACCACACACCACCACACAACACCACACAACACCACACCACCACACACCACCACACCACCACACACCACCACCACACACCACCACACACCACCACCACACACCACCACCACACACCACCACACCACCACACACCACCACCACACACCACCACACACCACCACACACCACCACCACACACCACACACACCACCACACACCACCACACACCACCACACACCACCACACACCACCACCACACAACACCACCACACACCACCACACACCACCACCACACACACCACACACCACCACCACACACCACACACACCACCACACACCACACACCACACACCACCACACCACCACCACACACCACACACCACCACACCACCACCACACACCAACACCACACACCACCACACACCACCACACACCACCACCACACACCAACACCACACACCACCACACACCACCACACACCACCACACCACCACACACCACCACACAACACCACACCACCACCACACACCACCACCACACACCACCACACACCACCACACACCACCACACACCACCACACCACCACACACCACCACACAACACCACACCACCACACACCACCACACACCACCACACACCACCACACACCACCACACACCACCACACCACACACCACCACACACCACCACACACCACCACACACCACCACACCACACACCACCACACACCACCACACACCACCACACACCACCACACACCACCACACACCACCACACACCACCACACACCACACCACCACACACCACCACACACCACCACACACCACCACACACCACCACACACCACCACCACACCACACACCACCACACACCACCACACACCACCACACACCACCACACACCACCACACACCACCACACACCACCACACACCACCACACACCACCACACACCACTACACACCACCACACACCACCACACACCACCACACACCACCACACCACACACCACCACACACCACCACACACCACCACACACCACCACACACCACCACACACCACCACACACCACCACACACCACCACACACCACCACACACCACCACACACCACCACACACCACCACACACCACCACACACCACCACACACCACCACACACCACCACACCACACACCACCACACACCACCACACACCACCACACACCACCACACACCACCACACACCACCACCATCAACCAGTGCTCTCAAGCACACAGACAAACACGGTTCAACCTTTTTACGAAATTGAAGAATGAGGAGTGTAGCTAGCCAGGTGTGTAGCCAGCCAGGAGTGTAGCCAGCCAGGTGTGTAGCCAGCCATGTGTGTAGCCAGCCAGGTGTGTAGCCAGCCAGGTGTGTAGCCAGCCAGGTGTGTAGCCAGCCAGGTGTGTAGCCAGCCAGGTGTGTAGCTAGCCAGGTGTGTAGCCAGCCAGGTGTGTAGCCAGCCAGGTGTGTAGCCAGCCAGGTGTGTAGCCAGCCAGGTGTGTAGCCAGCCAGGTGTGTAGCTAGCCAGGTGTGTAGCTAGCCAGGTGTGTAGCTAGCCAGGTGTGTAGCCAGCCAGGTGTGTAGCCAGCCAGGTGTGTAGCCAGCCAGGTGTGTAGCTAGCCAGGTGTGTAGCCAGCCAGGTGTGTAGCCAGCCAGGTGTGTAGCCAGCCAGGTGTGTAGCCAGCCAGGTGTGTAGCTAGCCAGGTGTGTAGCCAGCCAGGTGTGTAGCTAGCCAGGTGTGTAGCCAGCCAGGTGTGTAGCCAGCCAGGTGTGTAGCCAGCCAGGTGTGTTTGTGCAACCTTTGCTTCATGTCTACTCACGTCTCGCGTCATCTCATCATGTCTCCTACAACATCCTCATGTTTCTCTATGTATCATGTTTCATTAGTCATGTTTCATGTCTGTTTCATGTCTGTTTCATGTCTGTTTCACTGTTTCATGTCTGTTTCATGTCTGTTTCATGTCTGTTTCACTGTTTCATGTCTGTTTCACTGTTTCATGTCTGTTTCACTGTTTCATGTCTGTTTCATTGCCTCATGTCAATAATCCTGAACGAGCGATAACCACAGGAAGAGTTGAATGATAGCTCTGGGCCTTTCGTGTTGCCACCAACCCATCATCAGGAGCTTGCAATGAAGAAATAGAGATGTCGTGTACCTGGAGGTGAGAGGGAGTCCAGGTAGCGTCAGGTCGTGTACCTGGAGGTGAGAGGGAGTCCAGGTAGCGTCAGGTCGTGTACCTGGAGGTGAGAGGGAGTCGCAGGTAGCGTCAGGTCGTGTACCTGGAGGTGAGAGGGAGTCCAGGTAGCGTCAGGTCGTGTACCTGGAGGTGAGAGGGAGTCGCAGGTAGCGTCAGGTCGTGTACCTGGAGGTGAGAGGGAGTCGCAGGTAGCGTCAGGTCGTGTACCTGGAGGTGAGAGGGTGTCGCAGGTAGCATCAGGTCGTGTACCTGGAGGTGAGAGGGAGTCGCAGGTAGCGTCAGGTCGTGTACCTGGAGGTGAGAGGGTGTCGCAGGTAGCGTCAGGTCGTGTACCTGGAGGTGAGAGGGAGTCCAGGTAGCGTCAGGTCGTGTACCTGGAAATGAGAGGGAGTCGCAGGTAGCGTCAGGTCGTGTACCTGGAGGTGAGAGGGAGTCGCAGGTAGCGTCAGGTCGTGTACCTGGAGGTGAGAGGGAGTCCAGGTAGCGTCAGGTCGTGTACCTGGAGGTGAGAGGGAGTCGCAGGTAGCGTCAGGTCGTGTACCTGGAGGTGAGAGGGAGTCGCAGGTAGCGTCAGGTCGTGTACCTGGAGGTGAGAGGGATTCGCAGGTAGCGTCAGGTCGTGTACTTGGAGGTGAGAGGGAGTCGCAGGTAGCGTCAGGTCGTGTACCTGGAGGTGAGGGGGAGTCGCAGGTAGCGTCAGGTCGTGTACCTGGAGGTGAGGGGGAGTCGCAGGTAGCGTCAGGTCGTGTACCTGGAGGTGAGGGGGAGTCGCAGGTAGCGTCAGGTCGTGTACCTGGAGGTGAGAGGGAGTCGCAGGTAGCGTCAGGTCGTGTACCTGGAGGTGAGAGGGAGTCGCAGGTAGCGTCAGGTCGTGTACCTGGAGGTGAGAGGGAGTCGCAGGTAGCGTCAGGTCGTGTACTTGGAGGTGAGAGGGAGTCGCAGGTAGCGTCAGGTCGTGTACTTGGAGGTGAGAGGGAGTCGCAGGTAGCGTCAGGTCGTGTACCTGGAGGTGAGAGGGAGTCGCAGGTAGCGTCAGGTCGTGTACTTGGAGGTGAGGGGGAGTCGCAGGTAGCGTCAGGTCGTGTACCTGGAGGCGATAGGGAGTCGCAGGTAGCGTCAGGTCGTGTACCTGGAGGTGAGAGGGAGTCGCAGGTAGCGTCAGGTCGTGTACTTGGAGGTGAGGGGGAGTCGCAGGTAGCGTCATGTCGTGTACCTGGAGGCGAGAGGGAGTCGCAGGTAGCGTCAGGTCGTGTACCTGGAGGTGAGAGGGAGTCGCAGGTAGCGTCAGGTCGTGTACCTGGAGATGAGAGGGAGTCGCAGGTAGCGTCAGGTCGTGTACCTGGAGGTGAGAGGGAGTCGTAGGTAGCGTCAGGTCGTGTACCTGGAGGCGAGAGGGAGTCGCAGGTAGCGTCAGGTCGTGTACCTGGAGGCGAGAGGGACTCTTGAGATAGCGTCAGGTCGCTACTCGCCTCTCATACCTCACTTGCAGGTCTATGTACACCGGTCTGCCATTACCAGTTGACGTCAGGTACGTACCTGTTTGTTACCTGTACGCGTCTGGTTAGGTCAGTGCCCCCGTGGCCACACCAGGTCTTGTTGCTGGCTTGATCCACCAGGCTGTTTCTGCCACGCCAGTACAACCATACTTACTAGACTGGTAATTCATGTGAGGGAGAGACCAGGAAGGACGGTGGGGGGTGGGGGCTGGGGAGGGGAGTAAAGGGAAGGGGGTTGTGGAGGAGGAAGAAGAATGGAAGTGGATGGAGGGGAAGGGGGAGAGAGGGGGAAGGGAGAAGGGGAAGGAAGGGGAGAGGGGGAAGGGAGAAGGGGAAGGAAGGGGAGAGGGGGAAGGGGAGGGGGAGAGGGGTGCAGGTGGAAAGGCTTACACAGAGTTAGTGATGAACAAACTTGGCCCATTACTCCGTGCCTATCAGTGGGCGGTGCCACCCACACTAGCGAGGGGTGGGCGGTGCCACCCACACTAGTGAGGGGTGGGCGGTGCCACCCACACTAGTGAGGGGTGGGCGGTGCCACCCACACTAGTGAGGGGTGGACGGTGCCACCCACACTAGTGAGGGGTGGGCGGTGCCACCCACACTAGTGAGGGGTGGGCGGTGCCACCCACACTAGTGAGGGGTGGACGGTGCCACCCACACTAGCGAGGGGTGGACGGTGCCACCCACACTAGTGAGGGGTGGACGGTGCCACCCACACTAGTGAGGGGTGGGCGGTGCCACCCACACTAGTGAGGGGTGGGCGGTGCCACCCACACTAGTTAGGGGTGGGCGGGGCCCCCCACACTAGTGAGGGGGGGGCGGTGCCACCCACCCTAGTGAGGGGTGGGCGGTGCCACCCACACTAGTGAGGGGTGGGCGGTGCCACCCACACTAGTGAGGGGTGGGCGGTGCCACCCACACTAGCGAGGGGTGGGCGGTGCCACCCACACTAGTGAGGGGTGGTCGGTGCCACCCACACTAGTGAGGGGTGGGCGGTGCCACCCACACTAGTGAGGGGTGGACGGTGCCACCCACACTAGCGAGGGGTGGACGGTGCCACCCACACTAGTGAGGGGTGGGCGGTGCCACCCACACTAGTGAGGGGTGGGCGGTGCCACCCACACTAGTGAGGGGTGGACGGTGCCACCCACACGCGCGAGGGGTGGGCGGTGCCACCCACACTAGTGAGGGGTGGGCGTTGCCACCCACACTAGTGAGGGGTGGGCGGTGCCACCCACACTAGGGGTGGGCGGTGCCACCCACACTAGTGAGGGGTGGGCGGTGCCACCCACACTAGTGAGGGGTGGGCGGTGCCACCCACACTAGTGAGGGGTGGGCGGTGCCACCCACACTAGTGAGGGGTGGGCGGTGCCACCCACACTAGCGAGGGGTGGGCGGTGCCACCCACACTAGCGAGGGGTGGGCGGTGCCACCCACACTAGTGAGGGGTGGGCGGTGCCACCCACACTAGTGAGGGGTGGGCGGTGCCACCCACACTAGTGAGGGGTGGGCGGTGCCACCCACACTAGTGAGGGGTGGGCGGTGCCACCCACACTAGCGAGGGGTGGGCGGTGCCACCCACACTAGCGAGGGGTGGGCGGTGCCACCCACACTAGTGAGGGGTGGGCGGTGCCACCCACAATAGTGAGGGGTGGGCGGTGCCACCCACAATAGTGAGGGGTGGGCGGTGCCACCCACAATAGTGAGGGGAGGGCGGTGCCACACACAATAGTGAGGGGAGGGCGGTGCCACCCACACTAGTGAGGGGTGGGCGGTGCCACCCACACTAGTGAGGGGTGGGCGGTGCCACCCACACTAGTGAGGGGTGGGCGGTGCCACCCACACTAGTTAGGGGTGGGCGGTGCCACCCACACTAGTGAGGGGTGGGCGGTGCCACCCACAATAGTGATGGGTGGGTAGTGCCACCCACAATAGTGAGGGGTGGGCAGTGCCACGCACACTAGTGTGGGGTGGGCAGTGCCACGCACACTAGTGAGGGGTGGGCGGTGCCACCCACAATAGCGAGGGGTGGGCGGTGCCACCCACCTTCAGGGAGGGGTATGGATGGGTAGCTAGGCTTTGGATTGGGCGGTAGGAAAGGGCAGGGTTAACAGGAGTGGGTTAGGGAATGGGGAGGGGTTAGGGGGAGGGGGAAGGGGTAGGGGGAAGGGGAAGGGGAAGGGGAAGGGGTAGGGGGAGGGGCTGCAGCAGGTGGTAGTGGCGACCAGACTCAATCTGACCCGAAATCAACTTAGTCCACTCGTTAAGCACCCCCTCCCCCTCCCTCCCCCTCCTCTTCCCCCTTCCTGCATTATCTCATTTACCCCCTCCTTCTTCTCCCTAACCCCCCACATACCATTTCTCCCACCCCCTCCCACTTACTATCCCGGTATAAATCTTAGTAATAGATTGGTCCAGTAGGTGATATGGACCTGCCTAGCATGGTCCAGTAGGTGATATGGACCTGCCTAGCATGGGTCAGTAGGTGACTTGGACCTGCCTAGCATGGTCCAGTAGGTGACTTGGACCTGCCTAGCATGGTCCAGTAGGTGACTTGGACCTGCCTAGCATGGTCCAGTAGGTGATATGGACCTGCCTAGCATGGTCCAGTAGGTGACTTGGACCTGCCTAGCATGGGCCAGTAGGTGACTTGGACCTGCCTAGCATGGGCCAGTAGGTGACTTGGACCTGCCTAGCATGGGCCAGTAGGTGAGATGGACCTGCCTAGCATGGTCCAGTATGTGACTTGGACCTGCCTAGCATGGGCCAGTAGGTGACCTGGACCTGCCTAGCATGGGCCAGTAGGTGACTTGGACCTGCCTAGCATGGTCCAGTAGGTGACTTGGACCTGCCTAGCATGAGCCAGTAGGTGACTTGGACCTGCCTAGCATGGTCCAGTAGATGACTTGGACCTGCCTAGCATGAGCCAGTAGGTGACTTGGACCTGCCTAGCATGGTCCAGTAGGTGACTTGAACCTGCCTAGCATAGTCCAGTAGGTGATTGGACCTGTCTAGCATAGTCCAGTAGGTGACTTGAACCTGTCTAGCATGGGCCAGTAGGTGACTTGGACCTGCCTAACATGGTGCCAGTAGGTGACTCAGACCTGCCTAGCATGGGGCCAGTAGGTGACTCGGACCTGCCTAGCATGGGGCCAGTAGGTGACTCAGACCTGCCTAGGATGGGGCCAGTAGGTGACTCGGACCTGCCTAGCATGGGGCCAGTAGGTGACTCAGACCTGCCTAACATGAGGCCAGTAGGTGACTCAGACCTGCCTAACATGAGGCCAGTAGGTGACTCAGACCTGCCTAACATGAGGCCAGTAGGCCTGCTGCAGTGTTAGAAGTGACCGAGCAGTAGCACTATGTCTCTAATTTTGTTAAAATACTTATTGTTCCTGTAACTCCCTTTGTCTGGTGAGGTCCTTTGATATCAGCTGATATGCCATTTGATATATAAAGTCGAAAATGATCTCTGTATCTGTTCCAGCTCTAATATTTCTCCTGCTCTGAACGGGGCCGTCAACACTGAACAATACTCTAAGCGAGAGAGCACAATATATTTGACCAGTGTCACCACTGACACTTATTTCCCCCTGTTTTGAAAGTTCTCATTATCCACCCGGTCATCTTCCTGGCTTTTGTGATATTTGTATTACTGTGTTCTTTAAGAGGAAGGTCTGCTGAAATTGTTACTCCCAGGTCCTTCAGGTGTTCCTTTACCAGGGTTTCTTTTCACCTCTCTCCGTTATCTTCCCCTCTCCCTTTGCCCTCTCCTTCCTCTCCTTTTCCTTCTCTCTCTTGTTCGTCTCCCTCGCTTAGGAAGGTGGACAGGAGATGCAGTCGTGATCTACTTAGTCTTGTACACAGATGGGGTCCTGGCACAGGTGGTCCTTCTGGCACTAGTGGTCCTGGCACTTGTGGTCCTGGTACTAGTGGTCCTGGCACTAGTGATCCTGGCACTAGTGGTCCTCCTGGCACTGATTATCTCCTACAAGCCAGTAATTACCAACCAGACAGAGATACAGCAACATGAGATAAAGTGAAGGACACAGATGAGAGAGTGATAACACAGGAGGATATATAGAGACAAACGAATGATGGTGAAAGTTTTTCTTTTTCGGGCCACCCTGCCTTGGTGGGAATCGGCCAGTGTGATAATAAAAAAAAAAAAAAAAAAACGAAGAGATGGGAGACAAAACTGAAGATGAGAGATGGGCAATGTGGGAAGGTCTGAAATTTCAGTCACTCAAGTAACTACAACAACCCCCACCTTCCTTCCCCTCACCCCCACCTTCCCCTCACCCCCACCTTCCCCTCACCCCCACCTTCCCCTCACCCCCCACCTTCCCCTCCTCACTTTCTCAGACATCTAAAGTTCGCATCAAAATTACTTTCTTAATGGAGTGGATTAATATGAGGTCAGTGATCTTGTTCTCCTGTCCTTGTTCTCCTGCCCTTTTTCTCCTGCTCTTGTTCTCCTGTCCTTGTTTTCCTACCCTTGTTCTCCTGCCCTTGTTCTCCTGCCCTTGTTCTCCTGTCCTTGTTCTCCTGTCCTAGTTCTCCTGTCCTTGTTCTCCTGTCCATGTTCTCCTGTCCCTGTTCTCCTGTCCTTGTTCTCCTGTCCTTGTTCTCCTGTCCTTGTTCTCCTGTCCTTGATCTTTATGTCCTTGTTCTATTTATGTTCTTGTCTTTGTTCTTCCGTTCTTGTTCTCCTGCCCTTGTTATTTTGTCCTTGTTCCCCCTCTCCCCTTGTTCTCGTTTCCCCTCTCCACTTGTTCTTGTTTCCCCTCTCTTCCTGTTTCCCCTTTCCCTTTGTTCTTGCTTCCCCTCTCCCCTTGTTCTTCCTTCCCCTTTCCCCTTGTTCTTGTTTTCCCCTCTTCCCTCGTTCTTGCTTCCCCTCCCCTCTTGCTTCCCCTCTCCCCTTGTTCTTGCTTCCCCTTTCCCCTTGTTCTTGCTTCCCCTCTTCCCTCGTTCTTGCTTCCCCTCCCCTCTTGCTTCCCCTCTCCCCTTGTTCTTGCTTCCCCTCTCCCCTTGTTCGTCCTTCCCCTTTCCCCTTGTTCTTGCTTCCCCTCTCCACTTGTTCTTGTTGCCCCTCTCTTCCTGTTTACCCTTTCCCTTTGTTCTTGCTTCCCCTCTTCCCTTGTTCTTGCTTCCCCTCTTCCCTCGTTCTTGCTTCCCCTCTTCCCTTCATCACGGGTGACAGCATACACAGTGAGGTCTGCAAGAATACCAGCAACAGTAGGCCAATGGATATTCAATTTCTGTAAATACAACGGAGCAGATGTAAACAGAATAAGGAGTACCCGCAGGGAGTGTCTTGGTGCCGCTACTGTTTCTTATAGCTGACATACCTGGAGTGTACATGGTATTCCGGGGGTCAGCGCCCCCCCACGGCCCGGTCCATGACCAAATCTCGTAGATAAAAGCAACCAGAGTTTTGTATCATAATTTGCGGATAAAATTGACATAAAAATCGCCTCAGTAGAAGATATTGAAGACTTGCAAGATGTGAACAAGGTGTTACGGTGGAGAATAACATGACGTTCAGTGGTGACAAGTGGAGTATAACATGACGTTCAGTGGTGACAAGTGGAGAATAACATGACGTTCAGTGGTGACAAGTGGAGAATAACATGACGTTCAGTGGTGACAAGTGGAGAATAACATGACGTTCAGTGGTAACAAGTGGAGAATAACATAACGTTCAGTGGTAACAAGTGGAGAATAACATGACGTTCAGTGGTGACAAGTGGAGAATAACATGACGTTCAGTGGTAACAAGTGGAGAATAACATGACGTTCAGTGGTAACAAGTGGAGAATAACAAGAACATGTGAAAATCCTGTTCCTTTCAAGGTTGATGCCCAAGTTCAGGGCAGGAAAAATATCAGAGCTGGAACAAATACAGAACGCAAGAAAATCAACAAACAGAACGAAAGGAACACGCGAAGATCATCAAATAGAAGGAAAGGAACACTAGAAGGACCTGGGAGTAACAATGTCAGCAGAACTTTCTTTTATAGAACGCTGTAATACAAATATCACGACAACCAGGAAGATGACAGGATGGATAATGAGAACTTTCAAAACAAAAGAAATAAGTATCAATGGTGACACTGGTCAAATATCTTGTGCTCTCTCACCTAGAGTATTGTTCAGTGTTGACGGCCCCGTTCAGAGCAGGAGGAATATCAGAGCTGGAACAGATGTACAGATCATTTACGACCCACAGAGATAATTAAGCATTTAAATTACTGTCAACGTCTCAGAGTTCTAAATGTGTACTTACCGAAGCGGATGACACACACACACACACACACACACACACACAGTAACAAGTTGGAAGTTGAAGACACAGATGAATCATAGGGATGTTAGGAAGTATTTCTTCAGCCACAGAGTAGTCAGTAAGTGGAATAGTTTGGGAAGCGATGTAGTGGAGGCAGGATCCATACATAGCTTTAAGCAGAGGTATGATAAAGCTCATGGTTCAGGGAGAGTAACCTAGTAGCGATCAGTGAAGAGGCAGGGCCAGGATCTCGGACTCGACCCCCGCAACCTCAACTAGGTGAGTACAACTAGGTGAGTACACACACACACACACATTATATATATATATATATATATATATATATATATATATATATATATATATATATATATATATATATATATATATATACAATAAGAGAACACTGTGTCAACATGCGTGGACCAAGATTCAACCTGCTACCAGCAAATATCAGAAATATTACCACAGGAAATATTAACGTTTATCAAGAGGACACTGGACCACCACCTCTCCTGCTTTTCCACCTTTGAAGGAATGCAAGCAGGCAGGGAAAGGAGGCCCGAAGAAAAGCCTAGAAGGAAGGAAGACAGGAAGGAAGGCAGGGAGGAAGGCAGGAAGGCAGGAAGGAAGGCAGGAAGAGGCAATCAGGAAGATGGTATCGCCGGTTCCATGATCCACCCAGTCATTAATCATCGCCTCGCTTGCTTCCTGTTACAATAATTACTTCCTATACCACCTTCCTCAACACATGTGCCTGTGTGTGTGTGTGTGTGTGTGTGTGTGTGTGTGTGTGTGTGTGTGTGTGTGTGTGTTGCGTAGAAGATAAGCAAAATATATAGCGTACACTGACATAAAAGTCTCAACAAGTGTGATCATGGTAATAACACCTCACAAAACACCTGCAAAAACAATAACTGGAAAAGTAGACAGAAGGATATTAAACTTGCTAACAAATAGAATGAAAATAGTAACAAATAAACAATGAGAGACTGACACAGTGAAAAGCTCAGTTCCCCCAAGACACAGTACTCAACCCGAGACACAGTACTCAACCCGAGACACAGTACTCAACCCGAGACACAGTACTCAACCCGAGATACAGTACTCAACCCGAGACACAGTACTCAACCTGAGACACAGTACTCAACCCGAGATACAGTACTCAACCCGAGACACAGTACTCAACCCACTTCTCTATCATATCCGACAGATACAAATCATTGCATACACAACTAATATTCAGCTAATATAGACCAAGCTGAGGAATTAGACACACGTGCAACATCTGGGTGTCTTTCGTTGTAGACGTTTCGCCCACCGATGACTTTATCAACACAGATTGAAGGACGTAATTGGAAGACAGTAGAAGTATATACACGAGATGAAGTAATGAGTCCCTCAGTCTTGGAGATGGTGAAGATCAATCTTGAAGACTACGGCACTCATCAGTACCTCCAAGACTGAGGGACTGATTACCTCATCTTTTGTATACACTTCTACTGTATTCCAATTATATCCTTGAATCTGTGTTGATAAAGTCACCGGTGGGCAAAACGTCTATAACAAAGACAGACACCCAGATGTTGCACATGTGTCTAATTCCTCAACATGTAGGTATTGTCTACCACAGATAGACACAGACCAAGTTAAATTCTGCTTCCTTTCGTGTAATTCATCAAATTAATCAGAACAGAGTAATACAGTGTGTGACGGAAGCCAAGAATAATCTATGTTAATTCCCTTTTCCTCTGATTTCAGAGCACAAACCTCTGGTTCCTCCAGCAAATCTTAAAAGTGGGCCACAGACAACAATAACGCATTTTCCGGCATATAAGGCGCACTTTTCCCCATCAAGAAAGTCTTGAAAAATCAACCTGCGCCTTATATGCTCAAGGGTAGGCTTTTTGGTTAAGCTTTAGCGGGTGTTTACTAACGTTACGCTCCTGCGCCTTATATGCCGGAAAATACACTTATGTTCTATGAGTGCTAATTTAAGGAAAAAAAAACGAAACTGGAGCCAGTGAATATAGATTTTATAGGAATGATTTAGGAGTGATAATGAGAGGGGCTTGGACATCCACCAGGCTAGTGTGAGTGGAAGCAAATGTTTTATGACTTGATGTGCTGTTAGAGTGTCAGCAAAATAATATGAAGGGATTCAGGGAAACTGGTTAGCCGGACTTGAGTCCTGGAGGTGGCAAGTACAATGCCTGCACTCTAAAAGTAGGGGATACTACAGTTCTGAACTGTAGTATCGGCAAACATCTCTGGCAAGACAGAGGTGTTTGGTGAATAATGGTAAAAGTGTTTTTTTTCGGGCCACCCTGCCTCGGTGGGAGACGGCCGATGCGTTGAAAAAACGTCAGATCGCCTCACATTCAAAGATCACAACTCTGGTGGCCTGGTGGTTAACGCTCTGGCTTCACACGGTGAGGGCCTGGGTTCGATTCCCAGCCAGAGTAGAAACATTGGACGTGTTTCTTTCCACCTGTTGTCTATGTTCCCCATCAGTAAAATGGGTACCTGGGTGTTAGTCGACTGGTGTGGGTCGCATCCTGGGACACTGACCTAAGGAGGCCTGGTCACAGACCGGGCCGCGGGGGCGTTGACCCCCGGAACTCTCTCCAGGTAAACTCCAGGTGTTACCACACCCGCAAGGCAGATGGTATCCTGGATAACTAGAACCTTCAAAACGAGGTGCCAAGCCAGTGCTGACACTCAAGTCACTTGTTCTCTCAAGACTCCAATCTTGAATACTGCTGTACAAAATTACAGAACTGGAAAATGTGCAGAGAGCCTTCAGTGCTCGTATAACTTGAGTCAAGCAGCTGAACTACTGGGAACACCTGAAGTCCAACCTTGAACTGCACTCCCTGGATTGTAGGCGAGAAAGATACCTCAAAATTTACACCAGGAAAACTCTGGAGGGATTGCTCCCAAATCTACACACCAAGATCACTCCCTACGAGAGTAGGGAGTGACTTCAGTGTGTAGATTTGGCAGACGGTGCAAAATACCTTCAATAAAAAGTAGGGATGCCAAGAATACACTAAGACATAAGTGTAAAGGGACCAAGACTCTTCAACATACATAAGAGGAATTACCAACACTTGGCTGTCTACAAGAAGGAAATCGATAAATTCCTCAAGTTAGTTCCCGATCAGCTAGGCTGTGGTGCATACTTAGTCAGCATGTTGCTAGAACCAACAACCTGGTTGATCAGTCTGGCACCTACAATAGTTAATTTAGCTACAGAACTTCACACAGGCAACAAAAAGACCAACGATATACGAATATAAGGAGAACGACCATATTGCAGATTTACGTCAAGAGATGGCGCCACCTTGCACTCCACAGACAGGTATGAACGTGATGCAGATTGCAAGAGTGCCGTGAAAAATGCCACTGCCGGTTAGAATGCTTTAGAGCGGCAGACACACACGGGTATATGAGTGCCATCTACGAGCGCGCTCAGGCACTAGTAACTTACAATAGCAGTGCCTACAGATGGCACTGCTATACATTGCAAAGTGCCATCTGTGAGCGGGAAATGTAACTATTCTCACATCTCAAGCTTATAACAGACGCCAATATATATATATATATATATATATCGTGCCGAATAGGTAAAAATTGGTCAATTTGTACCAAAAGAACCTTAGGAAACTTATCTGACCTTATTATAACAAGCGCAATTTAATTTAGCATAATTCAACTAAATATATTTTTTCTCGAATTTTTCGCTTGCCATATTCGGCAAGAAGAACGTTGCTATTTATGCCAAAAATCGCAAGTTTTACCTATTCAGCACGACATATATACACACTGAAATATATATATACACCTCTCAGTGTATATACACTGTGAGGTGTATATCTCAGTGTATATACACTGAGAGGTGTATATCTCAGTGTATATACACTGAGAGGTGTATATCTCAGTGTATATACACTGAGAGGTGTATATCTCAGTATATATACACTGAGAGGTGTATATCTCAGTGTATATACACTGAGAGGTGTATATCTCAGTGTATATACACTGAGAGGTGTATATCTCAGTGTATATACACTGAGAGGTGTATATCTCAGTGTATATACACTGAGAGGTGTATATCTCAGTGTATATACACTGAGAGGTGTATATCTCAGTGTATATACACTGGTAGTTTACATTAATCAGTATTTTAGGTATTAAAGTATTCTTGACTGGTGGTGTACAGGTGACATGTAGCCTTAATGACCCTCGTGTAGTAGATAGTCTTGAAACCCCATTAACCAACCAACCAGCCTTAATGACCCTCGTGTAGTAGATAGTCTTGAAACCCCATTAACCAACCAACCAGCCTTAATGACCCTCGTGTAGTAGATAGTCTTGAAACCCCATTAACCAACCAACCAGCCTTAATGACCCTCTTGTAGTAGATAGTCTTGAAACCCCATTAACCAACCAACCAGCCTTAATGACCCTCGTGTAGTAGATAGTCTTGAAACCCCATTAACCAACCAACCAGTCTTAATGACCCTCGTGTAGTAGATAGTCTTGAAACCCCATTAACCAACCAACCAGTCTTAATGACCCTCGTGTAGTAGATAGTCTTGAAACCCCATTAACCAACCAACCAGCCTTAATGACCCTCGTGTAGTAGATAGTCTTGAAACCCCATTAACCAACCAACCAGTCTTAATGACCCTCGTGTAGTAGATAGTCTTGAAACCCCATTAACCAATCAACCAGTCTTAATGACCCTCGTGTAGTAGATAGTCTTGAAACCCCATTAACCAACCAACCAACCTTAATGACCCTCGTGTAGTAGATAGTCTTGAAACCCCATTAACCAACCAACCAGCCTTAATGACCCTCTTGTAGTAGATAGTCTTGAAACCCCATTAACCAACCAACCAGCCTTAATGACCCTCGTGTAGTAGATAGTCTTGAAACCCCATTAACCAACCAACCAGTCTTAATGACCCTCGTGTAGTAGATAGTCTTGAAACCCCATTAACCAACCAACCAGTCTTAATGACCCTCGTGTAGTAGATAGTCTTGAAACCCCATTAACCAACCAACCAGCCTTAATGACCCTCGTGTAGTAGATAGTCTTGAAACCCCATTAACCAACCAACCAGTCTTAATGACCCTCGTGTAGTAGATAGTCTTGAAACCCCATTAACCAATCAACCAGTCTTAATGACCCTCGTGTAGTAGATAGTCTTGAAACCCCATTAACCAACCAACCAACCTTAATGACCCTCGTGTAGTAGATAGTCTTGAAACCCCATTAACCAACCAACCAGCCTTAATGACCCTCGTGTAGTAGTCTTGAAACCCCATTAACCAACCAACCAGTCTTAATGACCCTCGTGTAGTAGATGGTTGGTTAATGGGGTTTCAAGACTACTACACGAGGGTCATTAAGACTGGTTGGTTGGTTAATGGGGTTTCAAGACTATCTACTACACGAGGGTCATTAAGGCTGGTTGGTTAGTTAATGGGGTTTCAAGACTATCTACTACACGAGGGTCATTAAGGCTGGTTGGTTGGTTAATGGGGTTTCAAGACTAACCAGCCTTAATGACCCTCGTGTAGTAGTCTTGAAACCCCATTAACCAACCAACCAGCCTTAATGATCCTCGTGTAGTAGATAGTCTTGAAACCCCATTAACCAACCAACCAGCCTTAATGACCCTCGTGTAGTAGATAGTCTTGAAACCCCATTAACCAACCAACCAGTCTTAATGACCCTCGTGTAGTAGATAGTCTTGAAACCCCATTAACCAACCAACCAGTCTTAATGACCCTCGTGTAGTAAATAGTCTTGAAACCCCATTAACCAACCAACCAGTCTTAATGACCCTCGTGTAGTAGATAGTCTTGAAACCCCATTAACCAACCAACCAGCCTTAATGACCCTCGTGTAGTAGATAGTCTTGAAACCCCATTAACCAACCAACCAGTCTTAATGACCCTCGTGTAGTAGATAGTCTTGAAACCCAATTAACCAACCAACCAGCCTTAATGATCCTCGTGTAGTAGATAGTCTTGAAACCCCATTAACCAACCAACCAGTCTTAATGACCCTCGTGTAGTAGATAGTCTTGAAACCCAATTAACCAACCAACCAGTCTTAATGACCCTCGTGTAGTAGTCTTGAAACCCCATTAACCAACCAACCAGTCTTAATGACCCTCGTGTAGTAGTCTTGAAACCCCATTATCCAACCAACCAGTCTTAATGACCCTCGTGTAGTAGTCTTGAAACCCCATTAACCAACCAACCAGCCTTAATGACCCTCGTGTAGTAGATAGTCTTGAAACCCAATTAACCAACCAACCAGTCTTAATGACCCTCGTGTAGTAGATAGTCTTGAAACCCCATTAACCAACCAACCAGCCTTAATGACCCTCGTGTAGTAGATAGTCTTGAAACCCAATTAACCAACCAACCAGTCTTAATGACCCTCGTGTAGTAGATAGTCTTGAAACCCCATTAACCAGCCACCAAAATAAGGGGCCCAGTACAGTGCCAGGGCTACAGAGTGCCATCAATAGACTAAAAACCCAACTACAGTCTGGGTTTGGGTTGGGTTGGGTTGGTTTGGGTTGGGTTGGTTGGGTTGGTTGGGTTGGTTGGGTTGGGTTGGTTGGGTTGGTTGGGTTGGTTGGGTTGGTTGGGTTGGTTGGGTTGGGTTGGTTGGGTTGGTTGGGTTGGTTGGGTTGGGTTGGTTGGGTTGGTTGGGTTGGTTGGGTTGGGTTGGTTGGGTTGGGTTGGTTGGGTTGGTTGGGTTGGTTGGGTTGGTTGGGTTGGGTTGGTTGGGTTGGGTTGGGTTGGTTGGGTTGGGTTGGTTGGGTTGGTTGGGTTGGGTTGGTTGGGTTGGGTTGGTTGGGTTGGTTGGGTTGGGTTGGTTGGGTTGGGTTGGGTTGGTTGGGTTGGGTTGGTTGGGTTGGTTGGGTTGGGTTGGTTGGGTTGGTTGGGTTGGTTGGGTTGGGTTGGTTGGGTTGGTTGGGTTGGGTTGGTTGGGTTGGTTGGGTTGGTTGGGTTGGGTTGGGTTGGTTGGGTTGGTTGGGTTGGTTGGGTTGGGTTGGGTTGGTTGGGTTGGTTGGGTTGGGTTGGGTTGGTTGGGTTGGTTGGGTTGGGTTGGTTGGGTTGGGTTGGTTGGGTTGGGTTGGGTTGGTTGGGTTGGGTTGGGTTGGTTGGGTTGGTTGGGGGTTGGGTTGGTTGGGCTGAAGGTTGCGGGTTGGGTGGTTGGGCTGGGTTGGTGGGCTGGCCCAGGTTGGCTGGTGGGGCTGGCTGGGCTGTGGGCTGGGGCTGGGCTGGTTGGGTTGGGGTTGGTGGGGGGGGCGGGGTTGGGCTGGGCTGGTGCTGGCTGGGCTGGGTTGGCTGGCTGGTTGGGTCGGGGCTGGTTGCTGGGCGGGCTGGTAAGCTGTGGCTGTGCCAAGGTCCTGGGTTGGCAAAGGGGTTGGCGGCTGGTGGGCGGGCTGGGTTGGCTGGCTGCTGGCTGGGCTGGCTGGGTTGGTTGGGCTGGTTGGGCTGGGTTGGGCTGGTGGTTGGGCTGGTGGTTGGGCTGGTGGGTTGGGTTGGGCTGGGCTGGTTGGGCTGGGCAAGGGGCGGGGTTGGTTGGGTTGGCTGGCTGGTTGGGCGGCTGGTGGCGGGGTTGGGCTGGGTTGGCTGGCTGGCTGGGCTGGCTGGGCTGGCTGGGGGTTCCCTAATATAACCTAATACTAATCTAATAATCCACTGTAATTATTAATAATTATATCAAGCAATAATCTAATGTAACAATATTATTAATTATGTCAATAATAATAATAATTATATCAATAATAAATATATCAATAATAATAATAATTATATCAATGATAATAATTATATTTTGAAAAGTTAATTTTTATCATTATTAAGCGTCAGCCAAAAAAAAAAATTACCCACAAATACGCAGACTGAGAAAAGAAATTTAATGCGTCTGGCAGGGGGGTAGCAAGGGGGCGAAACACGGTCAAATCTGCACGTTTCTCTCACGTACAGAACAATATTCCCAGCCAAGTCTTCAAGATGCCGGAAACATTCTCGTAGAAGGTTATTAAGATAATTACCCTCATTAATAGTACACTAATTTAACGATACAATCGTTTTACGGGAAAAAAAACTGAAAATTAGTGAATTTACGTTCAATTTTCAACGATTTTGTGATTTGTATATTATTTACAGGAAAATTTACTGAGGAAGGATATTTGGGGGAAGCGAAAGGCCTCGTCTCACAACTGAAGGAGATGAGTTCGATTCAGGGGCGGGTACGAACACTGGGCGTGTTTCCTTGCGCCTGTTGTCACTGTTCACCTAGCAGTAAGTAGGTACCTGGGTGTTAGTCACCTTACACCTGCTGTTACTGTTCACCTAGCAGTAAGTAGGTACCTGGGTGTTAGTCACCTTACACCTGCTGTCACTGTTCACCTAGCAGTAAGTAGGTACCTGGGTGTTAGTCACCTTACACCTGCTGTCACTGTTCACCTAACGGTAAGTAGGTACCTGGGTGTTAGTCAACTGGTGTGGGTGGCATCCTGGGGGTGGTGGCTGGCCTTTGCAATGTACTGACATAAGGTGGTAGATCTTATATATACGGGAAGGTCTATTTTACACTTCCTCCCATCTCTCTCTCTCTCTCTCTCTCGCCTTGAACGGGGCCGTCGACACTGAACAATACTCTGAGCAAGAGAGCACAAGTGACTTATTGTCACCATTGGCACTATTTCTCTCATTTTATAAAGTTTTGATTATCTACCCCTGGATGGGAGAAGCCAAACTATAAAAAGGGGACTACACAGGCATGAGGAACTTCCTGCAAGATGTTCAGTGGGTAAGAGAACTGGCAGAAAAACCAGTAAAAGAAATAATGGACTATGTGACAACAAATTGCAAGGAGGCAGAGGAGATGTTTATTCCGAAGGGCAACAGAAATAAAGGGAAGACCAGGACATGTCCTTGGTTCACCCAAAAGTGTAGGGAAGCAAAAATTAAGTGTACTAGGGAATGGAAAAATTACAGAAGACAAAGGACCCACGAAAATAGAGAGATTAGCTGAAAAGCCAGAAACGATATGCACAGATAAGAAGGGAGGCTCAGGGACAATACGAAAATGACATAGCATCGAAAATCAAGTCGGAGCCGAAGCTGTTGTATAGCCACATCAGGAGGAAAACAACAGTCAAGAACAAGGTAATCAGGCTGAGGAAGGAAGGTGGGGAGTTCACAAGAAATGCCCAAGAAGTATGTGAGGAGCTCAACATGAGATTTAAATAAGTATTTACAGTGGAGACAGGAAGGACTCCAGGAAGTCAGAATAGGGAGGTACACCAACAAGTGCTGGACGAAATACACACAACCGAGGAGAAGAAGCTGCTATGTGACCTTGATACCTTAAAGGTGATGGGACTTGACATCTCTCTGTGGATCCTTAGAAAGGGAGCAGAGACAGTGTGTGTGCCACTAACAAAAATCTTCGACACATCCAATGAAACTGGGCAACTACCTGAGGTATGGAAGATGGCAAATGTAGTCCCAATTTTTAAAAAAGGAGAAAAACCATACTACAGGTGGGGATAGAGCCCACGATCAGAAAGGAGACAGACACAAGGCGTTAAGCTACAGACCTGTGTCACTGGGGTGTATAATATGCAAAGTCATGGAGATTATCAGGAGAGTGATGGAGCACCTAGAAAGAAACAAGCTTATAAACGACAACCAGTATGGTTTCAGGGAAGGAAAATCTTGTGTCACAAACCTACTGGAGTTTTATGACAAGGTAATGGAAGTAAGACACGAGAGAGAGGGGTAGATAGATTGCATTATCTTGGACTGCAAGAAGGCCTTCGACACAGTTCCTCACAAGAGGTTAATGCAAAAGCTAAAGGATCAGGCACATATAACAGGAAAGGCACTGCAATGGATCAGGGAGGCAACAACGAGTTATGCTACGTGACAAGGTGTCAGAGTGGGCGCCTGTGACAAGCGGGGTTCCACAGGGGTCAGTCCTAGGACCTGTGCTGTTTTTGGAATATGTGAATGACATGACTGAAGGAACAGACTCAGAAGTGTCCCTGTTTGCAGATGATGTAAGTTAATGAGAATTAAATCGGATGAGGATCAGGCAGGACTACAAAGAGATTTGGACAGGCTACAAGCCTGGTCCAGCAACTGGCTCTTCGAATTTAACCCCGCCAAATGCAAAGTCATGAAGATCGGGGAAGGGCAAAGAAGACCACAGAGTATAGTCTAAGTGGCCAAAGACTACAAACCTCACTCACGGAGAAAGATCTGGGGGTGAGTATAATACCGAGCACATCTGAGGCGAACATCAACCAGATAACTGCGGCATCATATGGGTGCCTGGCAAACCCAAGATTAACAGTCCGATACCTTAGTAAGGAATCGTTCAAGACTCTGTACACCGTGTACGTCAGGCCCATACTGGAGTATGCAGCACCAGTTTGGAATCCACACCTGGTCAAGCATGTCAAGAAATTAGAGAAAGTGCAAAGGTTTGCGACAAGGTTAGTTCCAGAGGTAAGGGGAATGTCCTATGAAGAAAGGTGAAGAGAAATCGGCCTGACGACACTGGAGGACAGGAAGGTTAGGGGAGACATGATAACGACATATAAAATACTGCGAGAAATTGACAAGGTGGAGAAAGACAGGATGTTCCAGAGATGGGACACAGAAGCAAGGGGGTCACAATTAGAAGCTGAAGACCCAGATGAGTCAAAGGAATGTTAGGAAGTATTTCATTAGTCACAGAGTTGTCAGGAAGTGGAACAGTCTGGGAAGTGATGCAGTGGAGGCAGGAGCCATACATAATTTTAAGACGAGGTTTGATCAAGCTCATGGAGCAGGGAGAGGACCTAGTAGCGATCAGTGAAGAAGCGGGGCCAGGAGCTATGACTCAACCCCTGCAACCCCAAATAGGTGAGTACAAACCACATTCACACTCATACTAGGGCAGGACTCGAACCTGAGCACTCTGCATCAAAGTATTCAGCATTACACAGATCAACCAGACCTCAGGCACACACAGATGCCCAGCTGATACTAGACCTTGTCTTCCTCTAGTCTCAGATATTTGTATATCTCACTTGTCTTGCTAGACATTGCCTTCCTCTAGTCTGACGTACCTGTATACCTCATTTGTGTTAAGAACTTAAGCACACTCTACACACTGAGTGGTACAAGGACTCCCACATCTTGAGAAAACACACACAAGTCACTCTCAGCACCAACATCCTGACGTGGTCAATCTGACTGACCTCCTCACTGAAAGTCTCATCTTCAACACAGACTCCCTCTGGGTTTTTTTTAAAGGTAACTTAGCTGTGGAACTAGCCTTGACGTTCATTTTTTCACCTACATTGATCCCTAACAGCGTTGTGTGTAGTTTCTGGTATTGTCTCAGTTGAATATTGGTTTCGTGATTTATACATGTATTTGTTAGTAATCCATATATAGTTACACAATGGATTCACACCCAAGGTTCCACCGAGGGCCCATACCATGTGCTCATACCACCATGGGTCCATACCATGTGCTCATACCACCATGGGCCCACACCACGTGCTCATACCACCGTGGGTCCAGGGTCAGGGGCCGCTCGTACACTCCAGTGTGAAAATTTACCTCCGTGACTGCTACAGGGATCCATCTCCCTTGATATACTACCTCGTTTTCAGAGGCATTACCGAGAGAAAGGGAGAGAGAAGGGAGAAAGAGGGAGGGACATGAGGGAGAGGGAGAGAGGGGAGTCAAAAGAGAATCAACATCACTGAGTTCAGATGTGAAGTGGTGGTAACCAAGCCGCCAGCAGCAACAGCCTGGTTGACCAGGCAAGCACCAGACAAACCTGGCCCATGGCCGGGCTCAGAGAGTGGATAAACTCTCGAAACTCTTTAACGGTATATCAAAGGTAAGGTAAGGTGGACCATAAGGGATATTTTCCAATAATAATAATAATAATAATAATAATAATAATAATAATAATTTGTACTCTATATCCATCCTGTGGATGGTAGTAGCTAGTTTATTGTGTACCTCATACCCATCCTGTGGATGGTAGTGGCTAGTTTATTGTGTACCTCATATCCATCCTGTGGATGGTAGTGGCTAGTTTATTGTGTACCTCATACCCATCCTGTGGATGGTAGTGGCTAGTTTATTGTGTACCTCATATCCATCCTGTGGATGGTAGTGGCTAGTTTATTGTGTACCTCATATCCATCCTGTGGATGGTAGTGGCTAGTTTATTGTGTACCTCATATCCATCCTGTGGATGGTAGTGGCTAGTTTATTGTGTACCTCATATCCATCCTGTGGATGGTAGTGGCTAGTTTATTGTGTATCTCATATCCATCCTGTGGATGGTAGTGGCTAGTTTATTGTGTACCTCATATCCATCCTGTGGATGGTAGTGGCTAGTTTATTGTGTACCTCATATCCATCCTGTGGATGGTAGTGGCTAGTTTATTGTGTACCTCATATCCACCCTGTAGATGGTAGTGGCTAGTTTATTGTGTACCTCAAATCCATCCTGTGGATGGTAGTGGCTAGTTTATTGTGTACCTCATATCCATCCTGTGGATGGTAGTGGCTAGTTTATTGTGTACCTCATATCCATCCTGTGGATGGTAGTGGCTAGTTTATTGTGTACCTCATATCCATCCCGTGGATGGTAGTGGCTAGTTTATTGTGTGCCTCATATCCATCCTGTGGATGGTAGTGGCTAGTTTATTGTGTACCTCATATCCACCCTGTAGATGGTAGTGGCTAGTTTATTGTGTACCTCATATCCATCCTGTGGATGGTAGTGGCTAGTTTATTGTGTACCTCATATCCATCCTGTGGATGGTAGTGGCTAGTTTGTGTACCTCATATCCATCCTGTGGATGGTAGTGGCTAGTTTATTGTGTACCTCATATCCATCCCGTGGATGGTAGTGGCTAGTTTATTGTGTGCCTCATATCCATCCTGTGGATGGTAGTGGCTAGTTTATTGTGTACCTCATATCCATCCTGTGGATGGTAGTGGCTAGTTTATTGTGTACCTCATATCCATCCTGTGGATGGTAGTGGCTAGTTTATTGTGTACCTCATATCCATCCTGTGGATGGTAGTGGCTAGTTTATTGTGTACCTCATATCCATCCTGTGGATGGTAGTGGCTAGTTTATTGTGTACCTCATATCCATCCTGTGGATGGTAGTGGCTAGTTTATTGTGTATCTCATATCCATCCTGTGGATGGTAGTGGCTAGTTTATTGTGTACCTCATATCCATCGTGTGGATGGTAGTGGCTAGTTTATTGTGTACCTCATATCCATCCTGTGGATGGTAGTGGCTAGTTTATTGTGTACCTCATATCCACCCTGTAGATGGTAGTGGCTAGTTTATTGTGTACCTCATATCCATCCTGTGGATGGTAGTGGCTAGTTTATTGTGTACCTCATATCCATCCTGTGGATGGTAGTGGCTAGTTTATTGTGTACCTCATATCCATCCTGTGGATGGTAGTGGCTAGTTTATTGTGTACCTCATATCCATCCTGTGGATGGTAGTGGCTAGTTTATTGTGTACCTCATATCCATCCTGTGGATGGTAGTGGCTAGTTTATTGTGTACCTCATATCCATCCTGTGGATGTTAGTGGCTAGTTTATTGTGCACCTCATATCCATCCTGTGGATGGTAGTGGCTAGTTCATTGTGTACCTCATATCCATCCTGTGGATGGTAGTGGCTAGTTTATTGTGTACCTCATATCCATCCTGTGGATGGTAGTGGCTAGTTTATTGTGTACCTCATATCCATCCTGTGGATGGTAGTGGCTAGTTTATTGTGTACCTCATATCCATCCTGTGGATGGTAGTGGCTAGTTTATTGTGTACCTCATATCCATCCTGTGGATGGTAGTGGCTCGTTTATTGTGTACCTCATATCCATCCTGTGGATGGTAGTGGCTAGTTTATTGTGTACCTCATATCCATCCTGTGGATGGTAGTGGCTAGTTTATTGTGTACCTCATATCCATCCTGTGGATGGTAGTGGCTAGTTTATTGTGTACCTCATATCCATCCTGTGGATGGTAGTGGCTAGTTTATTGTGCACCTCATATCCATCCTGTGGATGGTAGTGGCTAGTTTATTGTGTACCTCATATCCATCCTGTGGATGGTAGTGGCTAGTTTATTGTGTATCTCATATCCATCCTGTGGATGGTAGTGGCTAGTTTATTGTGTACCTCATATCCATCCTGTGGATGGTAGTGGCTAGTTTATTATGTACCTCATATCCATCCTGTGGATGGTAGTGGCTAGTTTATTGTGTACCTCATATCCATCCTGTGGATGGTAGTGGCTAGTTTATTGTGTACCTCATATCCATCCTGTGGATGGTAGTGGCTAGTTTATTGTGTACCTCATATCCATCCTGTGGATGGTAGTGGCTAGTTTATTGTGTACCTCACATCCACCCTGTGGATGGTAGTGGCTAGTTTATTGTGTACCTCACATCCATCCTGTGGATGGTAGTGGCTAGTTTATTGTGTACCTCATATCCATCCTGTGGATGGTTGTGGCTAGTTTATTGTGTACCTCATATCCATCCTGTGGATGGTAGTGGCTAGTTTATTGTGTACCTCATATCCATCCTGTGGATGGTAGTGGCTAGTTTATTGTGCACCTCATATCCATCCTGTGGATGGTAGTGGCTAGTTTATTGTGTACCTCATATCCATCCTGTGGATGGTAGTGGCTAGTTTATTGTGTATCTCATATCCATCCTGTGGATGGTAGTGGCTAGTTTATTGTGTACCTCATATCCATCCTGTGGATGGTAGTGGCTAGTTTATTATGTACCTCATATCCATCCTGTGGATGGTAGTGGCTAGTTTATTGTGTACCTCATATCCATCCTGTGGATGGTAGTGGCTAGTTTATTGTGTACCTCATATCCATCCTGTGGATGGTAGTGGCTAGTTTATTGTGTACCTCATATCCATCCTGTGGATGGTAGTGGCTAGTTTATTGTGTACCTCACATCCACCCTGTGGATGGTAGTGGCTAGTTTATTGTGTACCTCACATCCATCCTGTGGATGGTAGTGGCTAGTTTATTGTGTACCTCATATCCATCCTGTGGATGGTAGTGGCTAGTTTATTGTGTACCTCATATCCATCCTGTGGATGGTAGTGGCTAGTTTATTGTGTACCTCATATCCATCCTGTGGATGGTAGTGGCTAGTTTATTGTGTACCTCATATCCATCCTGTGGATGGTAGTGGCTAGTTTATTGTGTACCTCATATCCATCCTGTGGATGGTAGTGGCTAGTTTATTGTGTACCTCATATCCATCCTGTGGATGGTAGTGGCTAGTTTATTGTGTACTTCATATCCATCCTGTGGATGGTAGTGGCTAGTTTATTGTGTACCTCATATCCATCCTGTGGATGGTAGTGGCTAGTTTATTGTGTACCTCATATCCATCCTGTGGATGGTAGTGGCTAGTTTATTGTGTACCTCATATCCATCCTGTGGATGGTAGTGGCTAGTTTATTGTGTACCTCATATCCATCCTGTGGATGGTAGTGGCTAGTTTATTGTGTACCTCATATCCATCCTGTGGATGGTAGTGGCTAGTTTATTGTGTACCTCATATCCATCCTGTGGATGGTAGTGGCTAGTTTATTATGTACCTCATATCCATCCTGTGGATGGTAGTGGCTAGTTTATTGTGTACCTCATATCCATCCTGTGGATGGTAGTGGCTAGTTTATTGTGTACCTCATATCCATCCTGTGGACGGTAGTGGCTAGTTTATTGTGTACCTCATATCCATCCTGTGGATGGTAGTGGCTAGTTTATTATGTACCTCATATCCATCCTGTGGATGGTAGTGGCTAGTTTATTGTGTACCTCATATCCATCCTGTGGATGGTAGTGGCTAGTTTATTGTGTACCTCATATCCATCCTGTGGATGGTAGTGGCTAGTTTATTGTGTACCTCATATCCATCCTGTGGATGGTAGTGGCTAGTTTATTGTGTACCTCATATCCATCCTGTGGATGGTAGTGGCTAGTTTATTGTGTACCTCATATCCATCCTGTGGATGGTAGTGGCTAGTTTATTGTGTACCTCATATCCATCCTGTGGATGGTAGTGGCTAGTTTATTGTGTACCTCACATCCATCCTGTGGATGGTAGTGGCTAGTTTATTGTGCACCTCATATCCATCCTGTGGATGGTAGTGGCTAGTTTATTGTGTACCTCATATCCATCCTGTGGATGGTAGTGGCTAGTTTATTGTGTACCTCATATCCATCCTGTGGATGGTAGTGGCTAGTTTATTGTGTACCTCATATCCATCCTGTGGATGGTAGTGGCTAGTTTATTGTGTACCTCATATCCATCCTGTGGATGTTAGTGGCTAGTTTATTGTGTACCTCATATCCATCCTGTGGATGGTAGTGGCTAGTTTATTGTGTACCTCATATCCATCCTGTGGATGGTAGTGGCTAGTTTATTGTGTACCTCACATCCATCCTGTGGATGGTAGTGGCTAGTTTATTGTGTACCTCATATCCATCCTGTGGATGGTAGTGGCTAGTTTATTGTGTACCTCATATCCATCCTGTGGATGGTAGTGGCTAGTTTATTGTGTACCTCATATCCATCCTGTGGACGGTAGTGGCTAGTTTATTGTGTACCTCATATCCATCCTGTGGATGGTAGTGGCTAGTTTATTATGTACCTCATATCCATCCTGTGGATGGTAGTGGCTAGTTTATTGTGTACCTCATATCCATCCTGTGGATGGTAGTGGCTAGTTTATTGTGTACCTCATATCCATCCTGTGGATGGTAGTGGCTAGTTTATTGTGTACCTCATATCCATCCTGTGGATGGTAGTGGCTAGTTTATTGTGTACCTCATATCCATCCTGTGGATGGTAGTGGCTAGTTTATTGTGTACCTCATATCCATCCTGTGGATGGTAGTGGCTAGTTTATTGTGTACCTCATATCCATCCTGTGGATGGTAGTGGCTAGTTTATTGTGTACCTCACATCCATCCTGTGGATGGTAGTGGCTAGTTTATTGTGCACCTCATATCCATCCTGTGGATGGTAGTGGCTAGTTTATTGTGTACCTCATATCCATCCTGTGGATGGTAGTGGCTAGTTTATTGTGTACCTCATATCCATCCTGTGGATGGTAGTGGCTAGTTTATTGTGTACCTCACATCCATCCTGTGGATGGTAGTGGCTAGTTTATTGTGTACCTCATATCCATCCTGTGGATGGTAGTGGCTAGTTTATTGTGTACCTCACATCCATCCTGTGGATGGTAGTGGCTAGTTTATTGTGTACCTCACATCCATCCTGTGGATGGTAGTGGCTAGTTTATTGTGTACCTCACATCCATCCTGTGGATGGTAGTGGCTAGTTTATTGTGTACCTCACATCCATCCTGTGGATGGTAGTGGCTAGTTTATTGTGTACCTCACATCCATCCTGTGGATGGTAGTGGCTACCCTGTGCACCCCAAAAGGGTTAACAGGAGTACATCTGGATTTATATCTACAGTTCCCTTATTTGTTACAGGCTAGGAAATTTGCTTAATATATCTGGTATCTTATTTTCATTAATAAGATATTTTGACATGTCACATAGGTTATTATACTGTCTCTGTATTCATCAATAAGTGGGCAATTAAGCACATAGTGTTCAAGATAGTGACTATAGTCTGATCATCTGTGTGTCTGTCAAACTGCCAGAAGTACTTGTAACCAAGTCTAAGCCTGGCCACTACAACATCAGTCAGTCTGTGTGTCTGTCAGACTGTCAGAAGTACTTGTAACCAAGTCTAAGCCTGGCCACTACAACATCAGTCAGTCTGTGTGTCTGTCCAACTGCCAGAAGTACTTGTAACCAAGTCTAAGCCTGGCCACTACAACATCAGTCAGTCTGTGTGTCTGTCAGACTGTCAGAAGTACTTGTAACCAAGTCTAAGCCTGGCCACTACAACATCAGTCAGTCTGTGTGTCTGTCCAACTGCCAGAAGTACTTGTAACCAAGTCTAAGCCTGGCCACTACAACATCAGTCAGTCTGTGTGTCTGTCAGACTGTCAGAAGTACTTGTAACCAAGTCTAAGCCTGGCCACTACAACATCAGTCAGTCTGTGTGTCTGTCAGACTGTCAGAAGTACTTGTAACCAAGTCTAAGCCTGGCCACTACAACATCAGTCAGTCTGTGTGTCTGTCCAACTGCCAGAAGTACTTGTAACCAAGTCTAAGCCTGGCCACTACAACATCAGTCAGTCTGTGTGTCTGTCAGACTGTCAGAAGTACTTGTAACCAAGTCTAAGCCTGGCCACTACAACATCAGTCAGTCTGTGTGTCTGTCAGACTGTCAGAAGTACTTGTAACCAAGTCTAAGCCTGGCCACTACAACATCAGTCAGTCTGTGTGTCTGTCAAACTGTCAGAAGTACTTGTAACCAAGTCTAAGCCTGGCCACTACAACATGAGTCAGTGTGTGTGTCTGTCAAACTGTCAGAAGTACTTGTAACCAAGTCTAAGCCTGGCCACTACAACATCAGTCAGTGTGTGTGTCTGTCAAACTGTCAGAAGTACTTGTAACCAAGTCTAAGCCTGGCCACTACAACATCAGTCAGTGTGTGTGTCTGTCAAACTGTCAGAAGTACTTGTAACCAAGTCTAAGCCTGGCCACTACAACATCAGTCAGTGTGTGTGTCTGTCAAACTGTCAGAAGTACTTGTAACCAAGTCTAAGCCTGGCCACTACAACATCAGTCAGTGTGTGTGTCTGTCAAACTGTCAGAAGTACTTGTAACCAAGTCTAAGCCTGGCCACTACAACATCAGTCAGTGTGTGTGTCTGTCAAACTGTCAGAAGTACTTGTAACCAAGTCTAAGCCTGGCCACTACAACATCAGTCAGTGTGTGTGTCTGTCAAACTGTCAGAAGTACTTGTAACCAAGTCTAAGCCTGGCCACTACAACATCAGTCAGTGTGTGTGTCTGTCAAACTGTCAGAAGTACTTGTAACCAAGTCTAAGCCTGGCCACTACAACATCAGTCAGTGTGTGTGTCTGTCAAACTGTCAGAAGTACTTGTAACCAAGTCTAAGCCTGGCCACTACAACATCAGTCAGTGTGTGTCTGTCCAACTGCCAATGGAAATACGCAAATGACCCCAACAGAAATGCACAAAGGACCCCAATGGAAATACGCAACGGACCGCAATGGAAATACGCAACGGACCGCAATGGAAATACGCAAAGAACCATAATGGAAATACGCAAAGGATCCCAATGGAAATACGCAAAGGATCCCAATGGAAATACGCAAAGGATCCCAATGGAAATACGCAAAGGATCCCAATGGAAATACGCAAGGGACCATAATGGAAATACGCAAGGGACCACAATGGAAATAAGCCACTGACATTTTGGGTTATCCCAGGTTCTCTACACATACGCTGCTGTGTATGATAATCTATGTAACTCAGTAAGGTATCATTTGAGTTTCTTGACTCACATACAGTAACGACAGTGTCAGTGATGACAGTGTCAGTGATGACAGTGTCAGTGATGACAGTATCAGTGATGACTGTCAGTGATGACAGTGTCAGTGATGACAGTGTCAGTGATGACAGTGTCAGTGATGACAGTGTCAGTGATGACAGTGTCAGTGATGACAGTGTCAGTGATGACAGTGTCAGTGATGACAGTGCCAGTGATGACAGTATCAGTGATGACAGTGTCAGTGATGACTGTCAGTGATGACAGTGTCAGTGATGACAGTGTCAGTGATGACAGTGTCAGTGATGACAGTATCAGTGATGACAGTGTCAGTGATGACAGTATCAGTAATGACAGTGTCAGTGATGACAGTATCAGTAACGACAGTGTCAGTGATGACAGTGTCAGTGATGACAGTGTCAGTGATGACAGTGTCAGTGATGACAGTGTCAGTGATGACAGTGTCAGTGATGACAGTATCAGTGATGACAGTGTCAGTGATGACAGTGTCAGTGATGACAGTATCAGTGATGACAGTGTCAGTGATGACAGTATCAGTGATGACAGTGTCAGTGATGACAGTATCAGTGATGACAGTATCAGTGATGACAGTATCAGTGATGACAGTGTCAGTGATGACAGTGTCAGTGATGACAGTATCAGTGATGACAGTGTCAGTGATGACAGTGTCAGTGATGACAGTATCAGTGATGACAGTGTCAGTGATGACAGTGTCAGTGATGACAGTGTCAGTGATGACAGTGTCAGTGATGACAGTGTCAGTGATGACAGTGTCAGTGATGACAGTGTCAGTGATGACAGTATCAGTGATGACAGTGTCAGTGATGACAGTGTCAGTGATGACAGTATCAGTGATGACAGTGTTAGTGATGACAGTGTCAGTGATGACAGTGTCAGTGATGACAGTGTCAGTGATGACAGTGTCAGTGATGACAGTGTCAGTGATGACAGTATCAGTGATGACAGTGTTAGTGATGACAGTGTCAGTGATGACAGTGTCAGTGATGACAGTGTCAGTGATGACAGTATCAGTGATGACAGTGTCAGTGATGACAGTGTCAGTGATGACAGTGTCAGTGATGACAGTATCAGTGATGACAGTGTCAGTGATGACAGTGTCAGTGATGACAGTGTCAGTGATGACAGTATCAGTGATGACAGTGTCAGTGATGACAGTGTCAGTGATGACAGTGTCAGTGATGACAGTATCAGTGATGACAGTGTCAGTGATGACAGTGTCAGTGATGACAGTGTCAGTGATGACAGTGTCAGTGTCAGTAATAATCACAGAGTCTAGTTCACTGTCATCAGTTGATTTTCGTGTCACCGACGACAAACACTTCAGTCTGCAGTGTAGACGCTTACGTGTTAATATTTATGTCTAACTTAACATGGCTGGTATTGACATCACACGAGGGCTAGGCCACACGAGGGCTAGGCCACACGAGGGCTAGGCCACACGAGGGCTAGGCCACACGAGGGCTAGGCCACACAAGGGCTGGGGCCACACAAAGGCTAGGCCACACAAGGGCTAGGCCACACGAGGGCTAAGCCACACGAAGGCAAGGCCACACAAGGGCTGGGGCCACACAAAGGCTAGGCCACACAAGGGCTAGGCCACACAAAGGCTATGCCACACAAGGGCTAGGCCACACAAGGGCTAGGCCACACAAAGGCTATGCCACACAAGGGCTAGGCCACACAAAGGCTAGGCCACACAAAGGCTAGGCCACACAAGGGCTAGGCCACACAAGGGCTAGGCCACACAAAGGCTAGGCCACACAAAGGCTAGGCCACACGAGGTCTAGAAACTACAAAAACTAGAAAAAAAAGGGCTAGCCCACACAACAGCCGTACCGCATGAAGGCCAGACTACATGAAGGTTGTGCCACACTAGGGGGCAGGGACACACAAGAAAGGAGGGCCACACTAATGGGAGAGCCATTCTAGGGGGTAGGGTCACACTACGGAAAGGGCCACACCAGGGGGAGGGCCACACTTGGGGTTGGGCCACACTAGGAAGGAGGGCCACACTACGGAGAGGGCCACACTAAGGGGTAGAGCCACATTAAGGGGTAGAGCTACATTAGAGGGTAGAGCCACATTAGGGGTAGGGCCACAATAGGGGGTAGGGCCACAATAGGGGGTAGGGCCACACTAGGGGGTAGGGCCACACTAGGGGGTAGAGCCACATTAAGGGGTAGAGCTACATTAGAGGGTAGAGCCACATTAGGGGTAGGGCCACAATAGGGGGTAGGGCCACAATAGGGGGTAGGGCCACACTAGGGGGTAGGGCCACACTAGGGGGTAGAGCCACACTAGGGGGAAGGGCCACACCATCTGAATTACAACGCTATTTTTGCCCACCAGAGGTCCGGCTCAACACCATATATCTGGTAAATACCTCAGCTTTACACCCTCCTCCCTCACTCCAACACTCCCTCACCACCCCTCCCTCACTCCAACACTCCCTCACCACCCCTCTCCAACACTGCCCTCCCTCCTTCCCTCCATCATTCTTCTGTAACTCAAACGTCACAATAAACACGTGAATTAATTAAGAAAATAGAAATCTTGGCCACATTAACATATATTTACGATGAAAATCTAACATAACGTAAATAAAAGTCTTTTTTTTTTACAGTCTCTGTCAGACAAACTCTGGCTGTTGTTTACTGCTGTCTTATTGATGTCTGCTGTCTTATTGATGTCTGCTGTCGATCTAGACAGAACCAAGACAGGTACCTCACGGTGTTCCAGACTATGGAACACAGCTCTTCTCCAGGTTGAAGGACTGACCATCTCACGGTGTTCCAGACTGTGGAACACAGCTCTTCTCCAGGTTGAAGGACTGACCATCTCACGGTGTTCCAGACTGTGGAACACAGCTCTTCTCCAGGTTGAGGGGCTGACCACCTCACGGTGTTCCAGACTGTGGAACACAGCTCTTCTCCAGGTTGAGGGGCTGACCACCTCACGGTGTTCCAGACTGTGGAACACAGCTCTTCTCCAGGTTGAGGGGCTGACCACCTCACGGTCTTCCAGACTGTGGAACACAGCTCTTCTCCAGGTTGAGGGGCTGACCACCTCACGGTGTTCCAGACTGTGGAACACAGCTCTTCTCCAGGTTGAAGGACTGACCACCTCACGTCGTTCCAGACTGTGGAACACAGCTCTTCTCCAGGTTGAAGGACTGACCACCTCACGTCGTTCCAGACTGTGGAACACAGCTCTTCTCCAGGTTGAGGGGCTGACCATCTCACGGTGTTCCAGACTGTGGAACACAGCTCTTCTCCAGGTTGAGGGACTGACCACCTCACGGTGTTCCAGACTGTGGAACACAGCTCTTCTCCAGGTTGAAGGACTGACCACCTCACGTCGTTCCAGACTGTGGAACACAGCTCTTCTCCAGGTTGAGGGGCTGACCACCTCACGGTGTTCCAGACTGTGGAACACAGCTCTTCTCCAGGTTGAGGGGCTGACCACCTCACGGTGTTCCAGACTGTGGAACACAGCTCTTCTCCAGGTTGAGGGGCTGACCACCTCACGGTGTTCCAGACTGTGGAACACAGCTCTTCTCCAGGTTGAGGGGCTGACCACCTCACGGTGTTCCAGACTGTGGAACACAGCTCTTCTCCAGGTTGAGGGGCTGACCACCTCACGGTGTTCCAGACTGTGGAACACAGCTCTTCTCCAGGTTGAGGGGCTGACCACCTCACGGTGTTCCAGACTGTGGAACACAGCTCTTCTCCAGGTTGAGGGGCTGACCACCTCACGGTGTTCCAGACTGTGGAACACAGCTCTTCTCCAGGTTGAGGGGCTGACCACCTCACGGTGTTCCAGACTGTGGAACACAGCTCTTCTCCAGGTTGAGGGACTGACCACCTCACGTTGTTCCAGACTGTGGAACACAGCTCTTCTCCAGGTTGAGGGACTGACCACCTCACGTTGTTCCAGACTGTGGAACACAGCTCTTCTCCAGGTTGAGGGACTGACCACCTCACGTTGTTCCAGACTGTGGAACACAGCTCTTCTCCAGGTTGAGGGACTGACCATCTCACGGTGTTCCAGACTGTGGAACACAGCTCTTCTCCAGGTTGAGGGGCTGACCACCTCACGTCGTTCCAGACAATGGAACACAACTCTTCTATAGGTTGAGGGACTGACCACCTCACGTCGTTCCAGACTGTGGAACACAGCTCTTCTCCAGGTTGAGGGGCTGACCACCTCACGGTGTTCCAGACTGTGGAACACAGCTCTTCTCCAGGTTGAGGGACTGACCACCTCACGGTGTTCCAGACTGTGGAACACAGCTCTTCTCCAGGTTGAGGGGCTGACCACCTCACGTTGTTCCAGACTGTGGAACACAGCTCTTCTCCAGGTTGAGGGACTGACCACCTCACGGTGTTCCAGACTGTGGAACACAGCTCTTCTCCAGGTTGAGGACTGACCACCTCACGGTGTTCCAGACTGTGGAACACAGCTCTTCTCCAGGTTGAGGGACTGACCACCTCACGTCGTTCCAGACAATGGAACACAACTCTTCTCCAGGTTGAGGGACTGACCACCTCACGTCGTTCCAGACTATGAAACACAAATCTTCGCCAGGCTGAGGGACTGACCACCTCAAAGGTGCTACTTCCAGGGTGATGGACTGATTACATCATCTCTACATCTTCCTCTGTATTCGACTGAAGAAACTCCATTGTGTTGGCGAAATACTTCGATATACAGAGTTGAATAAATCTGGATTTAGAACGAGTGGAACAAACTCTACACCTAGGTGAACTGAGGCAACAGGTGTCTGGGGGGACGACAAACCCAAACGGCCCCACCTGTCCCGGGATCGAACCCGGGATTTAAGAAACCTCTTGGGGGTCGAACTCAAACAGCCACTGAGAGAGTGAGATAGATAGATAGACAGAGAGAGAGAGAGAGAGAGAGAGAGAGAGAGAGAGAGAGAGAGAGAGAGAGAGAGAGAGAGAGAGAGAGAGAGAGAGAGAGAGAGAGAGAGAGCCTAACAGGTACGTCATTAACGACCCAGGGAGTCATTAATAACGCACTAACGAGGCCACACCTCTTAATTGCCCTAATAAATACCGTTACCTACAAATAATCAACGAGTTTAAACTGCCATTATCGTCGGTAACAGTGTGAGGTTCAACAGTGTGAGGTTCAACAGTGTGACGTTCAACTATGTGAGGTTCAACAGTGCGAGGTTCAACAGTTCTTGGTATATTCTTCAAGAATCTGGTCCAGGAGCTGCGTCTGTGGTCATGTTTACTGTTATCTTTCAAGTTCTGCCTTCACACAACACACAACACAACACACAACACAACACACAACACAACACACAACACAACACACAACACAAACACACAACACAAACACACAACACAAACACACAACACAACACACAAACACACAACACAAACACACAACACAACACACAACACAAACACACAACACAAACACACAACACAAACACACAACACAAACACACAACACAAACACACAACACAACACACAACACAAACACAACACAAACACACAACACAACACACAACACAAACACACAACACAAACACACAACACAAACACACAACACAAACACACAACACAACACACAACACAAACACACAACACAAACACACAACACAAACCACACAACACAAACACACAACACAAACACACAACACAAACACACAACACAAACACACAACACAAACACACAACACAAACACACAACACAAACACACAACACAAACACACAACACAAACACACAACACAAACACACAACACAAACACACAACACAAACACACAACACAAACCACACAACACAAACACACAACACACAACACAAACACACAACACAAACCACACAACACAAACCACACAACACAAACCACACAACACAAACACAACACAAACACAACACAAACCACACAACACAAACACACAACACAACACACAACACAAACCACACAACACAACACACAACACAAACACACAACACAAACACACAACACAAACACAAAACACAAACCACACAACACAAACACACAACACAAACACACAACACAAACACACAACACAAACACACAACACAAACACACAACACAAACCACACAACACACACCACACAACACACACAATACAAACAGAACACAAACACAAACACAAACACACAACACAAACACACAACACAAACACACAACACAAACACACAACACAAACACACAACACAAACACACAACACAACACACAACACAACACACAACACAAACACACAACACAACACACAACACAAACACACAACACAAACACACAACACAAACACACAACACAAACACACAACACAAACCACACAACACAAACACACAACACAACACACAACACAAACACACAACACAAACACACAACACAAACACACAACACAAACACACAACACAAACCACACAACACAAACACACAACACAAACACACAACACAAACACACAACACAAACCACACAACACAAACCACACAACACACACAATACAAACAGAACACAAACACAAACACAAACACACAACACAAACACAACAAGCACAACACAAACACAACACAACACAAACACAACACAAACACACAACACAAACACACAACACAAACACAACACAAACACCACACACAACACAAACACCACACAAACACAAACACCACACAAACACCACAAACACAAACACCACACAAACACAAACACACAACACAAACACAAACAAACACAAACACAAACACAACACACAACACACAACAAACAAACACAACAAACACACAACACAACACAACACACACACAACACAAACACAACAAACACAAACACACAACACAGAACACAAACACAAACACACAACAAACACAGAACACAACACAACAAACACAAACAAACACACAACACAAACACAACACACACACAACACAAACACAAACACAACAACACAAACACAACACAACACACAACACAAACACAACACACAACACACAACAAACACAACAAACAACACAAACACAACACACAACACACAACAAACACAAACACAACAAACACACAACACAAACACACACACACACACAACACAAACACAAACACAACAAACAACACAAACACAACAAACACAACAAACAACACAAACACAACACAACACACAACACAAACACAACAAACACACAACACACAACAAACACAACAAACACAAACACAACACAACACACAACACAAACACAACAAACACACAACACACAACAAACACAACAACACAACACACAAACACACAACACAACAAACACACACACAACACAAACACAACACAAACACAACAAACACAACAAACACAACAAACACACAACACACAACAAACACAACAAACACAAACATAACACAACACACAACACAAACACAACAAACACACAACACACAACAAACACAACAAACACACAACACAAACACAACACACACACACACAACACAACACAAACACAACACAAACACAACAAACACAACAAACACACAACACACAAACACAACAAACAACACAACAAACACACAACACACAAACACAACAAACAACACAAACACACAACAAACACAACAAACAACACAAACACAACAAACACAACAAACAACACAACAAACACAACAAACACAACAAACACAACAAACACAAACAACACAACAAACACAACAAACACAACAAACACAAACACAACAAACACAACAAACACAACAAACACAAACAACACAACAAACACACCTCGGATACTCTCAGTAAACTTAAATTAAAATTCCCAACTTAACTAATCATAAAACGTAATTATTTTTGGTTTAAAATTAAAACTGACGAGTTACGTCGCGTAATTAACTTAAAACAACTAATTTGTTGTGTTCTAACTAGTAATTTGTTAATATGTTATTGCTGCCCATCAGAAGTCCCTCACTAACACAATCTTTGCCCATCAGAAGTCCCTCATTGTAACACAATCTTTGCCCATCAGAAGTCTCTCATTGTAACACAATCTTTGCCCATCAGAAGTCTCTCATTGTAACACAATCCTTGCCCATCAGAAGTCTCTCATTGTAACACAATCTCTGCCCATCAGAAGTCCCTCATTGTAACACAATCTTTGCCCATCAGAAGTCTCTCATTGTAACACAATCTCTGCCCATCAGAAGTCTCTCATTGTAACACAATCCTTGCCCATCAGAAGTCTCTCATTGTAACACAATCTCTGCCCATCAGAAGTCTCTCATTGTAACACAATCCTTGCCCATCAGAAGTCCCTCATTGTAACACAATCTTTGCCCATCAGAAGTCTCTCATTGTAACACAATCTCTGCCCATCAGAAGTCTCTCATTGTAACACAATCCTTGCCCATCAGAAGTCTCTCATTGTAACACAATCTTTGCCCATCAGAAGTCTCTCATTGTAACACAATCCTTGCCCATCAGAAGTCTCTCATTGTAACACAATCCTTGCCCATCAGAAGTCCCTCATTGTAACACAATCTTTGCCCATCAGAAGTCCCTCATTGTAACACAATCTTTGCCCATCAGAAGTCTCTCATTGTAACACAATCTCTGCCCATCAGAAGTCTCTCATTGTAACACAATCCTTGCCCATCAGAAGTCCCTCATTGTAACAATCTTTGCCCATCAGAAGTCCCTCATTGTAACACAATCTTTGCCCATCAGAAGTCTCTCACTGTAACACAATCCTTGCCAATCAGAAGTCCCTCATTGTAACACAATCCTTGCCCATCAGAAGTCTCTCATTGTAACACAATCCTTGCCCATCAGAAGTCCCTCATTGTAACACAATCCTTGCCCATCAGAAGTCCCTCATTGTAACACAATCCTTGCCCATCAGAAGTCCCTCATTGTAACACAATCCTTGCCCATCAGAAGTCCCTCATTGTAACACAATCCTTGCCCATCAGAAGTCCCTCATTGTAACACAATCCTTGCCCATCAGAAGTCCCTCATTGTAACACAATCCTTGCCCATCAGAAGTCTCTCATTGTAACACAATCCTTGCCCATCAGAAGTCCCTCATTGTAACACAATCCTTGCCCATCAGAAGTCCCTCATTGTAACACAATCCTTGCCCATCAGAAGTCTCTCATTGTAACACAATCCTTGCCCATCAGAAGTCCCTCATTGTAACACAATCCTTGCCCATCAGAAGTCCCTCATTGTAACACAATCCTTGCCCATCAGAAGTCCCTCATTGTAACACAATCCTTGCCCATCAGAAGTCTCTCATTGTAACACAATCCTTGCCCATCAGAAGTCCCTCATTGTAACACAATCCTTGCCCATCAGAAGTCTCTCATTGTAACACAATCCTTGCCCATCAGAAGTCCCTCATTGTAACACAATCTTTGCCCATCAGAAGTCCCTCATTGTAACACAATCCTTGCCCATCAGAAGTCCCTCATTGTAACACAATCCTTGCCCATCAGAAGTCCCTCATTGTAACACAATCCTTGCCCATCAGAAGTCCACCATTGTAACACATTCCTTGCCCATCAGAAGTCCCTCATTATAACACAATCTTTGCCCATCAGAAGTCCCTCATTGTAACACAATCCTTGCCCATCAGAAGTCCATCATTGTAACACAATCCTTGCCCATCAGAAGTCCCTCATTGTAACACAATCCTTGCCCATCAGAAGTCCCTCATTGTAACACTATCCTTGCCCATCAGAAGTCCCTCATTGTAACACAATCCTTGCCCATCAGAAGTCCCTCATTGTAACACAATCCTTGCCCATCAGAAGTCCCTCATTGTAACACAATCCTTGCCCATCAGAAGTCCCTCATTGTAACACAATCCTTGCCCATCAGAAGTCCCTCATTGTAACACAATCTTTGCCCATCAGAAGTCCCTCATTGTAACACAATCCTTGCCCATCAGAAGTCCACCATTGTAACACAATCCTTGCCCATCAGAAGTCCCTCATTGTAACACAATCTTTGCCCATCAGAAGTCCCTAATTGTAACACAATCCTTGCCCATCAGAAGTCCACCATTGTAACACAATCCTTGCCCATCAGAAGTCCCTCATTGTAACACAATCCTTGCCCATCAGAAGTCCACCATTGTAACACAATCCTTGCCCATCAGAAGTCCCTCATTGTAACACAATCCTTGCCCATCAGAAGTCCACCATTGTAACACAATCCTTGCCCATCAGAAGTCCCTCATTGTAACACAATCCTTGCCCATCAGAAGTCCCTCATTGAAACACAATCCTTGCCCATCAGAAGTCCCTTATTGTAACACAATCCTTGCCCATCAGAAGTCCCTCATTGTAACACAATCCTTGCCCATCAGAAGTCCCTCATTGTAACACAATCTTTGCCCATCAGAAGTCCCTCATTGAAACACAATCCTTGCCCATCAGAAGTCAATCATTGTAACACAATCTTTGCCCATCAGAAGTCCCTCATTGTAACACAATCCTTGCCCATCAGAAGTCCCTCATTGTAACACAATCCTTGCCCATCAGAAGTCCCTCATTGTAACATAATCTTTGCCCATCAGAAGTCCCTCATTGAAACACAATCCTTGCCCATCAGAAGTCCCTCATTGTAACACAATCTTTGCCCATCAGAAGTCTCTCATTGTAACACAATCCTTGCCCATCAGAAGTCTCTCATTGTAACACAATCTTTGCCCATCAGAAGTCCCTCATTGTAACACAATCCTTGCCCATCAGAAGTCCCTCATTGTAACACAATCTTTGCCCATCAGAAGTCCCTCATTGAAACACAATCCTTGCCCATCAGAAGTCCCTCATTGTAACACAATCTTTGCCCATCAGAAGTCTCTCATTGTAACACAATCTTTGCCCATCAGAAGTCTCTCATTGTAACACAATCCTTGCCCATCAGAAGTCTCTCATTGTAACACAATCCTTGCTCATCAGAAGTCTCTCATTGTAACACAATCCTTGCCCATCAGAAGTCTCTCATTGTAACACAATCCTTGCCCATCAGAAGTCCCTCATTGTAACACAATCCTTGCCCATCAGAAGTCCCTCATTGTAACACAATCCTTGCCCATCAGAAGTCCCTCATTGTAACAATCTTTGCCCATCAGAAGACCCTCATTGTAACACAATCTTTGCCCATCAGAAGTCCCTCATTGTAACACAATCTTTGCCCATCATTAGTCCATCATTGTAACACAATCTTTGCCCATCAGAAGTCCCTCATTGTAACACAATCTTTGCCCATCAGAAGTCTCTCATTGTAACACAATCCTTGCCCATCAGAAGTCCCTCATTGTAATACAATCCTTGCCCATCAGAAGTCCCTCATTGTAACACAATCTTTGCCCATCAGAAGTCCCTCATTGTAACAATCTTTGCCCATCAGAAGTCCCTCATTGTAACACAATCTTTGCCCATCAGAAGTCCATCATTGTAACACAATCTTTGCCCATCAGAAGTCCCTCATTGTAACACAATCTTTGCCCATCAGAAGTCTCTCATTGTAACACAATCTTTGCCCATCAGAAGTCCCTCATTGTAACACAATCCTTGCCCATCAGAAGTCCCTCATTGTAACACAATCTTTGCCCATCAGAAGTCTCTCATTGTAACACAATCTTTGCCCATCAGAAGTCCCTCATTGTAACACAATCTTTGCCCATCAGAAGTCCCTCATTGTAACACAATCTTTGCCCATCAGAAGTCCATCATTGTAACACAATCCTTGCCCATCAGAAGTCCCTCATTGTAGCACAATCCTTGCCCATCAGAAGTCCCTCATTGTAACACAATCCTTGCCCATCAGAAGTCCCTCATTGTAACACAATCTTTGCCCATCAGAAGTCTCTCATTGTAACACAATCCTTGCCCATCAGAAGTCCCTCATTGTAACACAATCCTTGCCCATCAGAAGTCCCTCATTGTAACACAATCTTTGCCCATCAGAAGTCTCTCATTGTAACACAATCCTTGCCCATCAGAAGTCCCTCATTGTAACACAATCCTTGCCCATCAGAAGTCCCTCATTGTAACACAATCTTTGCCCATCAGAAGTCTCTCATTGTAACACAATCCTTGCCCATCAGAAGTCTCTCATTGTAACACAATCCTTGCCCATCAGAAGTCCCTCATTGTAACACAATCCTTGCCCATCAGAAGTCCCTCATTGTAACACAATCCTTGCCCATCAGAAGTCCCTCATTGTAACACAATCCTTGCCCATCAGAAGTCCCTCATTGTAACACAATCTTTGCCCATCAGAAGTCTCTCATTGTAACAATCTTTGCCCATCAGAAGTCCCACATGGTAACACAATCCTTGCCCATCAGAAGTCCCTCATTGTAACACAATCCTTGCCCATCAGAAGTCCCTCATTGTAACACAATCCTTGCCCATCAGAAGTCCCTCATTGTAACACAATCCTTGCCCATCAGAAGTCCCTCATTGTAACACAACAGTCCCTCATTGTAACACAAATTGTAACACAATCTTTGCCCATCAGAAGTCTCTCATTGTAACAATCTTTGCCCATCAGAAGTCCCTCATTGTAACACAATCTTTGCCCATCAGAAGTCCATCATTGTAACACAATCCTTGCCCATCAGAAGTCCCTCATTGTAACACAATCCTTGCCCATCAGAAGTCCCTCATTGTAACACAATCCTTGCCCATCAGAAGTCCCTCATTGTAACACAATCCTTGCCCATCAGAAGTCCCTCATTGTAACACAATCTTTGCCCATCAGAAGTCTCTCATTGTAACACAATCTTT
>NC_091384.1:3680687-3683432 GCF_038502225.1 Cherax quadricarinatus | reverse complement strand
CACCTAGTTGAGGTTGCAGGGGTCGAGTCCTAGCTCCTGGCCCCGCCTCTTCACTCGTAAGCTTTATCATACGTGTGTGTGTGTGTGTGTGTTGTGTGTGTGTGTTGTGTTGTGTGTGTATGTGTGTGTGTACGTGTGTGTGTGTACGTGTGTGTGTTGTGTGTGTTGTGTGTGTATGTGTGTTGTGTGTTGTGTGTGTGTTGTGTGTGTGTGTGTGTACGTGTGTGTGTGTGTGTGTGTGTGTTTGTGTGTGTGTGTGTGTGTGTGTTTCTGTGTGTGTGTCTGTTTCTGTGTGTGTGTGTGTGTGTGTGTTGTGTGTGTTGTGTGTGTGTGTGTGTGTGTGTGTGTTGTATGTTTGTGTGTACTCACCTATTTGTACTCACCTATTTGTGGTTGCAGGGGTCGAGTCATAGCTCCTGGCCCCGCCTCTTCACTGATTGCTACTAGGTCCTCTCTCTCCCTGCTCCATGAGCTTTATCATACCTCGCCTTAAAACTATGTATGGTTCCCGCCTCCACTACTTCACTTTCTAGACTATTCCACGACTTGACTACTCTATGACTGAAGAAATACTTCCTAACATCCCTTTGATTCATCTGAGTCTTCAACTTCCAATTGTGACCTCTTGTGTATGTGTCCCATCTCTGGAACATCCTGTCTTTGTCCACCGTGTCTATTCCGCGCAGTATTTTATATGTCGTTATCATGTCTCCCCTGACCCTCCTGGCCTCCAGTGTCGTCAGGCCGATTTCCCTCAACCTTTCTTCGTACGACAATCCCCGTAGCTCTGGGACTAGTCTTGTTGCAAACCTTTGCACTTTCTCTAATTTCTTGACGTGCTTGACTAGGTGTGGATTCCAAACTGGTGCTGCATACTCCAGTATGGGCCTGACGTAAATGGTATACAGTGTCTTGAACGACTCCTTATTGAGGTATCGGAACGCTATCCGTAGGTTTGCCAGGCGCCCGTATGCTGCAGCAGTTATCTGATTTATGTGCGCCTCAGGAGATATGCTCGGTGTTATACTCACCCCCAGATCTTTTTCCTTGAGTGAGGTTTGCAGTCTTTGGCCATCTAAATTATATTGTGTCTGCGGTCTTCTTTGCCCTTCCCCAATCTTCATGACTTTGCATTTGGCAGGGTTAAACTCAAGGAGCCAGTTTCTGGACCAGGCTTGTAGCCTGTCCAGGTCTCTTTGTAGTCCTGCCTGATCCTCATCCGATTTGATTCTTCTCATTAACTTCACATCATCTGCAAACAAGGACACTTCTGAGTCTATCCCTTCCGTTATGTCGTTCACATATACCAAGAACAGCACAGGTCCTAGGACTGACCCCTGTGGAACCCCGCTTGTCACAAGCGCCCACTCTGACACCTCGTCACGTACCATGACTCGTTGTTGCCTCCCTGTCAGGTATTCTCTGATCCATTGCAGTGCCTTTCCTGTTATGTGTGCCTGATCTTCTAGCTTTTTCAGTAACCTCTTGTGAGGAACTGTGTCGAAGGCCTTTTTGCAGTCCAAAAAAATGCAGTCGATCCATCCCTCTCTCTCTTGTCTTACTTCTGTCACCTTGTCATAAAACTCTAGTAGGTTTGTGACACAGGATTTTCCCTCCCTGAAACCATGCTGGTTGTCAATTATACACTTGTTTCTTTCCAGGTGCTCCACCACTCTCCTCCTGATTATCTTCTCCATGACCTTGCATACTATACACGTTAGTGATACAGGTCTGTAGTTTAGTGCCTCATGTCTGTCTCCCTTTTTAAAAATTGGGACTACATTTGCCATCTTCCATACCTCAGGGAGTTGCCCAGTTTCAAATGATGTGTTGAAGATCTTTGTTAATGGCACACACAATATCTCTGCTCCCTCTTTAAGGACCCACGGAGAGATGTTGTCTGGTCCCACCGCCTTTGAGGTGTCAAGTTCGCATAGCAGCTTCTTCACTTCCTCCTTGGTTATATGTACCTCATCCAGCACTTGCTGGTGTACCCCCCTGTTCTGATTTCCTGGAGTCCTACTGGTTTCCACTGTAAATACTTCTTTAAATCTCGTGTTGAGCTCCTGACATACCTCTCGGTCGTTTCTTGTGAATTCCCCATCACCCTTCCTCAGTCTGATTACCTGGTCCTTGACTGTTGTTTTCCTCCTGATGTGGCTGTACAACAGCTTCGGGTCAGTCTTGACTTTCGATGCTATGTCATTTTCATATTGTCGCTGAGCCTCCCTTCTTATCTGTGCATATTCATTTCTGGCTCTTCGGCTAATCTCTTTATTTTCCTGAGTTCTCTGTCTTCTGTACCTTTTCCATTCTCTAGTACACCTAGTTTTTGCCTCCCTACACCTTTGGGTGAACCAAGGACTCGTTCTGTTCTTCCCATTATTTCTGTTTCCCTTGGGAACAAACCTCTCCTCTGCCTCCTTGCATTTTGTTGCCACATAGTCCATCATTTCTTGTACTGGTTTTCCTGTCAGTTCCCTCTCCCACTGAATGTTTTGAAGGAAGTTCCTCATGCCTGAGTAGTTTCCCCTTTTGTAGTTTGGTTTTTCCCACCCTATTCCTGCTACTCTCTCCACTTGGAGCTCAACTATGTAGTCGAAGCACAGAACCACATGATCACTAGCTCCCAGGGGCCTTTCATACAAGATATCCTCGATGTCTGAACTACTCAAGGTGAATACAAGGTCCAGTCTTGCTGGTTCATCTTCTCCTCTCTCTCTGGTAGTGTCTCTAACATGTTGA
>NC_091384.1:3628187-3675687 GCF_038502225.1 Cherax quadricarinatus | reverse complement strand
TTGTATTTGTTACTGGAAGCCTCAGATCACCACTGTAATTGTTGTATTTGTTACAGGAAGCCTCAGATCACCACCGTAATTGTTGTATTTGTTACTGGAAGCCTCAGATCACCACTGTAATTATTGTATTTGTTACTGGAAGCCTCAGATCACCACCGTAATTGTTGTATTTGTTACTGGAAGCCTCAGATCACCACTGTAATTATTGTATTTGTTACAGGAAGCCTCAGATCACCACCGTAATTGTTGTATTTGTTACTGGAAGCCTCAGATCACCACTGTAATTATTGTATTTGTTACAGGAAGCCTCAGATCACCACTGTAATTGTTGTATTTGTTACAGGAAGCCTCAGATCACTGTAATTGTTGTATTTGTTACAGGAAGCCTCAGATCACCACTGTAATTGTTGTATTTGTTACTGGAAGCCTCAGATCACCACTGTAATTGTTGTATTTGTTACAGGAAGCCTCAAATCACCACCGTAATTGTTGTATTTGTTACTGGAAGCCTCAGATCACCACTGTAATTATTGTATTTGTTACTGGAAGCCTCAGATCACCACCGTAATTGTTGTATTTGTTACTGGAAGCCTCAGATCACCACTGTAATTATTGTATTTGTTACAGGAAGCCTCAGATCACCACCGTAATTGTTGTATTTGTTACTGGAAGCCTCAGATCACCACTGTAATTATTGTATTTGTTACAGGAAGCCTCAGATCACCACTGTAATTATTGTATTTGTTACTGGAAGCCTCAGATCACCACTGTAATTATTGTATTTGTTACAGGAAGCCTCAGATCACCACTGTAATTGTTGTATTTGTTACTGGAAGCCTCAGATCACCACTGTAATTATTGTATTTGTTACAGGAAGCCTCAGATCACCACCGTAATTGTTGTATTTGTTACTGGAAGCCTCAGATCACCACTGTAATTATTGTATTTGTTACTGGAAGCCTCAGATCACCACTGTAATTATTGTATTTGTTACTGGAAGCCTCAGATCACCACTGTAATTATTGTATTTGTTACCGGAAGCCTCAGATCACCACTTTAATTGTTGTATTTGTTACTGGAAGCCTCAGATCACCACTGTAATTGTTGTATCATCTTATGCATTACAGGGAGTCTTCAGATCAGCACCAGCACTGAAGAGGATGGTGGGAAGTACGAGTGTGTCGCTGAGAACAACGTGGGTACTGCCTTCAGTAACCTGGTCAGCCTCTACGTCAGGGGTGAGTACTTTCTGTCTACCTTATCTACGTCAGGGGTGAGTACTTTCTGTCTACGTTATCTACGTCAGGGGTGAGTACTTTCTATCTACCTTATCTACGTCAGGGGTGAGTACTTTCTATCTACCTCATCTACGTCAGGGGTGAGTACTTTCTACCTATCTACCCAATCTACCATATATTTCGTGCCGAATAGGTAAAACTGGTCAATTATCAAGAACTCATTTAAAAGTAAGTCCTTTCTAAAATTTTCTCTTATACGTTTAAAGATATATTTTTTTATTTATGTTAATGTAATGAATAATTTTGTACCAAAAGCAACTTAGGAAACTTACCTGACCTTATTATAACAAGCGAAATTTAATTTAGCCTAATACACATACATACACACACACACACACACACACACACACACACACACACACACACACACACACACACACACACACACACACACACACACACACACACAGCAACACTGACAAACTTGAATATTCATCTCTCTCTCATGTACGCATTAATGAGACATACGTGTATGCACCGGAATGAGGTACACACGAATGCAATACCAGTGCACATGAGCGCGTGTGTACACGATGTGAATGATGAAGTTGTGGGAGCAGATCCCCTACACAGCTTAAAGTGTGCGTATGACTGGTCCCTAGACGGCAGATATCAGTGAAGTTGTGGCAGGACCCGGAGCTATGGCTCAACCTTCACACACACACACGCGCGCGCGCACACACACACACAGGATGTTCCAGAGATTGGACACAGTAACAAGGGGACACAGTTGGAAGTTGAAGACACAGATGAATCACAGGGATGTTAGGAAGTATTTCTTCAGCCACAGAGTAGTCAGTAAGTGGAATAGTTTGGGAAGCGATGTAGTGGAGGCAGGATCCATACATAGCTTTAAGCAGAGGTATGATAAAGCTCACGGCTCAGGGAGAGTGACCTAGTAGCGACCAGTGAAGAGGCGGGGCCAGGAGCTTGGACTCGACCCCTGCAACCTCAACTAGGTGAGTACAACTAGGTGAGTACACACACAACACACAACAAACACACACAAACACACACAACACACACACACACACACGCAACACACACGCAACACACACGCAACACACACGCAACACACACGCAACACGCAGCACACACAACACACACACAACACACAAACACACACACACAACACGCACACACACAACACACACACACAACACACACACACACAACACACACACACACACACACACACACACACACACACACAACACACACACACACACAACACACACACACACAACACACACAACACACACACAACACACACACAACACACACACAACACACACACACAAACACACAACACACACACAACACACACACGACACACACAACACACACACAACACACACACCACACACACACCACACACACTACACACACACACACACACACACACACACACACACACACACAACACACAAACACACACACACAACACACACACACAACACACACAACACACACACAACACACACAACACACACACAACACACACACAACACACACACACACACAACACACACACAACACACACACAACACACACACAACACACACACACACACAGACACACACACAACACACACACACACACACACACACACACACACACACACACACACACACACACACACACACACACACACACACACACACACACACACACACACACGATTTAAGGAAGTATTTACAGTGGAGACAGGAAGGACTCTGGGAAGGCAGGACAGAGGGGGACACCAACAAGTGCTGGATGACATACACACAACGGAGGAGGGGGTGAAGAAGCTAAGTGACCTTGATACTTAAAAGCTAATGGGACCGGACAACATCTCCCTGTGGGTCCTTAGAGAGGGAGCAGAAACGCTGTGTGTGCCACTAACCACTGTGTCACAAACCTTCTGGAGTTTTATGATAAAGTAACAGAAGTAAGACACGAGAGAGAGAGAGAGAGAGAGAGAGAGAGAGAGATGGATTGATTGCATCTTCTTGGACTGCAGGAAGGCCTTCGACACAGTTCCTCACAAGACATTAGTGCAGAGGCTGGAGGATGAGGCGCGTATAACAGGATGGGCACTGCAATGGATTAGAGAATACCTGACAGGGAGGCAACAACGAGTCATGGTACGTGATGAGGTATCACAGTGGGCGCCTGTGACGAGCGTGGTTCCACAGGGTTCGGTCCTAGGACCTGTGCTATTTTTGGTATATGAGAATGACATGATGGAAGGGATAGAGTCAGAAGTGTCCCTGTTCGCAGATGTGAAGTTAATGAGGAGAATCAAATCAGATGAGGATGAGACAGGACTACAAAGAGACCTGGACAGGCTGGACATGTGGTCCAGCAACTGGCTTCTCGAATTTAACCCCGCCAAATGAAAAGTCATGAAGATCGGAGAACGGAAAAGAAGACCGCACACAGAATATAGGCTAGGTGGACAAAGACTGCAAACGTCGCTCAAGGAGAAAGATCTTGGGGTGAGTATAACACCGAGCACATCTCCTGAGGCGCACATCAACCAGATAACTGCTGCAGTATATGGGCGCCTAGCAAACCTGAGAATAGTGTTCCGATACCTCAGTAAGGAATCGTTCAAGACACTGTACACTGTGTACATCAGGCCCATACTGGAGTATGCAGCACCAGTTTGGAACCCACACCTAGTCAAGCACGTGAAGAAATTAGAGAAAGTGCAAAGGTTTGCGACAAGGTTAGTTCCAGAGCTACGGGGAATGTCCTACGAGGAGAGGTTAATGGAAATCGGCCTGACGACACTGGAGGACAGGAGGGTCAGGGGAGAAATGATAACGACAGAGACAGGATGTTCCAGACATGGGACACAGCAACAAGGGGACACTCTTGGAAGTTGAAGACTCAGATGAATCACAGGGATGTTAGGAAGTATTTCTTCAGTCACAGAGTTGTTAGGAAGTGGAACAGTGTGGAGAGTGACGTAGGGGAGGCAGGAACCATACATAGTTTTAAGACGAGGTATGATAAAGCTCATGGAGCAGGGAGAGAGAGAGGACCTAATAGCGTTCAGTGAAGAGGCGGGGCCAGGAGCTGAGTCTCGACCCCTGCAACCACAATTAGGTGAATTAGGTGAGTACACACACACACACAAAAGCCAAGGAAGCATAAAATCCCTTTGACAGCTAGTATCTCTATCTCTATCTCTCTCTCTCTCTCTCTCTCTCTCTCTCTCTCTCTCTCTCTTTCTCTCCCTGCCCCTTCTCGCTCTCCTCCCTTCCTCTCTCCCACCCCTCCGTCCTCCATCCTCCTCCCTCTCCTTTCCCCCTCTCTCTCCCCTTTCCCCCTCTCTTGTCCTCCCCCTCCCTCCTCTCTCTCTCTCTCTCTCTCTCTCTCTCTCTCTCTCTCTCTCTCTCTCTCTCTCTCTCTCTCTCTCTCTCTCTCTCTCTCTCTCTCTCTCTCTCTCTCAAATTATAAAAAATAAATCTGAGGTTCGAGGTAAAGGGGAAACAATGGCCCATTTGGGCCATAAATGGCCACAGTGGCCACCATTTACCTGGAGACTAACTCACTAAAAAGTAGATGTAGTCTGATAGATAACTAGAATTATCAAAGTTATTCACGTAATCTAGAAATAAGATAAATGAAATTAGTTATTAAATCTGGTAATAAGATAACTAGAATGAGCATAGAGGAGTAATCTAGAAATAAGATAACTAGAATCAGCATATATCATATAATCTAGAAATAAGTGGAATTAGATAAGACACTTCTAGGAGGGAGGGATGGGGTGTCTAGATGCTAATCAGGGGCTCTTAATCCAACGAACTGGAGCTATCCTTCCCCCTCATTTCCTCCCATTTCCCAAGCGCTACGTGACCCCCTACGAGTTTAGTGCTTTACAGTAATATGATAATAAGATACCTTAAGAGTCATGGTATTAGGCAGGATACCATAACGTGGTATTAGGCAGGATACCATAACGTGGTATTAGGCAGGATACCATAACGTGGTATTAGGCAGGATACCATAACGTGGTATTAGGCAGGATACCATAACGTGGTATTAGGCAGGATACCATAACGTGGTATTAGGCAGGATACCATAACGTGGTATTAGGCAGGATACCATAACATGGTATTAGGCAGGATACCATAACATGGTATTAGGCAGGATACTATAACATGGTATTAGACAGGATACCATAACATGGCAGACAGGATACCATAACATGGTATTAGGCAGGATACCATAACATGGTATTAAGCAGGATACCATAACATGGTATTAGGCAGGATAAAATAACGTGGTATTAGGCAGGATACCATAGCATGGTATTAGGCAGGATACCATAACATGGTATTAGGCAGGATACCATAACGTGGTATTAGGCAGGATACCATAACATGGTATTAGGCAGGATACCATAAGTCATGGTATTAGGCAGGATACCATAACATGGTATTAGGCAGGATACCATAACATGGTATTAGGCAGGATACCATAACATGGTATTAGGCAGGATACCATAACATGGTATTACGCAGGATACAAGAACATGGTATTAGGCAGGATACCATAAGTCATGGTATTAGGCAGGATACCATAACATGGTATTAGACAGGATACCATAACATGGTATTAGACAGGATACCATAACATGGTATTAGGCAGGATACCATAAGTCATGGTATTAGGCAGGATACAATAACATGGTATTAGGCAGGATACCATAACATGATATTAGGCAGGATACCATAACATGGTATTAGACAGGATACCATAACATGGTATTAGGCAGGATACCATAAGTCATGGTATTAGGCAGGATACAATAACATGGTATTAGGCAGGATACCATAACATGGTATTAGGCAGGATACCATAACATGGTATTAGGCAGGATACCATAAGTCATGGTATTAGGCAGGATACCATAACATGGTATTAGGCAGGATACCATAACATGGTATTAGGCAGGATACCATAAGTCATGGTATTAGGCAGGATACCATAACATGGTATTAGACAGGATACCATAACATGGTATTAGGCAGGATACCATAAGTCATGGTATTAGGCAGGATACCATAAGTCATGGTATTAGGCAGGATACCATAAGTCATGGTATTAGGCAGGATACCATAAGTCATGGTATTAGGCAGGATACCATAACATGGTATTAGGCAGGATACCATAACATGGTATTAAACAGGATACCATAACATGGTATTAGGCAGGATACCATAAGTCATGGTATTAGGCAGGATACCATAAGTCATGGTATTAGGCAGGATACCATAACATGGTATTAGGCAGGATACCATAACATGGTATTAGGCAGGATACCTTAAGTCATGGTATTAGACAGGATACCATAACATGTTATTAGGCAGGATACCATAACATGGTATTAGGCAGGATACCATAAGTCATGGTATTAGACAGGATACCATAACATGGTATTAGGCAGGATACCATAACATGGTGTTAGGCAGGATACCATAAGTCATGGTATTAGGCAGGATACCATAACATGGTATTAGACAGGATACCATAACATGGTATTAGGCAGGATACCATAACATGGTATTAGACAGGATACCATAACATGGTATTAGGCAGGATACCATAACATGGTATTAGGCAGGATACCATAACATGGTATTAGGCAGGATACCATAACATGGTATTAGGCAGGATACCATAACATGGTATTAGGCAGGATACCATAACATGGTATTAGGCAGGATACCATAACATGGTATTAGGCAGGATACCATAACATGGTATTAGGCAGGATACCATAACATGGCATTAGACAGGATACCATAACATGGTATTAGACAGGATACCATAACATGGTATTAGGCAGGATACCATAACATGGTATTAGGCAGGATACCATAACATGGTATTAGACAGGATACCATAACATGGTATTAGGCAGGATACCATAACATGGTATTAGACAGCTTACCATAACATGGTATTAGGCAGGATACCATAACATGGTATTAGGCAGGATACCATAACATGGCATTAGACAGGATACCATAACATGGTATTAGACAGCTTACCATAACATGGTATTAGGCAGAATACCATAACATGGTATTAGGCAGGATACCATAACATGGTATTAGACAGGATACCATAACATGGTATTAGACAGGATACCATAACATGGTATTAGGCAGGATACCATAACATGGTATTAGACAGCTTACCATAACATGGTATTAGGCAGGATACCATAACATGGTATTAGGCAGGATACCATAAGTCATACCTTTGCACCTTTGATATACCTTTGAGGACTTTGAAGAGTTTATCTGCTCTCTGAGCCCGGCCATGGGCCAGGCTCAGAGATGGATGTTGATACAGTGTTCTCTTATTGTGCCCACGGATGTTGATACAGTGTTCTCTTATTGTGCTCACGGATGTTGATACAGTGTTCTCTTATTGTGCCCACGGATGTTGATACAGTGTTCTCTTATTGTGCCCACGGATGTTGATACAATGTTCTCTTATTGTGCCCACGGATGTTGATACAGTGTTCTCTTATTGTGCCCACAGCACCCCTGCTCCTCACTGGGTTTATTTTACATTTCCTCCCATATCTCTCACTCCAGTATGTTGTTATGACAGTGTGCAGATTTGGCACCAGACCCTCGAGTACTTTCCAGGTATATATTATCGTTTATCTCTCCGCTCCAGTGAATACATGTTCAAGGCCTGGTATTAGGCAGGATACCGTAAGTCATGGTATTAGGCAGGATACCGTAAGTCATGGTATTAGGCAGGATACCGTAAGTCATGGTATTAGGCAGGATACCGTAAGTCATGGTATTAGGCAGGATACCGTAAGTAAGTCATGGTATTCGGCAGGATACCGTAAGTCATGGTATTAGGCAGGATACCGTAAGTAAGTCATGGTATTCGGCAGGATACCGTAAGTCATGGTATTAGGCAGGATACCGTAAGTCATGGTATTAGGCAGGATACCGTAAGTCATGGTATTAGACAGGATACCGTAAGTAAGTCATGGTATTCGGCAGGATACCGTAAGTCATGGTATTAGGCAGGATACCGTAAGTCATGGTATTAGGCAGGATACCGTAAGTCATGGTATTAGGCAGGATACCGTAAGTCATGGTATTAGGCAGGATACCGTAAGTCATGGTATTAGGCAGGATACCGTAAGTCATGGTATTAGACAGGATACCATAACAGTCTGTTGCTAGTCTGTTCTAGCAACCAGCTGATCACGCAGTCTGTTGCTGCTTGCACATGGTTGCAATTTGCACATGTGTGTGTATGTTTGAAAGTTCCTTCTCGTCTCCCTCTCTCCCTCCCTTCCTCCTCCCTAACCCCCCCCTCCCCACATTTCCCTCCCCCAACATTCTAAAATACAACCTGGAACTAGACAAACATTACTGATCCAGATCACGAGGCGGAATTATCATATGAATGCTTTATCACGGTTCTCACCCTTAACCCCTCCCCCCTCCCCCTCTCCCCTTCCCCTCACCCCACTCTCTCTCCCCTTTTCTGCCTCTTCCTCATCTTCCCTCCCCTCACCTCCCACTCACCCTCCTCCCCTCAGCTATTCCCACTCTTATTTAGTCCCTCTCACTCCCCATTCCACTAACTCCCCACTCTTATTCCCCTCTCCACACACTCCCACTTTCATTCGCCACGCCAATCCCACTCACTCCCCACTCCAGCTCCCTCTGATTGTCAGAACAGTTCCCTTACTATAATTGATGTTTATCCTGGATTTCAGCCCCCTCCCCCTCCCCCTCCCCCTCCCCCTCCCTCTCTCTCTCTCTCTCTCTCTCTCTCTCTCTCTGTTTTCCTGCTGCCATGTTGACAGAGGAAATCTGGCTTATTGATCTTGTCTAACACTGCACGGTTAACAAAAGTGGGAAAGTGTGCTAGCTTTAAGATTGTGGGGGAGTGTATGTAGTTGTGGGGGGGAGGGGTGGGGGGAGAAATGCAGGGTGCGGAGATGGGAGGGATGCTGGGTGGGGGAGATGACCCACTCTCTCTCTTACTTGTCATTACCTGTAACATGCAAATAGGGAAGAGATGAAGTTTTAGCCATCTGTGAGCTATCTTTTTGCCAGCTGGGAGCCAGTTGTGAGTCAGCTGTTTATCAGGTGAGAGTCAATTATGCTCCAGCTGTGAGTCAGCTGTGAGTCAGTTGTGGGTCAGTTATGCTCCAGCTGTGGGTCAGCTGTGAGCCATCGATTTCATTTGGTAGACTGCCTTTGTGTCGTTGATGTTATTATGGTGTATGAACGTGTTCCAGACTCAAATCATTCTATTAATGTATGATTTCAGATGAAGTGATGTCCTGGAGTAAGGTACAGCCAGATTGTACTTGTTTGCTGCCCGTCTTGTGGTGTATTAACTGTCTTCTCACCGCCTGTCTTGTTTTGTAATACCTGTCTTCTTACTGTCCGTCTTGTGGTGTAGAAGCTTACTTCTCACTGTTCTCGTAGTGGAACCAAGTACTGTACCTTGACAACATTGACCTTGTATATAACAGTAAGACTGCCCATATCTCTCCAGTGATGAAGACTCTGTTAGATTGACACATCTGTCCAGGCTGGGTCCAGGCGAGAGTTGTCTTGCTCTGTTCTTCTTTCTCTCCAGAAGTGATAGATGAGTTGTGGGGAAGGACAGGCAGTCCAAGACAGTGGAGCATACTTAAGGTGTGTCTACATTTGTGCATAGTACAGGTTTGCAGCCTCTGCTGTCGAACAGGTTCAAGATTAGCCTCACCTTTTTGACTGCCATGTTTGCAAGATTTACTCCGTGGTTCTTCATAAATATTTTGGAGTCACATTTCATCCCTAGGATATCAACTACATCCCCAGGTTCTTATATTCTTCCAGTCATTCGTACCACAGGATTACCATCATGGTGCCTAAAGACCGTAAAGTGTGTTTTCTTAGAAGCAAATGTAACCTTCCATTATTTTTCCCATCTGGTAAAGCTGTGATTGATATAACTGTGAGTAGCTGGTATTTCCTCTCTTGCTAGGTATTGCTGGTAGATGCGAGTTAGAGGTGATGCTAGCTGGTCTACACATCTCAGTATTCTTGGTCTCGTTTTATCCGGGCTCGCAGCCTTTTCTTGGTCCAGGGATTATAGGAGGAGATTCACTTCATCCTACCTCATTCTTACCACTGGCAACTTTGACACAATTCTTGCAGCTAGCAAAGGTTACCTTGCTAGATCAGGGATTTGCATTTTGACAGCGAAGTGTTCAGCAAACAGTTCGGCTTTTTCTTGATTGCTAGCAGAGGCAATCCGATCTTGTCAGTTTACAGGTGGAATAATTCCACCAGGTAAATATCCTTGTCGGTCCCTGACCAAACACCACCAGGTTTTGAAACCTACTCTTCCTGATTCCAGTTTTCTTGTGTATGTGTCAGCCTCCCGTCTAGACATGGCCCTCTTTTGGACTTATCCCATAACGCTTACTGGTTTGCCTGTGCAGGTTCCTGTTATAGATAGTGGGAAGCCTCTTATACCTTCTCCAAGCCTTGTACTCAGCAGTAGCAGCAGCCTCTCCACAACGAAAGTCAAACCAAGGTTGATCTTAAGGTTTCAACACAAGTATATCCTTCTCCGGCAGTTTGTTATGGTTAAGATTGTTCAGTGAAGGTCTTTACTTGGTTGTCAGCATCACTTCGGAGAGTTTGAGCATTGCAGTCGTAGGTGGAGAGCTCAGAGCGAAGTGCTGGCCAGTTTCCTTACGATCTCAGAGCGAAGTGCTGGCTAGTTTCCTTGCGATCTCAGAGCGAAGTGCTGGCTAGTTTCCTTGCGAGCTCAGAGCGAAGTGCTGGCTAGTTTCCTTGCGAGCTCAGAGCGAAGTGCTGGCTAGTTTCCTTGCGAGCTCAGAGCGAAGTGCTGGCTAGTTTCCTTGCGAGCTCAGAGCGAAGTGCTGGCCAGTTTCCTTGCGAGCTCAGAGCGAAGTGCTGGCTAGTTTCCTTGCGATCTCAGAGCGAAGTGCTGGCTAGTTTCCTTGCGATCTCAGAGCGAAGTGCTGGCCAGTTTCCTTGCGATCTCAGAGCGAAGTGCTGGCTAGTTTCCTTGCGAGCTCAGAGCGAAGTGCTGGCTAGTTTCCTTGCGATCTCAGAGCGAAGTGCTGGCTAGTTTCCTTGCGATCTCAGAGCGAAGTGCTGGCTAGTTTCCTTGCGATCTCAGAGCGAAGTGCTGGCCAGTTTCCTTGCGAGCTCAGAGCGAAGTGCTGGCTAGTTTCCTTGCGATCTCAGAGCGAAGTGCTGGCTAGTTTCCTTACGATCTCAGAGCGAAGTGCTGGCTAGTTTCCTTGCGATCTCAGAGCGAAGTGCTGGCCAGTTTCCTTACGATCTCAGAGCGAAGTGCTGGCTAGTTTCCTTGCGATCTCAGAGCGAAGTGCTGGCCAGTTTCCTTACGATCTCAGAGCGAAGTGCTGGCCAGTTTCCTTACGATCTCAGAGCGAAGTGCTGGCCAGTTTCCTTACGATCTCAGAGCGAAGTGCTGGCCAGTTTCCTTACGATCTCAGAGCGAAGTGCTGGCCAGTTTACTTACGATCTCAGAGCGAAGTGCTGGCCAGTTTCCTTACGATCTCAGAGCGAAGTGCTGGCTAGTTTCCTTGCGATCTCAGAGCGAAGTGCTGGCCAGTTTCCTTGCGATCTCAGAGCGAAGTGCTGGCTAGTTTCCTTGCGAGCTCAGAGCGAAGTGCTGGCCAGCTTCCTTGCGATCTCAGAGCGAAGTGCTGGCCAGTTTCCTTGCGATCTCAGAGCGAAGTGCTGGCCAGCTTCCTTGCGAGCTCAGAGCGAAGTGCTGGCTAGTTTCCTTGCGATCTCAGAGCGAAGTGATGGCCAGTTTCCTTGCGATCTCAGAGCGAAGTGCTGGCCAGTTTCCTTGCGATCTCAGAGCGAAGTGCTGGCTAGTTTCCTTGCGAGCTCAGAGCGAAGTGCTGGCTAGTTTCCTTGCGAACTCAGAGCGAAGTGCTGGCTAGTTTCCTTGCGAACTCAGAGCGAAGTGCTGGCCAGTTTTCCTGCGAACTCAGAGCGAAGTGCTGGCCAGTTTCCTTGCGAGCTCAGAGCGAAATGCTGGCCAGTTTCCTCTCTTCCTGCAAGTTCTTCACCTCATCCTGGAGTCTTCAACCTTGTGGTCAGACGATGCAACATAGCCAAGGGGTTGACCAGTGTCGATACCTTCTGCCAGATCACTCACTACTGGGTCCAGGAAAGAACCAGAGATGTTAGTAGGGAAATCGGCAAAATTTCTCATGTCGAACACTGCAAGGTCATCGAAGTCCCTCTGTACAAGATGTTGGGTGATGTCGCCAACAATTATGTTGGAACAGAAGGGAGGCCATATTTTCTATCAGGAAGTTGATGTCTGCATGTTGCCACTCGGATCTGTACATTGTACATGCTAGTACAACAGTGTGCTGGGTATGTACACGTTTAGGAAACTAGACAGCAAAGCCTCCAGTGACACTTGTGACACTTTAAACCCAAGCAGTGGCACTTGTAGCTCAAGTGTGGCACTTCTAACTCGAGGCCTGGACATGGACCGGGCCGCAGGGGCGCTGACCCCACCAAAACACCCTCCAGGTATACTCCATGACCTGATCTGTCTCTCTCTCTCTCTCTCTCACAGGTTTACAAAGTTAGGTTAAGGGTTCCTAACTTTATTTACAAGTTAAGTGCTGTTACCTACATTAACTCTCTCTCTCTCTCTCTCTCTCTCTCTCTCTCTCTCTCTCTCTCTCTCTCTCTCTGAAATGCTTAACACAAGGGCATTAAATTGACCCGTGGAGTAACACGAAGTAATTTCTTCAAATCCCGAGTAAAAGGTAAATTGTCAATTAAGGTCAATTTACTTGTTTCTTTTACAGGTGAATAGACTGTGGGGCGTAATTGGGCCTCCCTCCACTCTCCCCTCTCACCCCTTCCCTATTCCTTCCCCTCCCTCCTCTCACCTCTTCCCCCTCTCACTTCTTCCCCATTCCTTCCCCTCCCTCCTCTCACCCCATCACGTCACAGCTCCCACCTGTCGACAGTCTAAATGCTTTTCAGAAATACTGAAATGTATTTCTTCTTGTATGTCGACAGTGATGCTTGTATGTCGACAGTGATGCTTGTATGTCGACAGTGACACTTGTATGTCGACAGTGACGCTTGTATGTCGACAGTGATGCTTGTATGTCGACAGTGACGCTTGTATGTCGACAGTGATGCTTGTATGTCGACAGTGGTGCTTGTATGTCGACAGTGACACTTGTATGTCGACAGTGACACTTGTATGTCGACAGTGACACTTGTATGTCGACAGTGACGCTTATATGTCGACAGTGACACTTGTATGTCGACAGTGACACTTGTATGTCGACAGTGACACTTGTATGTCGACAGTGACACTTGTATGTCGACAGTGACACTTGTATGTCGACAGTTACGCTTGTATGTCGACAGTGACGCTTGTATGTCGACAGTGACACTTGTATGTCGACAGTGACGCTTGTATGTCGACAGTGACGCTTGTATGTCGACAGTGACACTTGTATGTCGACAGTGACACTTGTATGTCGACAGTGACACTTGTATGTCGACAGTGACACTTGTATGTCGACAGTGACACTTGTATGTCGACAGTGACACTTGTATGTCGACAGTGACACTTGTATGTCGACAGTGACACTAGTATGTCGACAGTGACACTTGTATGTCGACAGTGACACTTGTATGTCGACAGTGACACTTGTATGTCGACAGTGACACTTGTATGTCGACAGTGACACTTGTATGTCGACAGTGACACTTGAAGGAGGAGACAAAGACCGAGAACAACGTAAGCAACAACACTAGGGTAGTATTGCGTGTCACCAGCAACAGCAACAGCCTGGTTGACCTGGCCGTCACCCCCCCCAGCTAGTGTAACGTGCACATACGTTAACACAGTAATAACATAAATACCCAGCCGGTAATTAATTACTTTATTATGAAAGTAATTATCGGTATAAATCACCCCAGGGGAGTAATCTCCTTGCTTTAAATTAACCTAATCACCACAACAGGTAAATCCCCTAATCACCACAACAGATAAATCCCCTAATCACCACAACAGATAAATCCCCTAATCACCATAGGCTTGTAACTGGCCAGTTATCCCTAATCACCACAACAGATAAATCCCCTAATCACCACAACAGGTAAATCCCCTAATCACCACAACAGGTAAATCCCCTAATCACCACAACAGCTAAATCCCCTAATCACCACAACAGGTAAATCCCCTAATCACCATAGGCTTGTAACTGGCCAGTTATCCCTAATCACCACAACAGGTAAATCCCCTAATCACCATAGCTAAATCCCCTAATCACCACAACAGCTAAATCCCCTAATCACCAGAGGCTTGTAACTGGCCAGTTATCCCTAATCACCACAACATAAATCCCCTAATCACCATAGGCTTGTAACTGGCCAGTTATCCCTAATCACCACAACAGATGGCCAGTTAATCACCACAACAGATAATCACACACAACAGGTAAATCCCCTAATCACCATAGGCTTGTAACTGGCCAGTTATCCCTAATCACCACAACAGGTAAATCCCCTAATCACCACAACAGGTAAATCCCCTAATCACCATAGGCTTGTAACTGGCCAGCTATCCCTAATCACCACAACAGGTAAATCCCCTAATCACCATAGGCTTGTAACTGGCCAGTTATCCCTAATCACCACAACAGATAAATCCCCTAATCACCATAGGCTTGTAACTGGCCAGTTATCCCTAATCACCACAACAGGTAAATCCCCTAATCACCACAACAGGTAAATCCCCTAATCACCATAGGCTTGTAACTGGCCAGTTATCCCTAATCACCACAACAGGTAAATCCCCTAATCACCACAACAGGTAAATCCCCTAATCACCATAGGCTTGTAACTGGCCAGTTATCCCTAATCACCACAACAGGTAAATCCCCTAATCACCACAACAGGTAAATCCCCTAATCACCATAGGCTTGTAACTGGCCAGTTATCCCTAATCACCACAACAGATAAATCCCCTAATCACCACAACAGGTAAATCCCCTAATCACCATAGGCTTGTAACTGGCCAGTTATCCCTAATCACCACAACAGGTAAATCCCCTAATCACCATAGGCTTGTAACTGGCCAGTTATCCCTAATCAACACAACAGGTAAATCCCCTAATCACCACAGCAGGTAAATCCCCTAATCACCATAGGCTTGTAACTGGCCAGTTATCCCTAATCACCACAACAGATAAATCCCCTAATCACCATAGGCTTGTAACTGGCCAGTTATCCCTAATCACCACAACAGGTAAATCCCCTAATCACCACAACAGGTAAATCCCCTAATCACCATAGGCTTGTAACTGGCCAGTTATCCCTAATCACCACAACAGGTAAATCCCCTAATCACCATAGGCTTGTAACTGGCCAGTTATCCCTAATCACCACAACAGGTAAATCCCCTAATCACCATCGGCTTGTAACTGGCCAGTTATCCCTAATCACCACAACAGGTAAATCCCCTAATCACCACAACAGGTAAATCCCCTGATCACCATAGGCTTGTAACTGGCCAGTTATCATCCCCTGGATTACTATGGCAGTCACTGTAACTCACAGTCGTAAAGTGGACTGTGGTAGTCACTGTGTATGTGAAGTTCCTATTGGCTGTTTCTCTCTCGTTATGTCTGGAACCATAGCAGGATTCGAACCTGCGCCGTCTGCATGAGAGTACTGTGTACAGAAGAGTGCGCAGGTTCGAATCCTCCTGTGAACTGGGAGATGGTGCTTATCAGAGAATATATAAGGAAAAATGTGCCGATAAAATGATTAGGATTAGAAATGATTGGGAATGACCAGGAATTAGGAATGATTGGGAGTGATCAGGAAGAATTAAGATTAATCAGGAATGACTGGGAACGACTTGGAAGAATTAGGAATGACCAGGAATGATTAGGAATGACTGGGAATGATTAGGAATGACTTTGAAGAATTAGGAATGATTAAGAATGACTGGGAAGAATTAGGAATGACTGGGAAGAATTAGGAATGATTGGGAAGAATTAGGAATGACTGGGAAGAATTAGGACTGACGGGGAAGAATTAGGAATGACTGGGAAGAATTAGGAATGACTGGGAAGAATTAGGAATGACTGGGAAGAATTAGGAATGACTGGGAAGAATTAGGAATGACAGGGAAGAATTAGGAATGACTGGGAAGAATTAGGACTGACTGGGAAGAATTAGGAATGACTGGGAAGAATTAGGAATGACTGGGAAGAATAAGGAATGACTGGGAAGAATTAGGAATGACTGGGAAGAATTAGGAATGACTGGGAAGAATTAGGAATGACTGGGAATGATTAGGAATGACTGGGAAGAATTAGGAATGACTTGGAAGAATTAGGAATGACTGGGAAGAATTAGGACTGACTGGGAAGAATTAGGAATGACTGGGAAGAATTAGGAATGACTGGGAAGAATTAGGAATGACTGGGAATGATTAGGAATGACTGGGAAGAATTAGGAATGACTGGGAAGAATTAGGAATGACTGGGAAGAATTAGGAATGACTGGGAAGAATTAGGTGGGAAGAATTAGGAATGACTGGGAATGATTAGGAATGACTGGGAAGAATTAGGAATGACTGGGAAGAATTAGGAATGACTGGGAAGAATTAGGAATGACTGGGAAGAATCAGGAATGACTGGGAAGAATTAGGAATGACTGGGAATGATTAGGAATGACTGGGAAGAATTAGGAATGACTGGGAAGAATTAGGAATGACTTGGAAGAATTAGGAATGATTAGGAATGACTGGGAATGATTAGGAATGACTGGGAAGAATTAGGAATGACTGGGAAGAATTAGGAATGACTGGGAAGAATTAGGAATGACTGGGAAGAATTAGGAATGACTGGGAAGAATTAGGAATGACTGGGAATGATTAGGAATGACTGGGAAGAATTAGGAATGACTGGGAAGAATTAGGAATGACTGGGAAGAATTAGGAATGACTGGGAATGATTAGGAATGACTGGGAAGAATTAGGAATGACTGGGAATTATTAGGAATGACTGGGAAGAATTAGGAATGACTGGGAAAAATTAGGAATGACTGGGAAGAATTAGGAATGACTGGGAAGAATTAGGAATGACTGGGAATGATTAGGAATGACTGGCAAGAATTAGGAATGACTGGGAAGAATTAGGAATGACTGGGAAGAATTAGGACTGACTGGGAAGAATTAGGAATGACTGGGAAGAATTAGGAATGACTGGGAAGAATTAGGAATGACTGGGAAGAATTAGGAATGACTGGGAAGAATTAGGAATGACTGGGAAGAATTAGGACTGACTGGGAAGAATTAGGACTGACTGGGAAGAATTAGGAATGACTGGGAAGAATTAGGAATGACTGGGAAGAATTAGGAATGACTGGGAAGAATTAGGAATGACTGGGAAGAATTAGGAATGACTGGGAAGAATTAGGAATGACTGGGAAGAATTAGGACTGACTGGGAAGAATTAGGAATGACTGGGAAGAATTAGGAATGACTTGGAAGAATAAGGAATGACTGGGAAGAATTAGGAATGACTGGGAAGAATTAGGAATGACTGGGAAGAATTAGGAATGACTGGGAATGATTAGGAATGACTGGGAAGAATTAGGAATGACTGGGAAGAATTAGGAATGACTGGGAAGAATTAGGACTGACTGGGAAGAATTAGGAATGACTGGGAAGAATTAGGAATGACTGGGAATGATTAGGAATGACTGGGAAGAATTAGGAATGACTGGGAAGAATTAGGAATGACTGGGAAGAATTAGGTGGGAAGAATTAGGAATGACTGGGAATGATTAAGAATGACTGGGAAGAATTAGGAATGACTGGGAAGAATTAGGAATGACTGGGAAGAATTAGGAATGACTGGGAAGAATCAGGAATGACTGGGAAGAATTAGGAATGACTGGGAATGATTAGGAATGACTGGGAAGAATTAGGAATGACTGGGAAGAATTAGGAATGACTGGGAAGAATTAGGAATGACTTGGAAGAATTAGGAATGACTGGGAATGATTAGGAATGACTGGGAATGATTAGGAATGACTGGGAAGAATTAGGAATGACTGGGAAGAATTAGGAATGACTGGGAAAAATTAGGAATGACTGGGAAGAATTAGGAATGACTGGGAAGAATTAGGAATGACTGGGAATGATTAGGAATGACTGGGAAGAATTAGGAATGACTGGGAAGAATTAGGAATGACTGGGAAGAATTAGGACTGACTGGGAAGAATTAGGAATGACTGGGAAGAATTAGGAATGACTGGGAAGAATTAGGAATGACTAGGAAGAATTAGGAATGACTGGGAAGAATTAGGAATGACTGGGAAGAATTAGGAATGACTGGGAAGAATTAGGACTGACTGGGAAGAATTAGGAATGACTGGGAAGAATTAGGAATGACTGGGAAGAATTAGGAATGACTGGGAAGAATTAGGAATGACTGGGAATTATTAGGAATGACTGGGAAGAATTAGGAATGACTGGGAAGAATTAGGAATGACTGGGAAGAATTAGAAATGATTAGGAAGAATTAGGAATGACTGGGAAGAATTAGGAATGACTGGGAATGATTAGGAATGACCGGGAAGAATTAGGAATGACTGGGAATTATTAGGAATGACTGGGAAGAATTAGGAATGACTGGGAAGAATTAGGAACGACTGGGAAAAATTAGGAATGACTGGGAAGAATTAAGAATGACTGGGAAGAATTAGGAATGACTGGGAATGATTAGGAATGACTGGGAAGAATTAGGAATGACTGGGAAGAATTAGGACTGACTGGGAAGAATTAGGACTGACTGGGAAGAATTAGGAATGACTGGGAAGAATTAGGACTGACTGGGAAGAATTAGGAATGATTGGGAAGAATTAGGAATGACTGGGAAGAATTAGGACTGACGGGGAAGAATTAGGAATGACTGGGAAGAATTAGGAATGACTGGGAAGAATTAGGAATGACTGGGAAGAATTAGGAATGACTGGGAAGAATTAGGAATGACAGGGAAGAATTAGGAATGACTGGGAAGAATTAGGACTGACTGGGAAGAATTAGGAATGACTGGGAAGAATTAGGAATGACTGGGAAGAATAAGGAATGACTGGGAAGAATTAGGAATGACTGGGAAGAATTAGGAATGACTGGGAAGAATTAGGAATGACTGGGAATGATTAGGAATGACTGGGAAGAATTAGGAATGACTGGGAAGAATTAGGAATGACTGGGAAGAATTAGGACTGACTGGGAAGAATTAGGAATGACTGGGAAGAATTAGGAATGACTGGGAAGAATTAGGAATGACTGGGAATGATTAGGAATGACTGGGAAGAATTAGGAATGACTGGGAAGAATTAGGAATGACTGGGAAGAATTAGGAATGACTGGGAAGAATTAGGTGGGAAGAATTAGGAATGATTGGGAATGATTAGGAATGACTGGGAAGAATTAGGAATGACTGGGAAGAATTAGGAATGACTGGGAAGAATTAGGAATGACTGGGAAGAATCAGGAATGACTGGGAAGAATTAGGAATGACTGGGAATGATTAGGAATGACTGGGAAGAATTAGGAATGACTGGGAAGAATTAGGAATGACTTGGAAGAATTAGGAATGACTGGGAAGAATTAGGAATGACTGGGAAGAATTAGGAATGACTGGGAAGAATTAGGAATGTCTGGGAATGATTAGGAATGACTGGGAAGAATTAGGAATGACTGGGAAGAATTAGGAATGACTGGGAAGAATTAGGAATGACTGGGAATGGTTAGGAATGACTGGGAATTATTAGGAATGACTGGGAATTATTAGGAATGACTGGGAAGAATTAGGAATGACTGGGAAAAATTAGGAATGACTGGGAAGAATTAGGAATGACTGGGAAGAATTAGGAATGACTGGGAATGATTAGGAATGACTGGGAAGAATTAGGAATGACTGGGAAGAATTAGGAATGACTGGGAAGAATTAGGACTGACTGGGAAGAATTAGGAATGACTGGGAAGAATTAGGAATGACTGGGAAGAATTAGGAATGACTAGGAAGAATTAGGAATGACTGGGAAGAATTAGGAATGACTGGGAAGAATTAGGAATGACTGGGAAGAATTAGGACTGACTGGGAAGAATTAGGAATGACTGGGAAGAATTAGGAATGACTGGGAAGAATTAGGAATGACTGGGAAGAATTAGGAATGACTGGGAAGAATTAGGAATGACTGGGAAGAATTAGGAATGACTGGGAAGAATTAGGAATGACTGGGAAGAATTAGGAATGATTGGGAAGAATAAGGAATGACTGGGAAGAATTAGGAATGACTGGGAAGAATTAGGAATGACTGGGAAGAATTAGGAATGACTGGGAATGATTAGGAATGACTGGGAAGAATTAGGAATGACTGGGAAGAATTAGGACTGACTGGGAAGAATTAGGACTGACTGGGAAGAATTAGGAATGACTGGGAATGATTAGGAATGACTGGGAAGAATTAGGAATGACTGGGAAGAATTAGGAATGACTGGGAAGAATTAGGAATGACTGGGAAGAATTAGGTGGGAAGAATTAGGAATGACTGGGAATGATTAAGAATGACTGGGAAGAATTAGGAATGACTGGGAAGAATTAGGAATTACTGGGAAGAATTAGGAATGACTGGGAAGAATCAGGAATGACTGGGAAGAATTAGGAATGACTGGGAATGATTAGGAATGACTGGGAAGAATTAGGAATGACTGGGAAGAATTAGGAATGACTGGGAAGAATTAGGAATGACTTGGAAGAATTAGGAATGACTGGGAATGATTAGGAATGACTGGGAATGATTAGGAATGACTGGGAAGAATTAGGAATGACTGGGAAGAATTAGGAATGACTGGGAAGAATTAGGAATGACTGGGAAGAATTAGGAATGACTGGGAAGAATTAGGAATGACTGGGAAGAATTAGGAATGACTGGGAATGATTAGGAATGACTGGGAAGAATTAGGAATGACTGGGAAGAATTAGGAATGACTGGGAAGAATTAGGAATGACTGGGAAGAATTAGGAATGACTGGGAATGATTAGGAATGACTGGGAAGAATTAGGAATGACTGGGAATTATTAGGAATGACTGGGAAGAATTAGGAATGACTGGGAAAAATTAGGAATGACTGGGAAGAATTAGGAATGACTGGGAAGAATTAGGAATGACTGGGAATGATTAGGAATGACTGGGAAGAATTAGGAATGACTGGAAAGAATTAGGAATGACTGGGAAGAATTAGGACTGACTGGGAAGAATTAGGAATGACTGGGAAGAATTAGGAATGACTGGGAAGAATTAGGAATGACTAGGAAGAATTAGGAATGACTGGGAAGAATTAGGAATGACTGGGAAGAATTAGGAATGACTGGGAAGAATTAGGACTGACTGGGAAGAATTAGGAATGACTGGGAAGAATTAGGAATGACTGGGAAGAATTAGGAATGACTGGGAAGAATTAGGAATGACTGGGAATGATTAGGAATGACTGGGAAGAATTAGGAATGACTGGGAAGAATTAGGAATGACTGGGAAGAATTAGAAATGATTAGGAAGAATTAGGAATGACTGGGAAGAATTAGGAATGACTGGGAATGATTAGGAATGACCGGGAAGAATTAGGAATGACTGGGAATTATTAGGAATGACTGGGAAGAATTAGGAATGACTGGGAAGAATTAGGAATGACTGGGAAAAATTAGGAATGACTGGGAAGAATTAAGAATGACTGGGAAGAATTAGGAATGACTGGGAATGATTAGGAATGACTGGGAAGAATTAGGAATGACTGGGAAGAATTAGGACTGACTGGGAAGAATTAGGACTGACTGGGAAGAATTAGGAATGACTGGGAAGAATTAGGAATGACTAGGAAGAATTAGGAATGACTGGGAAGAATTAGGAATGACTGGGAAGAATTAGGAATGACTGGGAAGAATTAGGACTGACTGGGAAGATTTAGGAATGACTGGGAAGAATTAGGAATGACTGGGAAGAATTAGGAATGACTGGGAAGAATATGGAATGACTGGGAAGAATTAGGAATGACTGGGAAGAATTAGGAGTGACTGGGAAGAATTAGGAATGACTGGGAAGAATTAGGAATGACTGGGAAGAATTAGGAATGACTGGGAAGAATTAGGAATGACTGGGAAGAATTAGGAATGACTGGGAAGAATTAGGAATGACTGGGAATGATTAGGAATGACTGGGAAGAATTAGGAATGACTGGGAAGAATTAGGAATGACTGGGAAGAATTAGGACTGACTGGGAAGAATTAGGAATGACTGGGAAGAATTAGGAATGACTGGGAAGAATTAGGAATGACTGGGAATGATTAGGAATGACTGGGAAGAATTAGGAATGACTGGGAAGAATTAGGAATGACTGGGAAGAATTAGGAATGACTGGGAAGAATTAGGTGGGAAGAATTAGGAATGACTTGGAATGATTAGGAATGACTGGGAAGAATTAGGAATGACTGGGAAGAATTAGGAATGACTGGGAAGAATCAGGAATGACTGGGAAGAATTAGGAATGACTGGGAATGATTAGGAATGACTGGGAAGAATTAGGAATGACTGGGAATGATTAGGAATGACTGGGAATGATTAGGAATGACTGGGAAGAATTAGGAATGACTGGGAAGAATTAGGAATGACTGGGAAGAATTAGGAATGACTGGGAAGAATTAGGAATGACTGGGAAGAATTAGGAATGACTGGGAAGAATTAGGAATGACTGGGAAGAATTAGGAATGACTGGGAATGATTAGGAATGACTGGGAAGAATTAGGAATGACTGGGAAGAATTAGGAATGACTGGGAAGAATTAGGAATGACTGGGAAGAATTAAGAATGACTGGGAAGAATTAGGAATGACTGGGAAGAATTAGGAATGACTGGGAATGATTAGGAATGACTGGGAAGAATTAGGAATGACTGGGAATTATTAGGAATGACTGGGAAGAATTAGGAATGACTGGGAAAAATTAGGAATGACTGGGAAGAATTAGGAATGACTGGGAAGAATTAGGAATGACTGGGAATGATTAAGAATGACTGGGAAGAATTAGGAATGACTGGGAAGAATTAGGACTGACTGGGAAGAATTAGGACTGACTGGGAAGAATTAGGAATGACTGGGAAGAATTAGGAATGACTGGGAAGAATTAGGAATGACTAGGAAGAATTAGGAATGACTGGGAAGAATTAGGAATGACTGGGAATTAGGAATGACTGGGAAGAATTAGGAATGACTGGGAATGATTAGGAATGACTGGGAAGAATTAGGAATGACTGGGAAGAATTAGGAATGACTGGGAAGAATTAGAAATGACTAGGAAGAATTAGGAATGACTGGGAAGAATTAGGAATGACTGGGAATGATTAGGAATGACTGGGAAGAATTAGGAATGACTGGGAATTATTAGGAATGACTGGGAAGAATTAGGAATGACTGGGAAGAATTAGGAATGACTGGGAAAAATTAGGAATGACTGGGAAGAATTAAGAATGACTGGGAAGAATTAGGAATGACTGGGAATGATTAGGAATGACTGGGAAGAATTAGGAATGACTGGGAAGAATTAAGAATGACTGGGAAGAATTAGGACTGACTGGGAAGAATTAGGAATGACTGAGAAGAATTAGGAATGACTGGGAAGAATTAGGAATGACTGGGAAGAATTAGGAATGACTGGGAAGAATTAGGAATGACTGGGAAGAATTAGGAATGACTGGGAAGAATTAGGAATGACTGGGAAGAATTAGGAATGACTGGGAAGAATTAGGAATGACTGGGAATGATTAGGAATGACTGGGAAGAATTAGGACTGACTGGGAAGAATTAGGAATGACTGGGAAGAATTAGGACTGACTGGGAAGAATTAGGACTGACTGGGAAGAATTAGGACTGACTGGGAAGAATTAGGACTGACTGGGAAGAATTAGGACTGACTGGGAAGAATTAGGAATGACTGGGAAGAATTAGGAATGACTGGGAAGAATTAGGAATGACTGGGAAGAATTAGGAATGACTGGGAAGAATTAGGAATGACTGGGAAGAATTAGGAATGACTGGGAAGAATTAGGAATGACTGGGAAGAATTAGGAATGACTTGGAAGAATTAGGAATGACTGGGAAGAATTAGGAATGACTGGGAATGATTTGGAATGACTGGGAAGAATTAGGAATGACTGGGAAGAATTAGGAATGACTGGGAAGAATTAGGAATGACTGGGAAGAATTAGGAATGACTGGGAAGAATTAGGAATGACTGGGAAGAATTAGGAATGACTGGGAAGAATTAGGAATGACTGGGAAGAATTAGGAATGACTGGGAAGAATTAGGAATGACTGGGAAGAATTAGGAATGACTTGGAAGAATTAGGAATGACTGGGAAGAATTAGGAATGACTGGGAAGAATTAGGAATGACTGGGAAGAATTAGGAATGACTGGGAAGAATTAGGAATGACTGGGAAGAATTAGGAATGACTGGGAAGAATTAGGAATGACTGGGAATGACTAAAATCTGTCAAAACAAATTTCTTAATTAAAGCACAGTTGAGAAAGTCGCATTTCGTTGCGAACTCAGGAAATTTTGACGACTGAGGCGCAAATTTGTGCACTGGAACAACTCCTTACTAGACAAACACTAGATGACGTACCTGGAGTCTACCTGGAGTCTACCTGGAGGCTACCTGGAGTCTACCTGGAGGCTACCTGGAGACTACCTGGAGTCTACCTGGAGGCTACCTGGAGTCTACCTGGAGGCTACCTGGGGGCTATCTGGAGGCTACCTGGAGTCTACCTGGAGTCTACCTGGAGTCTACCTGGAGGGTACCTGGAGTCTACCTGGAGGCTACTTGGAGTCTACCTAGAGGCTACCTGGAGGCTACCTGGAGTCTACCTGGAGTCTACCTGGAGGCTACCTGGAGGCTACCTGGAGTCTACCTGGAGTCTACCTGGAGGCTACTTGGAGTCTACCTAGAGGCTACCTGGAGGCTACCTGGAGTCTACCTGGAGGCTACCTGGAGGCTACCTGAAGTCTACCTGGAGTCTACCTGGAGGCTACCTGGAGTCTACCTGGAGACTACCTGGAGTCTACTTGGAGTCTACTTTGAGGTTACCTGGAGTCTACCTGGAGGCTACCTGGAGACTACCTGGAGTCTACTTGGAGGCTACCTGGAGGCTACCTGGAGTTTTCCTGTAGTCTACTTGGAGTCTACTTGGAGTCTACTTGGAGTCTACCTGGAAGCTACCTGGAGTCTACCTGGAGTCTACCTGGAGGCTAGCTGAAGTCTACCTGGAGGCTACCTGGAGTCTACCTGAAGTCTACCTGGAGTCTACCTGGAGGCTAGCTGAAGTCTACCTGGAGGCTACCTGGAGTCTAGCTGAAGGCCTCCTTGTGCCTGGCTGGATCAAACAGGCCGCCAGCAGCAAAACAGCCTGGTTGACCAGACAAGCACCAGACAAGCCTGGCCTAGGACCGGGCCGGGCTTTAGAAACACTCAGAACGCATCAGAGGGATAGTGTAATCACCCTCTGGTCACTGGATTACTTTGAACTTGGGAGGATTGGGTAATCGCTGGCTGCCCAGTGGATTATTCGTTGCTCAGGCTGATAAATGGATTTACATGTAATCCCTAACTAAATCCCAGCGATGTGGGAAAGGTCTTCCCTTGTTGGGGTGGGATTTACACCTCCTGTGAGACTGACGATAATGTCAACACTGAGAGAGGAGTGTGAGGGCACCAAGACTTTTCACCATTCTTCCCTTTATATAGTCGAAACATGATGTGATAGAGCTCTACATAGAGTGAAACATTAAGCTCTACACAGAGTGAAACATAAAGCTCTACACAGAGTGAAACATAAAGCTCTACACAGAGTGAAACATAAAACTCTACACAGAGTGAAACATGATAAAGCTCTACATAGAGTGAAACATGATAAAGCTCTACACAGAGTGAAACATGATAAAGCTCTACACAGAGTGAAACATGATAAAGCTCTACACAGAGTGAAACATGATAAAGCTCTACATAGAGTGAAACATGATAAAGCTCTACACAGAGTGAAACATGATAAAGCTCTACACAGAGTGAAACATGATAAAGCTCTACATAGAGTGAAACATGATAAAGCTCTACACAGAGTGAAACATGATAAAGCTCTACACAGAGTGAAACATGATAAAGCTCTACATAGAGTGAAACATGATAAAGCTCTACACAGAGTGAAACATGATAAAGCTCTACACAGTGAAACATAAAGCTCTACACAGAGTGAAACATGATAAAGCTCTACACAGAGTGAAACATGATAAAGCTCTACACAGTGAAACATAAAGCTCTACACAGAGTGAAACATGATAAAGCTCTACACAGAGTGAAACATGATAAAGCTCTACACAGAGTGAAACATGATAAAGCTCTACACAGTGAAACATGATAAAGCTCTACACAGAGTGAAACATGATAAAGCTCTACATAGTGAAACATGATAAAGCTCTACACAGAGTGAAACATGATAAAGCTCTACATAGAGTGAAACATGATAAAGCTCTACACAGAGTGAAACATGATAAAGCTCTACACAGTGAAACATAAAGCTCTACACAGAGTGAAACATGATAAAGCTCTACACAGAGTGAAACATGATAAAGCTCTACATAGAGTGAAACATGATAAAGCTCTACACAGAGTGAAACATGATAAAGCTCTACACAGAGTGAAACATGATAAAGCTCTACACAGAGTGAAACATGATAAAGCTCTACATAGAGTGAAACGTGATAAAGCTCTACTCAGAGTGAAACATGATAAAGCTCTACACAGAGTGAAACATAAAGCTCTACACAGAGTGAAACATGATAAAGCTCTACACAGAGTTAAACATGATAAAGCTCTACATAGAGTGAAACATGATAAAGCTCTACACAGAGTGAAACATAAAACTCTACAGAGAGTGAAACATGATCAAGCTCTACATAGTGAAACATGATAAAGCTCTACATAGAGTGAAACATGATAAAGCTCTACACAGAGTGAAACATAAAACTCTACAGAGAGTGAAACATGATCAAGCTCTACATAGTGAAACATGATAAAGCTCTACATAGAGTGAAACATGATAAAGCTCTACACAGAGTTAAACATGATAAAGCTCTACAGAGAGTTAAACATGATCAAGCTCTACAGAGTTAAACATGATCAAGCTCTACAGAGTTAAACATGATCAAGCTCTACAGAGTTAAACATGATCAAGCTCTACAGAGTTAAACATGATCAAGCTCTACAGAGTTAAACATGATCAAGCTCTACACAGAGTGAAACATGATAAAGCTCTACACAGAGTGAAACATGATAAAGCTCTACACAGAGTGAAACATGATAAAGCTCTACACAGAGTGAAACATGATAAAGCTCTACATAGAGTGAAACATGATAAAGCTCTACACAGAGTGAAACATGATAAAGCTCTACACAGAGTGAAACATGATAAAGCTCTACACAGAGTGAAACATGATAAAGCTCTACACAGAGTGAAACATGATAAAGCTCTACATAGAGTGAAACATGATAAAGCTCTACACAGAGTGAAACATGATAAAGCTCTACACAGAGTGAAACATGATAAAGCTCTACACAGAGTGAAACATGATAAAGCTCTACACAGAGTGAAACATGATAAAGCTCTACACAGAGTGAAACATGATAAAGCTCTACATAGAGTGAAACATGATAAAACTCTACATAGAGTGAAACATGATAAAGCTCTACACAGAGTGAAACATGATAAAGCTCTACACAGAGTGAAACATGATAAAGCTCTACACAGAGTGAAACATGATAAAGCTCTACACAGAGTGAAACATGATAAAGCTCTACACAGAGTTAAACATGATAAAGCTCTACACAGAGTGAAACATAAAACTCTACAGAGAGTGAAACATGATCAAGCTCTACATAGAGTGAAACATGATAAAGCTCTACACAGAGTGAAACATGATAAAGCTCTACACAGAGTGAAACATGATAAAGCTCTACACAGAGTGAAACATGATAAAGCTCTACACAGAGTGAAACATGATAAAGCTCTACACAGAGTGAAACATGATAAAGCTCTACATAGAGTGAAACATGATAAAGCTCTACACAGAGTGAAACATGATAAAGCTCTACACAGAGTGAAACATGATAAAGCTCTACACAGAGTGAAACATGATAAAGCTCTACACAGAGTGAAACATGATAAAGCTCTACACAGAGTGAAACATGATAAAGCTCTACATAGAGTGAAACATGATAAAACTCTACATAGAGTGAAACATGATAAAGCTCTACACAGAGTGAAACATGATAAAGCTCTACACAGAGTGAAACATGATAAAGCTCTACACAGAGTGAAACATGATAAAGCTCTACACAGAGTGAAACATGATAAAGCTCTACACAGAGTGAAACATGATAAAGCTCTACACAGAGTGAAACATGATAAAGCTCTACACAGAGTGAAACATGATAAAGCTCTACATAGAGTGAAACATGATAAAGCTCTACACAGAGTTAAACATGATAAAGCTCTACACAGAGTGAAACATAAAACTCTACAGAGAGTGAAACATGATCAAGCTCTACATAGAGTGAAACATGATAAAGCTCTACACAGAGTGAAACATGATAAAGCTCTACACAGAGTGAAACATGATAAAGCTCTACACAGAGTGAAACATGATAAAGCTCTACATAGAGTGAAACATGATAAAGCTCTACACAGAGTGAAACATGATAAAGCTCTACACAGAGTGAAACATGATAAAGCTCTACACAGAGTGAAACATGATAAAGCTCTACACAGAGTGAAACATGATAAAGCTCTACACAGAGTGAAACATGATAAAGCTCTACATAGAGTGAAACATGATAAAACTCTACATAGAGTGAAACATGATAAAGCTCTACACAGAGTGAAACATGATAAAGCTCTACACAGAGTGAAACATGATAAAGCTCTACACAGAGTGAAACATGATAAAGCTCTACACAGAGTGAAACATGATAAAGCTCTACATAGAGTGAAACATGATAAAACTCTACATAGAGTGAAACATGATAAAGCTCTACACAGAGTGAAACATGATAAAACTCTACATAGAGTGAAACATGATAAAACTCTACATAGAGTGAAACATGATAAAGCTCTACATAGAGTGAAACATGATAAAACTCTACATAGTGAAACATGATAAAGCTCTACATAGAGTGAAACATGATAAAACTCTACACAGAGTGAAACATAAAGCTCTACAGAGAGTGAAACATGATGAGGCTCTACACAGAGTGAAACATTAGAGAATATTGCTGTTATGAGAGAGAGAGTTGAAGAACTTTTGCATCTCAGTAATTAAAAAAGTGAATAATTGTACCGAACAAGACAAAAACGTGGATAAAAGGTTTTAGCAGTGTGTGTGTGTGTGTGTGTGTGTGTGTGTGTGTGTGTGTGTGTGTGTGTGTACTCACCTAATTTACCTAATTATGGTTGTACAGTGTCTTGAACGATTCCTTACTGAGGTATCGGAACGCTGTTCTCAGGTTTGCTAGGCTCCCATATGCTGCAGCAGTTATCTGGTTGATGTGCGCCTCAGGAGATGTGCTCGGTATTATACTCACCCCAAGATCCTTTTTCCTTGAGTGAGGTTTGTAGTCGTTGGTCACCTAGACTATACTCCGTCTGCGGTCTTTTTGCCCTTCCCCGATCTTCATGACTTTGCATACTATACATGTCAGTGACACAGGTCTGTAGTTTAATGCCTCGTGTCTGTCTCTTAAAAATTGGGACTACATTTGCCATCGTCTAAACCTTAGGTAGTCGCCCAGTTTCAATGGATGTGTTGAAGATTGTTGTTAGTGGCACACACAGCGTCTCTGCTCCCTCTTTAAGGACCCTCGGAGAGATATTGTCCGGTCCCACCGCCTCTGAGGTATCAGGTTCAGATAGCTTCTTCACCTTCTTGGCTGTGTACTCCCGTAATTGTGGTTGCAAGGGTCGATTCATAGCTCCTGGCCCCTGTGTGTCTGTGTGGCATGTAGGCGAGAGAGGAATGGAAGAGTGGGAGAAAGAGAGAAAGGAGGAAGATTGAAAAAGAGGAGGGATAAGCTCCGAAGAGAGAGAGAGAGAGAGAGAGAGAGGGATAGAGAGGGGGGCAGTGTGGGAAAAATAAGGGAGGGAGAGAGAGATAAAAGTGGGATCAGATTGGGAGAGAAAGAGATCTGGGGGGCGGAATTGAGGATTTAAAGGCCTGGAGGATGAGGTGTGAGGAGACAGAGATAGGAGAAGTTATTAAGAAGTTGGGGAGGGAAAGAGAAAGAGAAAGAGAGAGAGAGAGAGAGAGAGAGAGAGATGCAGTTTGGAAGTGGGGAGGAGCTTGGTAGGGGAGGTTGTGGAAAAAGGAGTATGCAGATGACTCCTCTCCCCTCCCCCTCTCCCCTTCCCCTCTCCCCTCCCCCTCTCCCCTATCTCCCTTCCCCAACACCCACGAAGGGGGAAGCCTAGGCATGATACATGGAGGTGAGGTTATTGTTGGGGCGTGTGTTGGGGATGGGGGAAGGTTGAATCAGGTGGGGGGTAAACCAGGGGAGGGGAGAGAGGGGAAGGGAAAGGAACGTAGCAAGTTTGGTTATTGGTGCCTAGCTGACTGATGGCGGCCTACTGTGAGAGAGAGTGAGAGAGAGAGAGAGGGGGAAGGAGAGGGAGAGAGGAAAAGATGGATAAAACACACAAACACACACACACACACACACACAAACAAACTAACACACACACACACACACACACACACACACACACAGGTACAAAGGTTCGCAACCAGACTAGTCTCAGAGCTGAGAATCTGCACTGTGAAGATAGAGTGTAGAGGAGGTGATCCTGACCACGCTGGTGGGGAGAGAGCTAGAGACCTGGCCGGGGAACTGGGGGTGATAACCCCAGATAAACCAAACGAGAACCACGATTAAACCAAACCCCAGAATTGCGGTTAAACCCACAGATCATGACCGGGCTCCGAGAGTAGTCAAACTCTCGATGCTCTTCAAAGGCATTTCAAAGGTATACTGCCAGTTCTATATATCCCTTTTGGGTTTAGCGCTTAGTTATGGAAACACTTCGTCTTAGTGTTCAGTGTTCGTATTACTGCGACTCGTCTAAACTCGTTTTTGTGTAGGTTGAACTCCAGCAGCCACTTACCCGGAGGTTACATTGGCGTCCCTGCAGATATAAGGGTAAATACTTGTAAACTCTCATTGTCTTGGAGTATAAACCTGGTTCCTGTAAACTCTTCCTGGTGGGACTGTGTATGGCTGATATATTAAGACACGTGTGCAATACTTGGGAGAAACGTTTCCTCAGTAAAGATACCCATCGTTTCAGTCCAATTTGATGAGCCTGGTCCATGGCCGGGCTCCAGGAGTAGTAAGAATCTCGAAACTCATCACAGGTATATCAAAGGTTCTCTGGAGCATTTGTCTACGTTACTGGGAAGAGATTGCGAGGTGAAAGCGCTTAAATGTAGATTCGAGGTGAGTAAATTAGAAACCGGTGAGCCAGACTTGAGTCCTGGAGGTCGGAAGTACAGTGTCTGCACTCTGAAGGACGGGCGTTAATGTTGCAGTTTTATAACTGTAGTGTAGGCATGGCTCTGGCAAGAAGGTGATGGAGTGAACGATGCTTCAAGTGTTTTTTTCTTTTTCTGGTCACCCTGCCTTGGTGGGAGACGGCCACTGTCGTAATTAAAAATACTTGGATATTAAGATTGTTATAGTTTAATTTTTTCTCTCTCCCTCTGTCACCCTTTCCTATTTCCTTTCCTCCCACTCTTATTAACCCTTCCTCCTCTGCTTCTCTTATCTTCCTCTTTTCCTCCTCCTTCTCCTCTTCTTGCCTCTTCCTCCCCCCGTGTAAGACTCGGTAATCCTCAAGCGGATATAAATGGAGTCTTAGTGGACGACAGACAACAATATGATGTTAACAAGGACGAGTTTCACTTGTTACATTGTGGAAGAATGGACTTAAGACGGAGTACATTCCAAGGTTTGATCGTTCATTAGAACCAAATTTACTTTTCCCAGACTTGGGAGTGATTGATAACCCGTACGTAGGAGAGAGGAGTTTACAACGATGTTTCGCTCCAATTGGGCCGTTCACAGCGTGACTTTGTAGTCCAGGTCGGTCTGAAATGTCGTAAGTTCCTCTTATTTGTGGGTTATTTGTTTATTGTTCCAGTCACGGTATTGTGACGCTGTGCTCTCTTGTCAGTGATATCAGAAAACATCACATTCAATTATTCAATAGAGTGAAAGTACCATGTGCGAGACTTAGGAGTAATGATGTAGGAAGATCTCACATTCAAGGATCACAACAATGTTATTGCTACCACAAGGAAAATGATAGACTGGATAACTAGAACTTTCAAGACAAGAGATGCTGAGTCAGTGATGATACTGTTGTATACTGACCACCACCTTCATGGTACACCAGATTACTGTTCTTATAGAGAACTTTACATTAAATCAGGCATCTGGACTACTGGGAATTCTTCAACTGTATTCCTTGGAACATAGGCGAGAAAGGTACATCATAATTTGTGCTTTGAAAATTCTAGAGGGACTAGTCCCAAACCTGACACCGAAATCACTCCATTTGAAACAAGATACTTGGCAGACGGTGCACAATACTCCAGTAAAACACAGGGGCGCAATGAATACATTAAGAATTAAATAAGTGTTAGAGGTCCCCGACTCTTCAGCGCTTTCCCTCCCTCTGGCTGTCTTTGAAAGGAAACTGGATAAGGTCTTCAAATCGGTACCTGATCAGCTGGGCTGTGGTTCGTATGTTGGATTGCCTGCGGCCAGCAGTAACAACCTGGTTGATCAGGTCTTCCTCCAGCAGGAGACCTGGTTTAGGACCGGGCCGCAGGGGGCGTTGACCCCCGAAACCCTTCTTTAGGTATTTTTATTTACACATTTTTGTACGGTTCCTCAACCCCAAATTCTTAGTTTGTTTTTCCCTATCCTTCCCTTCCTTTTCTCTTCCCATCCTTCCCTTCCTTTTCTCTTCCCATCCTTCCCTTCCTTCTTCTTTCTCTTCTCTTTCCATCCTTCACCCCTTCTCCTTGTCCCTTCTTTGCCCCTTCTCTTCTTCTCTTCCTCTCACCACTGTCTGGAGGGTTATCAAATTAGGTGGTTGATGTGATGGGTGGTCTAGGATGGCCCAGGGTGGCCCTGGGTGGCCCTGGGTGGCCCAGGGTGGTCCTGGATAGGCGTCTCGGATGATTGCTACCTCAAATATTTATCTTCTTCTCATACATGTGGCAAAAGTCTATTTGAATAGCATCAGATTCCTTATGGCTATTAGCTGCCTGGCTCCGTGTTCAGGGAGCTCCCTGCCTCACGCCCTCTTACCTAAATGTTTACCTGCCTACCTGCCTGTTTACCTACCTACCTTCCGGCCTATCACATTGTTTACCTGTCTGACTTCGGGGCTACCTACATAACTGTTTACCTGTCTGCTTGCCGACCTTCCTGTTTATCTGCTTTCCTGTTTATCCGTGTTTGCTGATCCTTGTTAATCATGTATGAATCTTGTTTGGCACGGGCGTATTCTGTGTTTCGCCGGTTGATAGCTTCTGTGCACAACCCGCACGAAGAAACATGACATCATAGTACCAGTTTTGGTATTGTGGCTCTTTATTCCTTTTGAGAACCTCTGTGTCAAGTCTGGCGAGCTCCTGGTTCTCCACCAGGGAAGTAGGACCTTCACTGCCTGTGTTGTGATCATGTTCCTTGTAACCCAGGTTCGGTTGCTTCGGTCTTTATATAGGCCAGATTTACGTTTCGGAATTTGCCACCGAAGTGGCTAGTTTATTGTGTACCTCATATCCATCCTGTGGATGGTAGTGGCTAGTTTATTGTGTACCTCATATCCATCCTGTGGATGGTAGTGGCTAGTTTATTGTGTACCTCATATCCATCCTGTGGATGGTAGTGGCTAGTTTATTGTGTACCTCATATCCATCCTGTGGATGGTAGTGGCTAGTTTATTGTGTACCTCATATCCATCCTGTGGATGGTAGTGGCTAGTTTATTGTGTACCTCATATCCATCCTGTGGATGGTTGTGGCTAGTTTATTGTGTACCTCATATCCATCCTGTGGATGGTAGTGGCTAGTTTATTGTGTACCTCATATCCATCCTGTGGATGGTAGTGGCTAGTTTATTGTGTACCTCATATCCATCCTGTGGATGGTTGTGGCTAGTTTATTGTGTACCTCATATCCATCCTGTGGATGGTAGTGGCTAGTTTATTGTGTACCTCATATCCATCCTGTGGATGGTAGTGGCTAGTTTATTGTGTACCTCATATCCATCCTGTGGATGGTAGTGGCTAGTTTATTGTGTACCTCATATCCATCCTGTGGATGGTAGTGGCTAGTTTATTGTGTACCTCATATCCATCCTGTGGATGGTAGTGGCTAGTTTATTGTGTACCTCATATCCATCCTGTGGATGGTAGTGGCTAGTTTATTGTGTACCTCATATCCATCCTGTGGATGGTAGTAGCTAGTTTATTGTGTACCTCATATCCATCCTGTGGATGGTAGTGGCTAGTTTATTGTGTACCTCATATCCACCCTGTGGATGGTAACACAAGAACATATGGATACACAGTAGGCCTAGGAACTAGGCCTCGAGAGGATTAACAGGAGTACATCTGGATATACATTTACAGTTCACTTATCTGTTACAAACAAATTTAGTAAATTAGCTTAAGATATCTGGTATCTTATTTTCATTAATAAGATAATCTTGACATGTCACATAGGTTGTGTGTAGGGAAAAAGGTGGGGGAGCCCTTGCTTCTCATGCAAGGCTTCCTGTACTGTTAGGGGCTAGGATTCGAGTCCTTCTCCTGGCTAGTGGCCTCTATTTATCTTCTGTCGAAGGGATTGAGCTCTCTCCCTACCCTCAGTCCCTCAGTGGCCGCTGAATTAGGTGTGCCTTTGTAGGCAGTGGATGGGATCAAGGTCTTGGATAAATTAGACACTTGTGCAACATTTCGGTATTGTTATTCTGGAAACATTTCTCTACGCATGCAACAATTGCAACATCAGTAACATTGACTTACCAGGACAACAGTGAACGGGCGGATGCCGAGGCGAAGGCTGCTGTAGCAAGCACGTTATCGTCTATTTTCCTTAAAGATCATGGGTGCCAACCTCTCTCCTGAGAGTGCACCTTCCCCCCTCTGAGAGTGCCATACTCTTCCTAGAGTGCCGTCTTCTCCCCTCTGAGAATGCCACCCTCACCCCTCTGAGAGTGGCACTCTCTCCCCTGAGAGTGGAACCCTCCCCCAGAGAGTGGCACACTGGTGGTGCCATGGTGGCACCTTCCCCCTGAGGGTGACACCCTGGTGGTGCCATGATGGCATCTTTCCCCTGAGGGTGACACCCTGGTGGTGACATGGTGGCACTTTCACCCTGAGGGTGACACCTTGGTGGTGCCATGGTGACACCAGTATAGTGGCACTATTACACTCCTCGTAACTCCTTTATGGCAAATATAAACCAGCCGTAACCTATATAGTGCCTGATACCCTCACCTGTGTACCTGTGTTCCCCTCACCTGTGTACCTGTTTTCCCCTCATCTGTGTACTTGTTAGAGGTGAGGATAAATCTCAGTGGATCTTCCACTTTTCTGGTGTGAAAAGCAGGAGTGAAATGAGCACAATAAGAGAACACTGTATCAACATCCGTGAGCACAATAAGAGAACATTGTATCAACATCCGTGGGCACAATAAGAGAACACTGTATCAACATCCGTGAGCACAATAAGAGAACATTGTATCAACATCCGTGGGCACAATAAGAGAACACTGTATCAACATCCGTGAGCACAATAAGAGAACATTGTATCAACATCCGTGAGCACAATAAGAGAACACTGTATCAACATCCGTGGCTCCAGATTATTCAACATCTTACCAGAAGATATCAGAAACACTGCTGGAACAAGTGTAGAAGCGGGGGCGTTGACCCCCGGCACTCTCTCCAGGTATACTCCAGGTGCCAGATCAACCAGGCTGTGATGGATATGTTTGGCAGAGGGCCTCCAGCAGCAACAACCTGGTTGACCAAGCTAGCACCAGACGAGCCTGGCCCATGGCCGGGCTCCGGGAGTGAAAAAAAACTCCAAACTCATCAAAGTTCTGCTCATTACGTTCACCGTCATTGGTGTTTGCGGTTTGAAACCTATCTACTACACTATGTTTATTAAGGTTACACATAACTCTTTCCCCTCCAGACAAGAATACTTTAAATAACTTAAATCGGGTTGAAATCAAACTCTCAGTGTATATATATACACACTTAAGAGAATACACATCTCAGTATATAAATTCATTAGACTGTGTCGACTTGTATTTACATCGTGTTTACATTAGACTGTGATATGTAAATTAGACTGTGTCTACACCTGGAAATATATTGTGACGAGGGAATTTTTATAGGCAAATCGCAGAAATTAATGTCAGAATTTCGGATCTCTGGTGAAATATTTCTCAATGCTGAGAAATTGTGAGGGAGAAATAGTGTTGGTGGTGTTGGTGGTTGGTGGTGATGGTTGGTGGTGGTGGTGGTTGGTGGTGGTGGTGGTTGGTGGTGGTAGTAGTGGTGATTGGAATAGTTGGGCTGGGTTGGTTGGGTACCTTATCAGAGGCGTCCTAGCACACATTAAATGATGGGGTTGACCCCACTCTTCCAGGTTGACCCCACTCACTCTTCCAGGTTGACCCCATTCACTCTTCCAGGTTGACCCCACTCACCCTTCCAGATTGACCCCACTCACCCTTCCAGGCTGACCCCACTCCCAGGCCGACCCCATTCACTCTTCCAGGCCGACCCCACTCACTCTTCCAGGCCGACCCCACTCACTCTTCCTGGTTGACTCTACTCTTCCAGGCTGACCCCACTCACTCTTCCAGGTTGACTCCTCTCATTCCAGGCTGACCTGTGGTCAGTTCCTCAACATATAAACGATGTTATCGGTGTGTCACCCTGGAAGACGACAAAGTCTTGAGGTGGTCAGTACCTCAGCCTGGAGCAGAGTTGTGTACCAGAGTCTGGAACAATCTGAGGAGGTGGTCAGTACCTCAGCCTGGAGCAGAGTTGTGTACCAGAGTCTGGAACAATCTGAGGAGGTGGTCAGTACCTCAGCCTGGAGCAGAGTTGTGTACCAGAGTCTGGAACAATCTGAGGAGGTGGTCAGTACCTCAGCCTGGAGCAGAGTTGTGTACCAGAGTCTGGAACAATCTGAGGAGGTGGTCAGTACCTCAGCCTGGAGCAGAGTTGTGTACCAGAGTCTGGAACAATCTGAGGAGGTGGTCAGTACCTCAGCCTGGAGCAGAGTTGTGTACCAGAGTCTGGAACAATCTGAGGAGGTGGTCAGTACCTCAGCCTGGAGCAGAGTTGTGTACCAGAGTCTGGAACAATCTGAGGAGGTGGTCAGTACCTCAGCCTGGAGCAGAGTTGTGTACCAGAGTCTGGAACAATCTGAGGAGGTGGTCAGTACCTCAGCCTGGAGCAGAGTTGTGTACCAGAGTCTGGAACAATCTGAGGAGGTGGTCAGTACCTCAGCCTGGAGCAGAGTTGTGTACCAGAGTCTGGAACAATCTGAGGAGGTGGCCAGTACCTCAGCCTTGAGCAGAGTTGTGTACCAGAGTCTGGAACAATCTGAGGCTGTAGGTAAACGGTTCAGAGATCCAAAACCTGTACAACACTTGGGTATCTTTATTGGGGAAACGTTTCGCCACACAGTGGCTTCATCAGTCCTATACAGAGAAGAATGATGATCAGGAGGAGTTTGATGTTAAGTATATACAATATGTAAGAAGTGTCTTATATACCGTAGACAGGTGAGGGGAAGCAGTCGTAGGCGATATATCGGACAGATTCTCTGACAGGCTGTGACATTGGACAGGACCACTGACAAGCTGTGACATTGGACAGGACCACTGACAAGCTGTGACATTGGACAGATCCACTGACAAGCTGTGACATTGGACAGAACCACTGACAAGCTGTGGCATTGGACAGATCCACTGACAAGCTGTGACATTGGGCAAAACCACTGACAAGCTGTGACATTGGACAGATCCACTGACAAGCTGTGACATTGGACAGATCCACTGACAAGCTGTGACATTGGACAGGACCACTGACAAGCTGTGACATTGGACAGATCCACTGACAAGCTGACATTGGACAGATCCACGGGTGGAATTAGGTCATGTCTATAGGCTAGGCAAGTTAAAGATTTCTTATATATAGCTCCCAGGATGTTGCTGTGTCTGGAACTCGAATAAATGGTCCAGATAACCGACAAGTTGATAAATTAGACACATGTACAACACTCGGGTATCCCTACTGATACCCAAGTATCAGTCTTCTTTGTATAAGACTGATGAAGGCACTCTGGGGGGCGAAACGTTTGGAAATAATGATATTCAACTGTTGGATTTGTGTCTCAAAGAGTCATCAGTCGGTAAAGATAATGGGAAGACCAGACCAGAGTCTCCGGAGTCGGTTCCAGTCGGTAAAGATTATTGGAAGACCAGACCAGAGTTTCCGGAGTCGGTTCCAGTCGGTAAAAATAATGTGAAGACCAGACCAGAGTCGGTTCCAGTCGATAGAGATAATTGGAAGACCAGACCAGAGTCTCCGGAGTCGGTTCCAGTCGTTAAAGACAATGGGAAGACCAGAGCAGAGTCTCCGGAGTCGGTTCCAGACCTAGGTTCCAGTCTCTTAAATTCCTTTGAGTAGGTTCAACTCTAGCTACTGGTACTCTTTGAGTAGGTTCAACTCTAGCTCCTGGTACTCTTTGAGTAGGTTCAACTCTAGCTCCTGGTACTCTTTGAGTAAGTTCAACTCTAGCTCCTGGTACTCTTTAAGTAGGTTCAACACTAGCTCCTGGTACTCTTTAAGTAGGTTCAACACTAGCTCCTGGTACTCTTTAAGTAGGTTCAACTCTAGCTCCTGGTACTCTTTAAGTAGGTTCAACTGTAGCTCCTGGTACTCTTTAAGTAAGTTCAACTCTAGCTCCTGGTAATCTTTAAGTAGGTTCAACTCTAGCTCCTGGTACTCTTTAAGTAAGTTCAGCTCTAGCTCCTGGTACTCTTTAAGTAGGTTCAACTCTAGCTCCTGGTACTCTTTAAGTAGGTTCAACTCTAGCTCCTGGTACTCTTTAAGTAGGTTCAATTCTAGCTCCTGGTACTCTTTAAGTAGGTTCAACTCTAGCTCCTGGTACTCTTTAAGTAGGTTCAACTCTAGCTCCTGGTACTCTTGAAGATTGTTGATCTGTTATTCTTGCCGGGGGGGTCTTGAAGTTGTTGGCCTCCAGCTGTCGGTCCCTGTGATGATAAATTGTCAGCAAATTTGATCCTTCTGGCTGTTCTCTTTTCCTCTCTCTTTTTTAGCTCTTAGCCCCTCTCTTTACTCTTTAATATTCTCTCTTTTTTACTCTTTTTAACTTTTCTCTCTAATCTTTTTATTCCCTCTCTTTACTCTTTTTTAATTCCTCTATTCCCTCTCTTTACTCTTTTAATTCCTCTATTCCCTCTCTTTACTCTTTTTTAATTCCTCTATTCCCTCTCTTTACTCTTTTTTAATTCCTCTATTCCCTCTCTTTACTCTTTTTTAATTCCTCTATTCCCTCTCTTTACTCTTTTTAATTCCTCTATTCCCTCTCTTTACTCTTTTTTTAATTCCTCTATTCCCTCTCTTTACTCTTTTTAATTCCTCTATTCCCTCTCTTTACTCTCTTTTTAATTCCTCTATTCCCTCTCTTTACTCTTTTTAATTCCTCTATTCCCTCTCTTTACTCTTTTTTAATTCCTCTATTCCCTCTCTTTATTCTCTTTTAATTCCTCTATTCCCTCTCTTTACTCTCTTTTAATTTCTCTATTCCATCCCTTTCCTCTTTAATTCCTCTCTTTATTCCCTCTTTTTCCCCTTCCATTGTCTTTATTCCCCCTCTTAATGCCTCTTATTATCCATTCTTCTCTTATCAGCGACACTTCTCCCTCTTCTATCTCCCATAATTCTTCATTATTCACTCTTCATTATTTCTAGTTCCACACTCCGTCCATCCCTCTCATTCTTCACGTCTAATCCAATTCTCTCTCTCTCTCTCTCTCTCTCTCTCTCTCTCTCTCTCTCTCTCTCTCTCTCTCTCTCTCTCTCTCTCACTGACGTCAAGGATTCCATAAGCAATATAGAAATAAGTCTTGGGTTGGTCGTCAGCTCCTGGGCTGGGCTTCAAGCAGCCTTCAAATGAATGCCATCCCCAAACTTTTTGAGAATTCCTAGGAATCCTGGAATGTCCTGTGTGTGTGTGTATGTGTGTGTGTGTGTGTGTGTGTGTGTGTGTGTTGTGTGTGTGTGTGTGTTGTGTGTGTGTGTGTGTGTGTGTGTGTGTGTGTGTGTGTGTGGTGTGTGTGTGTGGTGTGTGTGTGTTTTGTGTGTGTGTGTGTGTGTGTGTTGTGCGTGTTCAGTGTGTGTGTGTGTGTGTGTGTGTTTGTGTGTGTGTGTGTGTGTGTGTGTGTGTGTTGTGTGCGTGTGTGGTTGTGTGTGTGTGTGTTGTGTGTGTGTGTTTGTGTGTGTGTGGTGTGTGTGTGTGTGGTGTGGGTGTGTGTGTGTGTGTGTGTGTGTGTGTGTGTGTGTGTGTGATGTGTGTGTGTGGTGTGTGTGTGTGTTTTGTGTGTGTGTGATGTGTGTGTGTGTGTGTGTGTGTTGTGTACACACCTAATTGTGGTTGCAGGGGTCAAGACTCAGCTCCTGGCCCCGCCTCTTCACTGATCGCTACTGGGTCCTCTCTCTCTCTGCTTCCTGAGCTTTGTCATACCTCTTCTTAAAACTATGTATGGTTCCTGCCTCTACTACACTTGCTAGGCTATTCCACTTGCTGACAACTCTATGACTGAAGAAATACTTCCTAATGTCCCTGTGACTCGTCTGAGTCTTCAGCTTCCAGTTGTGACCCCTTGTCCCTGTGTCCCCTCTCTGGAACATCCTATCTCTGTCCACCTTGTCTATTCCCCGCAGTATTTTGTATGTCGTTATCATGTCTCCCCTGACCCTTCTGTCCTCCAGTGTCGTCAGTCCGATTTCCCTTAACCTTTCCTCGTACGACATTCCCTTGAGCTCTGGGACTAGCCTTGTTGCAAACCTTTGTACTTTCTCTAACTTCTTGACGTGCTTGACCAGGTGTGGGTTCCAGACTGGTGCTGCATACTCCAGTATGGCTCTAACATACACAGTGTACAGTGTCTTGAACGATTCCTTATTAAGGTATCGGAACGCTATTCTCAGGTTTGCCAGGCGCCCGTATGCTGCAGCAGTTATTTGGTTGATGTGTGCCTCCGGTGATGTGCTCGGTGTTATGGTCACCCCAAGGTCTTTCTCTCTGAGTGAGGTCTGTAGTCTTTGTCCACCTAGCCTATACTCTGTCTGCGGTCTTCTTTGCCCCTCCCCAATCTTCATGACTTTGCATTTGGCTGGATTGAATTCGAGAAGCCAGTTACTGGACCACATGTCCAGCCTGTCCAGGTCTCTTTGCAGTCCTGCCTCATCCTCGTCCGATTTAATTCTTCTCATCAACTTCACATCATCTGCGAACAGGGACACTTCAGAGTCTATTCCTTCCATCATGTCGTTCACATATATCAAAAATAGCACTGGTCCTAGAACTGACCCCTGTGGGACCCCGCTCGTAACAGGCGCCCACTGTGATACCTCTTCACGTACCATGACTCGTTGCTTCCTCCCTGTCAGGTATTCCCTTATCCATTGCAGTGCCCTCCCTTTTACATGCGCCTGATCCTCCAGCTTCTGCACTAATCTCTTGTGGGGAACTGTGTCAAAGGCCTTCCTGCAGTCTAGGAAAACGCAATCTACCCACCCCTCTCTCTCGTGTCTTACTTCTGTTACCTTGTCATAAAACTCCAGGAGGTTTGTGATACAGGATTTGCCTTCCATGAACCCATGCTGGTTTTCATTTATAATCTTGTTCCTTTCCAGGTGTTCGACCACTCTCCTCCTGATAATCTTCTCCATGACTTTGCACACAATACATGTCAGAGACACAGGTCTGTAGTTTAGTGCCTCGTTTCTGTTTCCTTTCTTAAATATGGGGACTACATTAGCTGTCTTCCATTTCTCAGGTAGTTGCCCAGTTTCAAGGGATGTGTTGAAGATTGTGGTTAGAGGCACGCACAGCATCTCTGCTCCTTCTCTAAGGACCCATGGGGAGATGTCCGGTCCCATTGCCTTTGAGGTGTCAAGGTCACTTAAGAGCTTCTTCACCTCCTCCTCAGTTGTTCGTATGTCATCCAACACTTGTTGGTATATTCCCTCTTGATGTTCCCTTCTGTGCTGTCTTCCCACAGCCCTTCCTGTCTCTACTGTAAAAACTTCCTTAAATCTCCTGTTCAGCTCCTCACATACCTCCTGATCATTTCTTGTGAGTTCTCCACCTTCTGTCCTTAATCTGATCACCTGGTCTTTGACTGTTGTCTTCCTCCTGATGTGGCTATACAACAGTTTCGGGTCAGTCTTGATTCTCGATGCTATGTCATTTTCATACTGTCGCTGGGCCTCCCTCCTTACCTGTGCATACTCATTCCTGGCTCTGCGATGATCTCCCTATTTTCGTGTGTTCTCTGCCTTCTGTACTTTCTCCATTCTCTATTGCACTTTGTTTTTTGCCTCCTTACACCGTCGGGTAAACCAGGGGCTCGTTCTGGTCTTCCCGTTGTTACTGTTGCCCTTGGGAATAAACTTTTCCACTGCCTCCTTGCATTTTGTTGTTACATATTCCATCATTTCATTTACTGGCTTTCCTGCCAGTTCTCTGTCCCACTGGACCTCCCGCAGGAAGTTCTTCAACCCTATGTAGTCCCCTCTTTTATAGTCAGGCTTTTCCCATTCAACTCCTGTTATTCTCTCCACTCGCAGCTCTACTATGTATTCAAAGCACAGAACCACGTGGTCGCTAGCTCCTACGGGACTCTCATACTTGATGTCCTCAATGTCTGAGCTGCCCAGGGTGAACACAAGGTCCAATCTTGCTGGTTCATCCTCCCCTCTCACTCTGGTAGTGTCCTTAACATGTTGGTGCATGAGGTTTTCCAGCACCACGTCCAACATCCTGGCTCTCCATGTTTCGGGACCCCCATGTGGCTCCAGGTTTTCCCAGTCGATCTCCCTGTGGTTGAAATCCCCCATAACCAGCAACTTTGTTGGAATGAGCTCTTCTTGCCACCTCAGCAAGTGTGTCCACCATTGCTCTGTTGCTCTCTTCATATTCCTTTCTTGGCCTCCTGCAATTCTGTGGTGGATTATACATCACTGCAATGACCACTTTGTGTTCCCCAGACTGAAGTGTACCTGCTATGTAGTCTCTTTCTCCCGTCTCATCTATGCCTTCCATTTTCTCGAATTGCCATCTGTTTTTTTACGAGCAGAGCAACCCCACCTCCCCCCCTGCCCCTTCTATCTTTCCTCATGATCTGGTATCCTGGTGGGAAGATTGCATCTGTTATTGTCTCCATGAGTTTTGTTTCTGTAACTGCTATGATGTCTGGGGACTTCTCATTGATTCTTTCTTGCCATTCCTCATGTTTATTCGTTAATCCATCTGCATTTGTGTACCAAACCTTCAACTTCTGTTCTAATACTGTAACTGTGGTGCGGGGGGTGGAAACAGAGGGATCGGTGTGTGATGGTTTGGATTGTTCAGTTGCCTTGGGGGTGTCGTGGCTGGAGTCCTTCTGCAGGTGTTTCTGGGGGGGTGTGCTTGTCCTTCCATTTGATCCTGGGTTATTCTGCTCTCCTTTTACATTTCCTCCCATTTCTCCTTTCGTTTTTGAACTCTCTCTTTCATTGTCTTCCTTTCGTCCTGTGTTCTGTCTCGATCGAGGTACACACTCCGGAACTCCTGCTTGCCTCTCAGCCGTGCTTTCTCCTGCAGGATCTTTGTTCGGGTTGATTCTGCCTTGAAAATTACTTTGAGAGGCCGATTCCTTTTCTTTGTGAACCACCCAATTCTCCGAAAATTTGCCACCTGGGTCATGTCCCCCTCGCCTATCACCTTCATGATATCTTCAATCGCTTTTTTCTCCTCCTGCTTTCTTTCATCATAAGTTTCCCCTTCAGCTTCGTCTAGCCCATAGACAAACACGGATCTTTCCCTTTCCACCTCCCACTGTGACTCCCATTGCATCCTCTGATGTGTTTTAGTTCCTTCCAGTGGAGTGTTCCTTCCTTCAGTCCCTTCCCTAGTTATGGCCCCTATGCTTCTTGGTTTATCCTTCCTGCTCACCTGTTCCTGGCCCCCACAGGTATCTGGTAAGGTCCCTGCACATGTCCTAGTTCCTTCAATGTCTTCCAACCTCTCATTCTGTCCTAGTGTGCTCCCTGCCTTTGTTTTGGCCCCATGTGGGTTTGACAGGACCTCTGCATACAGTTTAGTTTCCATGCTTCCTTCAGACCTGTTGTCTGTGTTTGATGTAGCCATTGCCGATGCTACTTCTGTAATATCTGTGTGTAGTGTGTGTGTGTGTGTGTGTGTGTGTGTGTGTGTGTGTGTGTGTGTGTGTGTGTTGTGTGCCACTGTTAACCAGGTTACAAGACAGTATTAACCAGGGATAGGAAGGATAGATACTAGCAGTAATAGAGAGGATAGAGGAGAGAGAGGGATGATAAATCATGTAAAGGAGAGAATGAGAGAGGTGGCTGGAGAGGGAAGAGAGAGAGGGCTGGAGAGGGAAGAGAGAGAGGGGGCTGGAAGGGAAGAGAGAGAGGACTGGAGAGGGAAGAGAGAGAGAGGCTCCGAGAGGGAAGAGATAGGGGGCTGGAAAGGGAAGAGATGGGCTGGAGAGGAAAGAGATAGGGGGCTGGAGAGGGAAGAGAGAGAGAGGCTCCGAGAGGGAAGAGATAGGGGGCTGGAAAGGGAAGAGATGGGCTGGAGAGGAAAGAGATAGGGGGCTGGAGAGGGAAGATATAGAGGGCTGGAGAAGAAAGAGAGAAGGGGCTGGCAGGGAAGAGAGAGGGGGCTGGAGAGGAAAAAAGAGGGATCTCTTTAAATAGATGGAATATAAGGGAACATAGATTAATGAGTTCGGTAGAGAAAGATAGATGTATAGGAAGAGGGAGAATAGAGATGGATGGTGAGGGAGAGAGAGAGGAGAAAGGGAGAAATGAAGAGGATGAAGGTGATGGATGGAGGGAGGGAGGGAGGGAGGGAAGTAAGGATGAAGGGAGGAATGAGAGAGTGATGGAGGAAGAGAGAAATATGGATGGAGGGAGGAAGATGGGTATAGGAGTGATGTAGAAGGGAAGGATGGCTCACACATTGAGCCAGTAAAGCACTTAAACTATTTGGAACACCTGCAAGTCTTGAACATGTATTCACTGGAGCGGAGGAGATAAAGGTACATGATAGTATATACCTGGAATGTACTCGAGGGCTTGGTCCCAAATTTACACACTGCCATAACAACATACTGGAGTGAGAGATATGGGAGGAAGTGTAAAATAAACCCAGTGAGGAGCAGGGGTGCTGTGGGCACAATAAGAGAACACTGTATCAACATCCGTGGGCACAATAAGAGAACACTATCAACATCCGTTGATGCAATAAGAGAACACTGTATCAATATCCTTGGACACAATAAGAGAACACTGTATCAACATCCGTGGGCACAATAAGAGATCACTGTATCAACATCCGTGGGCACAATAAGAGATCACTGTATCAACATCCGTGGACACAATAAGAGAACACTGTATCAACATCCGTGGGCACAATAAGAGAACACTGTATCAACATCCGTGGGCACAATAAGAGATCACTGTATCAACATCCGTGGACACAATAAGAGAACACTGTATCAACATCCGTGGGCACAATAAGAGAACACTGTATCAACATCCGTGGGCACAATAAGAGATCACTGTATCAACATCCGTGGACACAATAAGAGAACACTGTATCAACATCCGTGGGCACAATAAGAGAACACTGTATCAACATCCGTGGGCACAATAAGAGATCACTGTATCAACATCCGTGGACACAATAAGAGAACACTGTATCAACATCCGTGGGCACAATAAGAGATCACTGTATCAACATCCGTGGACACAATAAGAGAACACTGTATCAACATCCGTGGACACAATAAGAGAACACTGTATCAACATCCGTGGACACAATAAAAGAACACTGTATCAACATCCGTGGGCACAATAAGAGAACACTGTATCAACATCCGTGGACACAATAAGAGAACACTGTATCAACATCCGTGGACACAATAAGAGAACACTGTATCAACATCCGTGGGCACAATAAGAGAACACTGTATCAACATCCGTGGGCACAATAAGAGAACACTGTATCAACATCCGTGGGCACAATAAGAGAACACTGTATCAACATCCGTGGGCACAATAAGAGAACACTGTATCAACATCCGTGGACACAATAAGAGAACACTGTATCAAGATCCGTGGACACAATAAGAGAACACTGTATCAACATCCGTGGGCACAATAAGAGAACACTGTATCAACATCCATGGGCACAATAAGAGAACACTGTATCAACATCCGTGGGCACAATAAGAGAACACTGTATCAACATCCGTGGGCACAATAAGAGAACACTGTATCAACATCCGTGGGCACAATAAGAGAACACTGTATCAACATCCGTGGACACAATAAGAGAACACTGTATCAACATCCGTGGTTCCAGATTATTCAACATCTTACCAGAAGATATCAGAAACACTGCTGGAACAAGTGTAGAAGTCTTCAAGTGGAAACTGGACAAGTATCTTCACCAGGTGCCAGATCAACCAGGCTGTGATGGATATGTGGGGTAGCAGACCTGTAGAAGCAACAGCCTGGTTGACCAGGCAGGCACCTCACGAGCCTGGACCATGG
>NC_091384.1:3623187-3625687 GCF_038502225.1 Cherax quadricarinatus | reverse complement strand
GTGTGTGTATGTGTGTGTGTGGTATGTGTGTGTGTGTATGTGTGTGTGGTATGTGTGTGTGTGTGTATGTGTGTGTGTGTGTATGTGTGTGTGTGGTATGTGTGTGTGTGTGTGTATGTGTTTGTGTGGTATGTGTGTGTGTGTGTATGTGTGTGTGGTATGTGTGTGTGTGTGGTATGTGTGTGTGTGTGTGTGTGTTATGTGTGTGTGTGGTATGTGTGTATGTGTGTGTGTATGTGTGTGTGTGGTATGTGTGTGTGTGTGTGTGTGGTATGTGTGTGTGTGTGTGTATGTGTGTGTGTGGTATGTGTGTGTGTGGTATGTGTGTGTATGTGTGTGTGTGGTATGTGTGTGTGTATGTGTGTGTGTGGTATGTGTGTGTGTGTGTGTGTGTGGTATGTGTGTGTGTGGTATGTGTGTATGTGTGTATGTGTGTGTGTGGTATGTGTGTGTGTGTGTGTGTGTGTGTGTGGTATGTGTGTGTGTGTGTGTATGTGTGTGTGTGGTATGTGTGTGTGTGGTATGTGTGTGTGTATGTGTGTGTGTGGTATGTGTGTGTGTATGTGTGTGTGTGGTATGTGTGTGTGTGTGTGTGTGGTATGTGTGTGTGTGGTATGTGTATGTGTGTGTGTGGTATGTGTGTGTGTGTGTGTGTGTGTGTGTGGTATGTATGTGTGTGTGTATGTGTGTGTGTGGTATGTGTGTGTGTATGTGTGTGTGTGGTATGTGTGTGTGTGTGTGTGTGTGTGTGGAAGTGTTTGGGAAAGACAGAGGGAGTTTCATACAGACGTATGTGTGTGAGCGGCTTTAAGCTAAAGAATTTTGCATGTAACTGTTGATAGTGGTAGATGATGGTGGTGGATCGTGGTGGTGATGGTGGTAGATGATAGTGGTAGTAGTGGTAGTAATAGTGGTTGATGGTAGTGGAAAGTAAGGCCTTGCTTAATCAACTGTCTCTGTAGGAGTGATGGTGGTAAATGTATGGTAGACAGTGTCGACAAGATAAATATTAGACATGTACAACATCTGGGTATCTTTATTTGTAGACGTTTCGCCCACCAGTGACTTTATCAATACAAATACAAGGACATAACTGGAAGACAGAACTATCTTCAGTCCCTCAGTCTTGGAGTTAGTGAAGAGTGAGGGACTGATTACCTGATCTGTTGTCCAGTTATGTCCTTGTATTTGTATTGATAAAGCCACTGATGGGCGAAACGTCTACAAATAAAGATACCCAGATTTTGCACATGTGTCTAATTTTCATCAGACGTGATGATTCCTGGTACCAACAACCTGACTGACCAGTACTGTCTTTATGGTGGTACAATAATGTGCATAATTGCCTCTATATGCATTGGTACACTTTTATCAAGAACTGACCAATGTTGAACACATATTGACAAGTTGTTTGTGGTTCCAGGTTCCAGTACGGTAGCAATTAGTGTCTCCATAGTTGAACAATCCTGTTTTGCGATCCTGCGTTTGGTTATTGTTCATAGATTCTCAGCTGGGTTGAGGTCACGAGAGATTCCAGGTCAGTTTGGAACGCTTAGCCCACCCTCTTCGAGGAATGTCAGCATTTTCTGGACGTGTGGCATGGAGCAAGACACTGCTGGAAAATGCCTTCTCCATCAGGATCTTGCACCATAGCATTTTCTGGACGTGTGGCATGGAGCAAGACACTGCTGGAAAATGCCTTCTCCATCAGGATCTTGCGCCATAGCATTTTCTGGACGTGTGGCATGGAGCAAGACACTGCTGGAAAATGCCGTCTCCATCAGGATCTTGCGCCATAGCATTTTTTGGACGTGTGGCATGGAGCAAGACACTGCTGGAAAATGCCTTCTCCATCAGGATCTTGCGCCATGCCACAGTTCCAGAAAGGAAATGAGTTGCCAGGATTGCCTTGTATTTGTCACTGTTCACCGTTCTCAACAATAACAAGCCGTCCAGGGCCTTTAGCAGTAAAGCTACCCGAAAACATCTTCTTGGGTGTTTTGGCGTTTATTAAATGTGTCCATTTCAAAGAGGTTCGCCTTTGCTCCGTCTTTCTACCACTGATCTGTGCCCATGTACTTCAGAATGCGCCTCTTCTGAAATTATAACATTTCTCCAGTCATCTGTCGTCCATCCCTGATGATCGAGTGCCCACCACAGCCGTCGGTGGGCACTCGATCGGTAACTTTCTCTTTACCGGCTTTCTGGCAGTTCTGTCAACTTCAAGGAGCCTTCGTTGAACAGTCCAAGAATCAACATTTACGGAGCTGAAACCAAATCTCTCTGTAGATCTTTGCTGGTTTTCTTGGGATCCTTCACACTTAGGATAACCTAGTCATCATGAGATGTTGTCTTGTGTTTTCTTCCACATCTTCCTGGACGCAGCGCTCCACAGTCACCAGTGTCGTCAGCTCTCTTCAGAATCCCACCAACACTTGACTTTGCTAGGCTTAAATTTTCGACGATCTGTCATACTCAACTTATCATGTTTTTTAAGAGT
>NC_091384.1:3575687-3620687 GCF_038502225.1 Cherax quadricarinatus | reverse complement strand
TCATTCCTTCTCTCTCCCTCCTTCATTCTCTCTCCCTCATTCCTTCTCTCTCCCTCATTCCTTCTCCCTCCCTCATTCCTTGTCTCTCCCTCATTCCTTCTCCCTCCCTCATTCCTTCTCTCTCCCTCATTCCTTCTCTCTCCCTCTTTCCTTCTCTCTCCCTCATTCCTTCTCTCTCCCTCATTAATTCCCTCTTTCTCTCCCTCCCTTATTGCTTCTCTCTCTCTCCCTCATTCCTTCTTTCTCTCCCTCCCTTATTGTTTCTCTCTCTCTCCCTCATTCCTTCTTTCTCTCCCTCCCTTATTGCTTCTCTCTCTCCCTCATTCCTTCTCTCTCCCTCATTCCTTCTCTTTCCCTCATTCCTTCTCTCTCCATCATTAATTCCTTCTTTCTCTCCCTCCCTTATTGTTTCTCTCTCTCCCTCATTCCTTCTCTCTCCCTCATTAATTCCTTCTTTCTCTCCCTCCCTTATTGCTTCTCTCTCTCTCTCTCCCTCATTCCTTCTCTCTCCCTCATTCCTTCTCTGTCCCTCATTAATTCCTTCTTTCTCCCTCCCTTATTGCTTCTCTCTCTCTCCCTCATTCCTTCTCTCTCCCTCATTAATTCCTTCTTTCTCCCTCCCTTATTGCTTCTCTCTCTCTCCCTCATTCCTTCTCTCTCCCTCATTAATTCCTTCTTTCTCTCCCTCCCTTATTCCTTCTCTCCCTCCCTTATTCCTACTCCCTGATTATCTCCCCCTCTTATTCCTTCTCCTGCCCTTATTATCTCTCCCTCCCTTATCCCGTCTCTCTTCCTCCCTTATTCTCTTTCCTTTCCTGTAGTCTCTCTCTTCCTCCCTTATTCTCTTTCCTTTCCTGTAGTCTCTCTCTTCCTCCATTATTCTCTTTCCTTTCCTGTAGTCTCTCTCTTCCTCCATTATTCTCTTTCCTTTCCTGTAGTCTCTCTCTTCCTCCATTATTCTCTTTCCTTTCCTGTAGTCTCTCTCTTCCTCCATTATTCTCTTTCCTTTCCTGTAGTCTCTCTCTTCCTCCATTATTCTCTTTCCTTTCCTGTAGTCTCTCTCTTCCTCCATTATTCACCCCTCTCTCCTCCACTCATTCACTATTTCTTACTGCCTTCATTAATTCTTTCCCCTCTTATCCCCTCACCTGCTCTCCCCTCACCATTCCCCTCCCTCTGTCTCCACCTCCTTTCCTCCCTCTCCCCTCCTTCCTTCCCTTCTCCTCCTCCTCCCATCTTCCGTCTGTCCTCGTTTCTCTCCTCCCAAATTAACCTTTTATCCTTATCACCGTTTTTCTTATCGTCTATATTTTCTTCCCTCCCCCATTTTCCCCCCACGCTTAAAGGGGGGGGTAAAAGACCCCACCCCGATTTTCATGGGGTTGTATTATCCGGTTTTTCATGGGGGTTGTATTAACCGGTTTTTCATGGGGGTTGTATTAACCGGTTTTTCATGGGGGTTGTATTAACCGGTTTTTCATGGGGGTTGTATTAACCGGTTTTTCTTGGGGGTTGTATTAACCGGTTTTTCATGGGGGTTGTATTAACCGGTTTTTCATGGGGGTTGTATTAACCGGTTTTTCTTGGGGGTTGTATTAACCGGTTTTTCTTGGGGGTTGTATTAACCGGTTTTTCTTGGGGGTTGTATTAACCGGTTTTTCATGGGGGTTGTATTAACCGGTTTTTCATGGGGGTTGTATTAACCGGTTTTTCATGGGGGTTGTATTAACCGGTTTTTCTTGGGGGTTGTATTAACCGGTTTTTCATGGGGGTTGTATTAACCGGTTTTTCATGGGGGTTGTATTAACCGGTTTTTCATGGGGGTTGTATTAACCGGTTTTTCAAGGGGGTTGTATTAACCGGTTTTTCTTGGGGGTTGTATTAACCGGTTTTTCAAGGGGGTTGTATTAACCGGTTTTTCTTGGGGGTTGTATTAACCGGTTTTTCATGGGGGTTGTATTAACCGGTTTTTCTTGGGGGTTGTATTAACCGGTTTTTCATGGGGGTTTTAACCGGTTTTTCATGGTTGTATTAACCGGTTTTTCTTGGGGGTTGTATTAACCGGTTTTTCATGGGGGTTGTTTTAACCGGTTTTTCATGGTTGTATTAACCGGTTTTTCTTGGGGGTTGTATTAACCGGTTTTTCATGGGGGTTTTAACCGGTTTTTCATGGTTGTATTAACCGGTTTTTCTTGGGGGTTGTATTAACCGGTTTTTCATGGGGGTTGTATTAACCGGTTTTTCATGGGGGTTGTTTTAACCGGTTTTTCATGGTTGTATTAACCGGTTTTTCTTGGGGGTTGTATTAACCGGTTTTTCATGGGGGTTGTTTTAACCGGTTTTTCATGGTTGTATTAACCGGTTTTTCTTGGGGGTTGTATTAACCGGTTTTTCATGGGGATTGTTTTAACCGGTTTTGCTGGGGTTGTGTTACCGGGCTGAAGAGTCGCGGACCCCACATGTTAAGGAGAGAGTCAACATGTGGGGACCAAGACTCTTCAACCTGCCACCAACAGATAGAAATATTGCCGTAACTTCTGATGAACCAGGCTGTGGTGTCTGTGTGGACCAGCGGGCCGCTGACAGGAACAACCTGGTTGATCAGTGGACAGGGAAGTCTGGCCGTAGGCTGGACCGTGTGGGTAGAACACTCGAAACTAGTCACGGGTAAATTACAGGTAGGAGCTGCCATACCCAGCCTGTGGAGGCTTGATATAACGTATAGATATGTGATAGGCCTGGGGTCTAGGCTTAAAAGGAGTTATAGGCCTTAGAACTAGGCTTTAAAATGGATTATAGGCCTTGGAACTAGACTTCATAAAGGGATATAGGCCTTGTTGCTAGACTTCAGAAACGGTTATAGGCCTTGGAACTAGACTTCAAAAAGGGTTATAGGCCTTGGAACTAGACTTCAAAAACGGTTATAGGCCTTGGAACTAGACTTCAAAAACGGTTATAGGCCTTGGAACTAGACTTCAAAAACGGTTATAGGCCTTGGAACTAGACTTCAAAAACGGTTATAGGCCTTGGAACTAGACTTCAAAAACGGTTATAGGCCTTGGAACTACAAAAACTGTTATAGGCCTTGGAACTAGACTCAAAAACGGTTATAGGCCTTGGAACTAGACTCAAAAATGGTGACTTAGCACACTGTGGGTGTTCCCACACTGCAGCAACACTGTGGGTGTTCCCACACTGCAGCAACACTGTGGGTGTTCCCACACTGCAGCAACACTGTGGGTGTTCCCACACTACAGCAACACTGTGGGTGTTCCCACACTACAGCAACACTGTGGGTGTTCCCACACTACAGCAACACTGTGGGTGTTCCCACACTACAGCAACACTGTGGGTGTTCCCACACTACAGCAACACTGTGGGTGTTCCCACACTACAGCAACACTGTGGGTGTTCCCACACTACAGCAACACTGTGGGTGTTCCCACACTACAGCAACACTGTGGGTGTTCCCACACTACAGCAACACTGTGGGTGTTCCCACACTACAGCAACACTGTGGGTGTTCCCACACTACAGCAACACTGTGGGTGTTCCCACACTACAGCAACACTGTGGGTGTTCCCACACTACAGTCAACACTGTGGGTGTTCCCACACTACAGCAACACTGTGGGTGTTCCCACACTACAGCAACACTGTGGGTGTTCCCACACTACAGCAACACTGTGGGTGTTCCCACACTACAGCAACACTGTGGGTGTTCCCACACTACAGCAACACTGTGGGTGTTCCCACACTACAACAACACTGTGGGTGTTCCCACACTACAACAACACTGTGGATGTTCCCACACTACAGTCACTTACAGAGTCACCAACAGTGGTCACACACCACAGGTTGAAAACATTGTACCGTGACGGCTGCTGTCACCTCCTCCCCTTGTCCACATAAACCCTTTATATATCCAATTGTACCTTCATATATATGCCTGTGTGTGTGTGTGTGTGTGTGTGTGTGTGTGTGTGTGTGTGTGTGTGTGTGTGTGTGTGTGTAATATATATAATATATATATATATATATATATATATATATATATATATATATATAGTTAGGTAAGGTTTGTCAGGAAACAGGACAAGTGTTTCCTGACGCTGGTCTTAGTCACATGGTGACCCCACAGCTGGAGCTTTTGGTCATCTGACCGAGGCCTTCCACTGGCTTACCCCTCCACCCCTTTAAAAATTAGGGTTAAAAAATTCGTTATTAGACGGCCGATGAGAATAGTCTTAAATGCTTTGGAAGGTGAGGGGGAACACCTTGTAGGGGGCGGAGTCCCCTAGTGGTTCCAATAGTGGTTCCACTAGTGGTTCCACTAGTGGTTCCAATAGTGGTTCCAATAGTGGCTCCACTAGTGGTTCCAATAGTGGTTCCACTAGTGGTTCCACTAGTGGTTCCAATAGTGGCTCCACTAGTGGTTCCACTAGTGGTTCCAATAGTGGCTCCACTAGTGGTTCCACTAGTGGTTCCAATAGTGGCTCCACTAGTGGTTCCAATAGTGGTTCCACTAGTGGTTCCAATAGTGGCTCCACTAGTGGTTCCACTAGTGGTTCCACTAGTGTAAGTATGGAGGCAGCTCCGTGTGTTATCCAACCCTCCTTCTTTACCTTTAAAGAGTTTCGAGAGTTTATCTACTCTGTGAGCCCGGCCATGGGCAAGGCTCGTCTGGTGCTTGCCTTGTCAACCAGGCTGTTGCTGCTGGAGGCCTGCTGCCCCACATATCCATCACAACCTGGTTGATGTGGCGGTATTGTTGATAATGGCATAATACCGACAAGTTCATGTATATTAAATCCAGCCTGGGGGACTGACCTCCTCAAATACTTCTTCTCCTCTGTATTTGACTGATGAAGTCCACTGTGTAGGCGAAACGTTTCAACAATCTTCAAAATGTCTTTTTTCTGACATACAAAATCCCGTATAATTTCGAAAAAAATAGTCTGTAATATATGGACACAGATGCAGCTCCTGGACCTGGTTCATGGAGTTTTAAACAACTGATAAATGACAATAGTACGGCATTAGATTTTTTTTGAGAAAGAGGTTAGGCCTATATGAAATATCAGAGGCCTTAAAGAGTGCAGACACTGGTGCTGTGTACGGGAGGTGGTAGACACTAGTAGTAGTAGTGGTAGTAGCAATAGTAGTGGAAGTAGCAGTAGTGGTAGTAGCAATAGTAGTGGAAGTAGCAGTAGTGATAGTAGTAGTAGTAATAGTAGTGGTAGTAGCAATAGTAGTGGTAGTAGCAGTAGTGATAGTAGTAGTAGTAATAGTAGTGGTAGTAGCAATAGTGATAGTAGTAGTAGTAATAGTGGTAGTAGCAATAGTAGTGGTAGTAGCAGTAGTGATAGTGGTAGTAGTAGTAGTGATAGTAGTAGTAGTAATAGTAGTGGTAGTAGCAGTAGTGATAGTAGTACTAGTAATAGTAGTAGTGATAGTAGTGGTAGTAGCAATAGTGATAGTAGTAGTAATAGTGGTAGTAGCAATAGTAGTGGTAGTAGCAGTAGTGATAGTAGTAATAGTAGTGGTAGTAGCAATAGTAGTGATAGTAGCAGTAGTGATAGTAGTAGCAATAGTAGTGGTAGTAGCAATAGTAGCGATAGTAGTAGTAATAGTGGTAGTAGCAATAGTAGTGGTATTAGCATTAGTGATAGAAGCAATAGTAGTGGTAGTAGCAATAGTAGTGGTAGTAGCAATAGTAGTGGTAGTAGCAATAGTAGTGGTAGTAGCAATAGTAGTGGTAGTAGCAATAGTAGTGGTAGTAGCAATAGTAGTGGTAGTAGCAATAGTAGTGGTAGTAGCAATAGTAGTGGTAGTAGCAATAGTAGTGGTAGTAGCAATAGTAGTGGTAGTAGCAATAGTAGTGGTAGTAGCAATAGTAGTGGTAGTAGCAATAGTAGTGGTAGTAGCAATAGTAGTGGTAGTAACAATAGTAGTGGTAGCAATAGTAGTGGTAGTAGCAATAGGAGTGGTAGTAGCAATAGTAGTGGTAGTAGTAGTGGTAGTAGCAATAGTAGTGGTAGTAGCAATAGTAGTGGTAGTAGTAGTGGTAGTAGCAATAGGAGTGGTAGTAGCAATAGTAGTGGTAGTAGCAATAGTAGTGGTAGTAGCAATAGTGGTAGTAACAATAGTAGTGGTAGCAATAGTAGTGGTAGTAGCAATAGTAGTGGTAGTAGCAATAGTAGTGGTAGTAGCAATAGTAGTGGTAGTAGCAATAGTAGTGGTAGTAGCAATAGTAGTGGTAGTAGCAATAGTAGTGGTAGTAACAATAGTAGTGGTAGCAATAGTAGTGGTAGTAGCAATAGTAGTGGTAGTAGCAATAGTAGTGGTAGTAGCAATAGTAGTGGTAGTAACAATAGTAGTGGTAGCAATAGTGGTAGTAGCAATAGTAGTGGTAGTAGCAATAGTAGTGGTAGTAGCAATAGTAGTGGTAGTAACAATAGTAGTGGTAGCAATAGTGGTAGTAGCAATAGTAGTGGTAGTAGCAATAGTAGTGGTAGTAGCAATAGTAGTGGTAGTAGCAATAGTAGTGGTAGTAGCAATAGTAGTGGTAGTAGCAATAGTAGTGGTAGTAGCAATAGTAGTGGTAGTAGCAATAGTAGTGGTAGTAGTAATAGTAGTGGTAGTAGCAATAGTAGTGGTAGTAGCAATAGTAGTGGTAGTAGCAATAGTAGTGGTAGTAGCAATAGTAGTGGTAGTAGCAATAGTAGTGGTAATAGCAATAGTAGTGGTAGTAGCAATAGTAGTGGTAGTAGCAATAGTAGTGGTAGTAGCAATAGTAGTGGTAGTAGCAATATTAGTGGTAGTAGCAATAGTAGTGGTAATAGCAATAGTAGTGGTAGTAGCAATAGTAGTGGTAGTAGCAATAGTAGTGGTAGTAGCAATAGTAGTGGTAGTAGCAATAGTAGTGGTAGTAGCAATAGTAGTGGTAGTAGCAATAGTAGTGGTAGTAGCAATAGTAGTGGTAGTAGCAATAGTAGTGGTAGCAATAGCAATAGTAGTGGTAGTAGCAATAGTAGTGGTAGTAGCAATAGTAGTAGCAATATTAGTGGTAGTAGCAATAGTGAAATAGTAGTGTAGTGGTAGTAGCAATAGTAGTGGTAGTAGCAATAGTAGTGGTAGTAGCAATAGTAGTGGTAGTAGCAATAGTAGCAATAGTAGTGGTAGTAGCAATAGTAGTGGTAGTAGCAATAGTAGTGAAGCAATAGTAGGGTAGTAGCAATAGTAGTGGTAGTAGCAATAGTAGTGGTAGTAGCAATAGTAGTGGTAGTAGCAATAGTAGTGGTAGTAGCAATAGTAGTGGTAGTAGCAATAGTAGTGGTAGTAGCAATAGTAGTGGTAGTAGCAATAGTAGTGGTAGTAGCAATAGTAGTGGTAGTAGCAATAGTGGTAGTAGCAATAGTAGTGGTAGTAGCAATAGTGGTAGTAGCAATAGTAGTGGTAGTAGCAATAGTAGTGGTAGTAGCAATAGTAGTGGTAGTAGCAATAGTAGTGGTAGTAGCAATAGTAGTGGTTGTAGCAATAGTAGTGGTAGTAGCAATAGTAGTGGTAGTAGCAGTAGTGAAAGTAGTAGCAATAGTAGTGGTAGTAGCAATAGTAGTGGTAGTAGCAATAGTAGTGGTAGTAGCAATAGTAGTGGTAGTAGCAATAGTAGTGGTAGTAGCAATAGTAGTGGTAGTAGCAATAGTAGTGGTAGTAGCAATAGTAGTGGTAGTAGCAATAGTAGTGGTAGTAGCAATAGTAGTGGTAGTAGCAGTAGTGGTAGTAGCAACAGTAGTGGTAGTAGTAGCAATAGTAGTGGTAATAGTAGCAATAGTAGTGGTAGTAGCAATAGTAGTGGTAGTAGCAATAGTAGTGGTAGTAGCAAGTAGCAATAGTAGTGGTAGTAGCAATAGTAGTGGTAGTAGCAATAGTAGTGGTAGTAGCAATAGTAGTGGTAGTAGCAATAGTGGTAGTAGCAATAGTAGTGGTAGTAGCAATAGTAGTGGTAGTAGCAATAGTAGTGGTAGTAGCAATAGTAGTGGTAGTAGCAATAGTAGTGGTAGTAGCAATAGTAGTGGTAGTAGCAATAGTGGTAGTAGCAATAGTAGTGGTAGTAGTAATAATAGCAGCAGTAATTTTAGCAATATTGTTGTAAAGATAGTGTTTACAAAGGTCATGTTACAAGGTGGTGTCAGAAGCTTTGTTGTGGTGGCCACTGTGGCGCTGGTTTTAACATAATTAAACCGGTTTTATGACGCTAATGAGTGAGGCTGAGTGTGGGGATGTGCTGGGAGGCGGGGAGGTGTGGGGATGTGCTGGTGGGGAAGGTGTGGGGATGTGTAGTGGGTGGTGGAACCTCCAGACATTCACTGTTCTGTAAAGAACTAAGTGTGGGCTCCACACTGGTGCTGGACATTCGAGGATTTATCCTGTGGTGAGATGCACTCTGTAAGGGTCCTTGTTTTAAGTTATTAAATAATTTTAGCAGTCTTGAGAGACAGGTTTGGCGTAATGTTTACCCTTCAACCTACTGCTGACAGCAGGTATTAGATAGAAGGAATATAGGTTAGGATTTTTTAGCAGGATTTTCGACCTTTAACTTGAGAATGAAGTCAGGAACCTTGTAAAATCCTGAGAGAGAGAGAGAGAGAGAGAGAGAGAGAGAGAGACAGCTAATGTAGGTAACAGCTCTTAGCTTGTAAATAACGTTAGGAACCTTAATCTAACCTTGTAAAACACTGTGTAAGAGAGAGAGAGAGAGAGAGAGAGAGAGAGAGAGAGAGAGAGAGATTTATTAGAAGCAGCATAGGTCTTTCTCCTCCATTAAGCTAGACAAGTCCATTTAAACGGCTTGTGTAGTAGCTGTCTCCTGCCCAGCTTCAAGGAGAAGTATTTACACTTGTCTGAAAAGAAGAATCTCTCTCTCTCTCTCTCTCTCTCTCATTGGCTTCTTTATTTCGTTCGTTTTTGGTTCGGTTATTCGTTAACTTCTACGTTCAGTTTGTTCGGCTGATTTTGTGTGTGTGTGTCTTGGCTCAAATGAGAATTGTTACACACACACACACACACACACACACACACACACACACACACACACACACACACACACACACTGTGCTGCACTAAAATATTGTATGAACAACAATGTTCAACAGTGCCGGGATTGAACTAAATCGGAACAGGAGTGAATCAGGTGTGTTCAGTCCAGTACGAGACGGACGGTGACGGGGGGAAGTCATCATGGTTTGGTCGTTAGTGTGAGTAGGTAATTTTCGTCAGATTTTTAGTGTATACTATAGATGTATACTATAGATGTATACTTTAGGTGTATACTAAGTGCTGTCATGTTTATCTGTAAGGTCCTGCTGTGTGTGCAAGGGCCTGTGTTTTGGAGAGTAAACTGTAGGCTAAGTAGCCGGCAGAAAGGGAGGGGGAGGCTGGTTGTCATGGAGACCCTATTTATATATATTATTTTACTAGTATCAGTGTGTTAGGTGATGTGAACTGGAGTTATGGTGATGTTGTAGTTGGTTAGATTATAACTTGTATGTAAGTTACTGTTAAGTGAGGTTTTGTGAAGGTTCATACTGGCCCTAGAGGGGATGTGTTGTCGTATGTAAATACCCCTAGACTTGTCAGGTCATTTACCTTTTAGGAGGCAGGACATTTTATTTAGGTTATGATTTAAAATTCGTAACACCCACACCCACACATTGCAAATGTAGTTCCCATTTTTTAAAAAAAAGGAGACAGAAAAGAGGCACTAAACTATAGACCCGTGTCACTGACGTGTATAGTATGCAAAGTTATGGAGAAGATTATCAGGAGGGGAGTGGTGGAGCACCTGGAACGGAACAGGAGTATAAATGACAACCAGCACGGATTCATGGAAGGAAAATCCTGTATCACAAACCTTCTGGAGTTTTATGATAAAGTAACAGAAGTAAGACAAGAGAGAGAGAGAGATGGGTAGATTGCATCTTCTTGGACTGCAGGAAGGCCTTCGACACAGTTCCTCATAAGAGATTAGTGCAGAAGCTAGAGGATCAGGCGCGTATAACAGGATGGGCACTGCAGTGGATCAGAGAATAACTGACAGGGAGGCAACAACGAGTCATGGTACGTGATGAGGTATCACAGTGGGCACCTGTGACGAGCGTGGTTCCACAGGGGTCAGTCCTAGAACCAATGCTATTTTTGGTATATGAGAATGACATGATGGAAGGGATAGATTCTGAGGTGTCCCTGTTTGCAGATGTGAAGTTAATGAGGAGAATTAAATCAGATGAGGATGAGACAGGACTACAAAGAAACCTGGACAGGCTGGACACGTGGTCCAGCAACTAGCTTCTCGAATTTAACCTCGCCAAATGCAAAGTCATGAAGATCGGAGGACAAAGCAGACCGCAGACAGAATATAGGCTAGGTGGCCAAAGACTGCAAACCTCAAGGAGAAAGATCTTGGGGTGAGTATAACACCGAGCACGTCACCGGAGGCACACATCAACCAAATAACTGCTGCAGCATACAGGCGCCTGGCAAACCTGAGAACAGCGTTCCGATACCTTAGTAAGGAATCTTTCAAGACACTGTACACTGTGTATGTTAGGCCCATACTGGAGTATGCAGCACCAGTTTGGAACCCACACCTGGCCAAGCACGTTAAGAAATTAGAGAAAGTGCAAAGGTTTGCAACAAGGTGAGTCCCGGAGCTGAGGGGAATGTCTCGTGAAGAAAGGGAAATCGACCTGACGACACTGGAGGACAGGAGGGTCAGGGGAGACATAACGACAGAGACAGGATGTTGCAGAGATGTGACACAGCAACAAGGGGACACACTTGGAAGTTGAAGACTCAGAAGAGTCACAGGGATGTTAGGAAGTATTTCTTCAGTCATAGAGTTGTCAGGAAGTGGAACAGTCTGGAGAGTGATGTAGTGGAGGCAGGAACCATACATAGCCTTAAGATGAGGTATGATAAAGCTCATGAAACGGAGAGAGAGAGAATCTAGTAGCGTTCAGTGAAGAGGCGGGGCCAGGAGCTGAGTCTCGACCCCTGCAACCACAGTTATGTGAGTACACACACAATCCGGTGTATTTTTTCACTAATATTCTTGGCTCTCTCTTATATATTCGTCTCTTAAATTTCAATTTAGAGTCAGAGAAAATAAGAAGGAAGCATTTGTGAGGCGACCTAGTCTCTCTCTCTCTCTCTCTCTCTCTCTCTCTGGGTTCTATAAGATTAGGTTGAGGTTGCTAACTTTATTTACAAGCTGAGAGTTGTTACATCAACTCATTTGAAAGCCCTTTTATTGTTTTGAGACAAATATGGGACAGGATGAAGTTGGAGCCAGCTGTAGGCCAGCTGTGGCCCATCTGTGAGCAAGCTGTGGGCCAGCAGCTTCATTTGGTCAACTGACTTCATATTCTTGATATCATTATGTTGATGGAACATGTTCCAGACTGGAGTCATCCTGGGAGTAAATGATCTCGGATGAAGTGATGTTCTGGAGAAGGTTACATTGTGTAGTTGCTGCTGGCTGCCCGTCTTGTGGTATAGAAGCTGTCTTCTCACTGTCCGTCTTGTGATGTAGCAGCTGTCTTCTCACTGCCCGTCTTGTGGTGTAGACGCTTGTCTTCTCACTGCCCGTCTTGTGGTGTAGACGCTTGTCTTCTCACCGCCCGTCTTGTGGTGTAGTAGCTGTCTCCTTACTGCCTGTCTTGTGGTGTAGACGCTTGTCTTCTCACTGCCCGTCTTGTGGTGTAGACGCTTGTCTTCTCACCGCCCGTCTTGTGTAGTAGCTGTCTCCTTACTGCCTGTCTTGTGGTGTAGACGCTTGTCTTCTCACCGCCCGTCTTGTAGTGTAGTAGCTGTCTCCTTACTGCCTGTCTTGTAGTGTAGACGCTTGTCTTCTCATTACCCGTCTTGTGGTATAGAAGCTGTCCTCTCACTGCCCGTCTTGTGGTGTAGTAGCTATCTTCTCACTGCCCGTCTTGTTGTATAGAAACTGTCCTCTCACTGCCCGTCTTGTGGTGTAGTAGCTGTCTTCTCACTGCCCGTCTTTAGGTACCAACTGGGTCCAGGCGAGAGACGAGTCGTCTTGCTTGGTTCTGTATTCTGTCAAGAAGTCGCGGATGAGACGGAGGGCAGGCAGTCCAAGAGAGTGGAGCATACTCAAGGTGTGAGTGCACTTGTACCTCTTACAGTCTCTTGTTGCTTCTAATGTCGAGCAGATGCGAGATCCTTCTTAGTGCTGTCATCTTCCTGCTGCCTTGTTTGTCAGATTCTCTCTCTCTCTCTCTCTCTCTCTCTCTCTCTCTCTCTCTCTCTCTCTCTCTCTCTCTCTCTCTCTCTCTCTCTCTCTCAGAATAGAATATTGAGGTTTATACATGTTACATCAAGGGTTACTTGTCAGCCATATTGGACGTGAAATTTTACGCCCACGTCCGCATTCATGAAAGATGTCTCTCATTTTCCTCAGCCGCGACGATGGTTACTGGTTGAGTGGTTTACATGGCCTAATTCACCAAGCTTTTGGTGTTGGCCACTCGCAGACCAACTTGTGAACCCCAGCCTGTCTGATCAGGTTCCTTGTTGAAGAGAGCTAGGGGGTCTTGAAGATGGCTAGGGGGTCTTGAAGACAGCTAGGGGTCTAGAAGACAACTAGGGGGTCTAGAAGACATCTAGGGTGGTCTAGAAGACAGCTAAGGGGGGTCTTGAAGACAGCTAGGGGTCTAGAAGACAACTAGGGGTCTAGAAGACATCTAGGGTGGTCTAGAAGACAGCTAAGGGGGGTCTTGAAGACAGCTAGGGGTCTAGAAGACAACTAGGGGGTCTAGAAGACATCTAGGGTGGTCTAGAAGACAGCTAAGGGGGGTCTTGAAGACAGCTAGGGGTCTAGAAGACAACTAGGGGTCTAGAAGACATCTAGGGTGGTCTAGAAGACAGCTAAGGGGGGTCTTGAAGACAGCTAGGGGTCTAGAAGACAACTAGGGGTCTAGAAGACATCTAGGGTGGTCTAGAAGACAGCTAAGGGGGGTCTTGAAGACAGCTAGGGGTCTAGAAGACAACTAGGGGCTCTAGAAGACATCTAGGGTGGTCTAGAAGACAGCTAAGGGGGGTCTTGAAGACAGCTAGGGGTCTAGAAGACAACTAGGGGGTCTAGAAGACATCTAGGGTGGTCTAGAAGACAGCTAGAGAGTCTTGAAGACGACTAGGAGTGTGTCGTAATTCCTCCAATGTATGAAGGGAGAATGTTAAGTCTTGGTTCTTTTACACTTACTAGTGTATTTTGAACCATCTGTAAAGCCTCTTGCTCTTGTAGGGAGTGATTTCAGTGTGCAGATTTGGGACCAGTTCCTCCAAAATTTTCCAGATGTCGATTATGAGGTATCTTTCTCTGACATCTCACCTGCCTTGAACGAAGCCATCAACACTGAACAATACTTTAAGCAGGAGAGCACAAGTGATTTGAATAGTGCCACCTTTGGCACACACTTCTTTTGAAAGTTTTCATTATCCATCCTGTCATTGAAAGTTCTCATTATCCATCCAGTCATTTAAAGATTCATTATCCATTCTATTATTGAAAGTTCTCATTATCCATCCAGTCATTGAAAGTTCTCATTATCCATCCAGTCATTGAAAGTTCTCATTATCCATCCTGTCATTGAAAGTTCTCATTATCCATCCGGTCATTGAAAGATCTCATTATCCATTCTGTTATTGAAAGATCTCATTATCCATTCTGTTATTGAAAGATCTCATTATCCATTCTGTTATTGAAAGTTCTCATTATCCATCCTGTCATTGAAGGTCCTCATTATCCATCCTGTCATTGAAAGTTCTCATTATCCATCCTGTCATTGAAAGTTCTCATTATCCATCCTGTCATTGAAGGTCCTCATTATCCATTCTGTTATGGAAAGATCTCATTATCCATTCTGTTATTGAAAGATCTCATTATCCATTCTGTTATTGAAAGTTCTCATTATCCATCCTGTCATTGAAGGTTTTCATTATCCATCCTGTCATTGAAAGATCTCATTATCCATTCTATTATTGAAAGTTCTCATTATCCATCCTGTCATTGAAGGTTCTCATTATCCATCCTGTCATTGAAAGTTCTCATTATCCATCCTGTCATTGAAAGTTCTCATTATCCATCCTGTCATTGAAAGTTCTCATTATCCATCCTGTCATTGAAAGTTCTCATTATCCATCCTGTCATTGAAAGTTCTCATTATCCATCCTGTCATTGAAAGTTCTCATTATCTATCCTGTCATTGAAAGTTCTCATTATCCATTCTGTCATTGAAAGTTCTCATTATCCATCCTGTCATTGAAAGTTCTCATTATCCATCCTGTCATTGAAAGTTCTCATTATCCATCCTGTCATTGAAAGTTCTCATTATCCATCCTGTCATTGAAAGTTCTCATTATCCATCCTGTCATTGAAAGTTCTCATTATCCATACTGTCATTGAAAGTTCTCATTATCCATCCTGTCATTGAAAGTTCTCATTATCCATCCTGTCATTGAAAGTTCTCATTATCCATCCTGTCATTGAAAGTTCTCATTATCCATCCTGTCATTGAAAGTTCTCATTATCCATCCTGTCATTGAAAGTTCTCATTATCCATCCTGTCATTGAAAGTTCTCATTATCCATCCTGTCATTGAAAGTTCTCATTATCCATCCTGGCTGATATGACATATGCATTATTGTGATCTTGGAAGGAAATGTCAGGTGACATCAACCTTTTTCCCTCGTCCCTCCCCTCTACAGTAACCTTCTCCCTCCCCTCTACAATAACCTCCTCCCTCCCCTCTACAATAACCTCCTCCCTCCCCTCTACAATAACCTCCTCCCTCCCCTCTACAATAACCTCCTCCCTCTACATCCTTTCCCCCTCCCCTCTACAATAACCCCCTCCCTCTTCATCCTCTCCCCCTCCCCTCTACATCACTCACATATTTTTGTTTTATCACTATTAAACATAGTTAACAAACTGTTGTAAGTTAGATAATTTCAGTGTTAGTGGCGACGGTACAGAATATTATATTACATGGTTATAAATACACAAGCAGGAGTCAACTGGTTGTTGGGGTAGGATTTATGGTGATTGTTGTGGTTGAATGTTGGTTGAGGTGGTTGTACTGGTGGTGGTTGTGATGGTGACTGTACTGGTGGTGGTTGTGTTGACTGTACTGGTGGTGGTTGTGATGGTGACTGTACTGGTGGTGGTTGTGTTGACTGTACTGGTGGTGGTTGTGATGGTGACTGTACTGGTGGTGGTTGTGTTGACTGTACTGGTGGTGGTTGTGATGGTGACTGTACTGGTGGTGGTTGTGTTGACTGTACTGGTGGTGGTTGTGATGGTGACTGTACTGGTGGTGGTTGTGTTGACTGTACTGGTGGTGGTTGTGATGGTGACTGTACTGGTGGTGGTTGTGTTGACTGTACTGGTGGTGGTTGTGATGGTGACTGTACTGGTGGTGGTTGTGTTGACTGTACTGGTGGTGGTTGTGATGGTGACTGTACTGGTGGTGGTTGTGTTGACTGTACTGGTGGTGGTTGTGATGGTGACTGTACTGGTGGTGGTTGTGTTGACTGTACTGGTGGTGGTTGTGATGGTGACTGTACTGGTGGTGGTTGTGTTGACTGTACTGGTGGTGGTTGTGATGGTGACTGTACTGGTGGTGGTTGTGTTGACTGTACTGGTGGTGGTTGTGATGGTGACTGTACTGGTGGTGGTTGTGTTGACTGTACTGGTGGTGGTTGTGATGGTGACTGTACTGGTGGTGGTTGTGTTGACTGTACTGGTGGTGGTTGTGATGGTGACTGTACTGGTGGTGGTTGTGTTGACTGTACTGGTGGTGGTTGTGATGGTGACTGTACTGGTGGTGGTTGTGGTGACTGTACTGGTGGTGGTTGTGGTGACTGTACTGGTGGTGGTTGTGATGGTGACTGTACTGGTGGTGGTTGTGATGGTGACTGTACTGGTGGTGGTTGTGGTGACTGTACTGGTGGTGGTTGTGATGGTGACTGTACTGGTGGTGGTTGTGATGGTGACTGTACTGGTGATGGTTGTGATGGTGACTGTACTGGTGGTGGTTGTGATGGTGACTGTACTGGTGGTGGTTGTGTTGACTGTACTGGTGGTGGTTGTGTTGACTGTACTGGTGGTGGTTGTGACGGTGACTGTACTGGTGGTGGTTGTGGTGACTGTACTGGTGGTGGTTGTGATGAGGATGGTAGGGGGGGCAGTGGTTGTAGTGTGTGTTGTACATTCATTCTCTTGTATAAACCCACATCAACTGTTTTCAGAAGTGTCAAAGTACAGTACTGGTATCAGTGGGTATCGTCTGATTTTAGTGGTATGAGTATCAGCCTAAAATTGAGTGTACGAGCAGAAATTTAATGTCTATATGAACAAAAGTTTTTGCATAATCCCATCCCTAAATGTCTCTATATTTACTATTTTTTATAACATATAATAGGTGTGATGTGTATTTCGTGTCATAAGAGGCAGTCTGTCTCTTGGTGATCGGGGAGGATGAAGTGGGCGTTGTCTCCGTTAACATAGCCTCAGCCACGAGCACAGTTTTTTACGTGACCATATTGAGACTTTGAATTTCTGCTCTGGCTTTGGTCCTTGGTGTGTGACCGTTGTGTGACTTCTGTCGCTACCTTGGTGTGTGACCGTTGTGTGACTTCTGTCGCTACCTTGGTGTGTGACCGTTGTGTGACTTCTGTCGCTACCTTGGTGTGTGACCGTTGTGTGACTTCTGTCGCTACCTTGGTGTGTGACCGTTGTGTGACTTCTGTCACTACCTTGGTGTGTGACCATTGTGTGACTTCTGTCGCTACCTTGGTGTGTGACCGTTGTGTGACTTCTGTCGCTACCTTGGTGTGTGACCGTTGTGTGACTTCTGTCGCTGCCTTGGTGTGTGACCGTTGTGTGACTTCTGTCGCTGCCTTGGTGTGTGACCGTTGTGTGACTTCTGTCGCTACCTTGGTGTGTGACCGTTGTGTGACTTCTGTCGCTACCTTGGTGTGTGACCGTTGTGTGACTTCTGTCGCTGCCTTGGTGTGTGACCGTTGTGTGACTTCTGTCGCTACCTTGGTGTGTGACCGTTGTGTGACTTCTGTCGCTACCTTGGTGTGTGACCGTTGTGTGACTTCTGTCGCTGCCTTGGTGTGTGACCGTTGTGTGACTTCTGTCGCTGCCTTGGTGTGTGACCGTTGTGTGACTTCTGTCGCTACCTTGGTGTGTGACCGTTGTGTGACTTCTGTCGCTACCTTGGTGTGTGACCGTTGTGTGACTTCTGTCACTGCCTTGGTGTGTGACCGTTGTGTGACTTCTGTCGCTACCTTGGTGTGTGACCGTTGTGTGACTTCTGTCGCTACCTTGGTGTGTGACCGTTGTGTGACTTCTGTCGCTGCCTTGGTGTGTGACCGTTGTGTGACTTCTGTCACTACCTTGGTGTGTGACCGTTGTGTGACTTCTGTCGCTACCTTGGTGTGTGACCGTTGTGTGACTTCTGTCGCAACCTTGGTGTGTGACCGTTGTGTGACTTCTGTCGCTACCTTGGTGTGTGACCATTGTGTGACTTCTGTCGCTGCCTTGGTGTGTGACCGTTGTGTGACTTCTGTCACTACCTTGGTGTGTGACCGTTGTGTGACTTCTGTCGCTGCCTTGGTGTGTGACCGTTGTGTGACTTCTGTCGCTACCTTGGTGTGTGACCGTTGTGTGACTTCTGTCGCTGCCTTGGTGTGTGACCGTTGTGTGACTTCTGTCGCTGCCTTGGTGTGTGACCGTTGTGTGACTTCTGTCGCTGCCTTGGTGTGTGACCGTTGTGTGACTTCTGTCGCTGCCTTGGTGTGTGACCGTTGTGTGACTTCTGTCGCTACCTTGGTGTGTGACCGTTGTGTGACTTCTGTCGCTGCCTTGGTGTGTGACCGTTGTGTGACTTCTGTCACTACCTTGGTGTGTGACCGTTGTGTGACTTCTGTCGCTGCCTTGGTGTGTGACCGTTGTGTGACTTCTGTCGCTACCTTGGTGTGTGACCGTTGTGTGACTTCTGTCGCTACCTTGGTGTGTGACCGTTGTGTGACTTCTGTCGCTACCTTGGTGTGTGACCGTTCTGTGACTTCTGTCGCTGCCTTGGTGTGTGACCGTTGTGTGACTTCTGTCGCTACCTTGGTGTGTGACCGTTGTGTGACTTCTGTCGCTGCCTTGGTGTGTGACCGTTGTGTGACTTCTGTCGCTACCTTGGTGTGTGACCGTTGTGTGACTTCTGTCGCTACCTTGGTGTGTGACCGTTGTGTGACTTCTGTCACTACCTTGGTGTGTGACCGTTGTGTGACTTCTGTCGCTACCTTGGTGTGTGACCGTTGTGTGACTTCTGTCGCTACCTTGGTGTGTGACCGTTGTGTGACTTCTGTCGCTACCTTGGTGTGTGACCGTTGTGTGACTTCTGTCACTACCTTGGTGTGTGACCGTTGTGTGACTTCTGTCGCTACCTTGGTGTGTGACCGTTGTGTGACTTCTGTCACTACCTTGGTGTGTGACCGTTGTGTGACTTCTGTCACTACCTTGGTGTGTGACCGTTGTGTGACTTCTGTCACTACCTTGGTGTGTGACCGTTGTGTGACTTCTGTCACTACCTTGGTGTGTGACCGTTGTGTGACTTCTGTCACTACCTTGGTGTGTGACCGTTGTGTGACTTCTGTCACTGCCTTGGTGTGTGACCGTTGTGTGACTTCTGTCGCTACCTTGGTGTGTGACCGTTGTGTGACTTCTGTCACTACCTTGGTGTGTGACCGTTGTGTGAGTTCTGTCGCTACCTTGGTGTGTGACCGTTGTGTGACTTCTGTCACTACCTTGGTGTGTGACCGTTGTGTGACTTCTGTCACTACCTTGGTGTGTGACCGTTGTGTGACTTCTGTCACTACCTTGGTGTGTGACCGTTGTGTGACTTCTGTCACTACCTTGGTGTGTGACCGTTGTGTGACTTCTGTCACTACCTTGGTGTGTGACCGTTGTGTGACTTCTGTCACTACCTTGGTGTGTGACCGTTGTGTGACTTGTCACTACCTTGGTGTGTGACCGTTGTGTGACTTCTGTCGCTGCCTTGGTGTGTGACCGTTGTGTGACTTCTGTCACTACCTTGGTGTGTGACCGTTGTGTGACTTCTGTCACTACCTTGGTGTGTGACCGTTGTGTGACTTCTGTCACTACCTTGGTGTGTGACCGTTGTGTGACTTCTGTCGCTACCTTGGTGTGTGACCGTTGTGTGACTTCTGTCGCTACCTTGGTGTGTGACCGTTGTGTGACTTCTGTCACTACCTTGGTGTGTGACCGTTGTGTGACTTCTGTCACTACCTTGGTGTGTGACCGTTGTGTGACTTCTGTCGCTGCCTTGGTGTGTGACCGTTGTGTGACTTCTGTCGCTGCCTTGGTGTGTGACCGTTGTGTGACTTCTGTCACTACCTTGGTGTGTGACCGTTGTGTGACTTCTGTCGCTACCTTGGTGTGTGACCGTTGTGTGACTTCTGTCGCTGCCTTGGTGTGTGACCGTTGTGTGACTTCTGTCGCTGCCTTGGTGTGTGACCGTTGTGTGACTTCTGTCACTACCTTGGTGTGTGACCGTTGTGTGACTTCTGTCAATACCTTGGTGTGTGACCGTTGTGTGACTTCTGTCACTACCTTGGTGTGTGACCGTTGTGTGACTTCTGTCACTATCTTGGTGTGTGACCGTTGTGTGACTTCTGTCACTACCTTGGTGTGTGACCGTTGTGTGACTTCTGTCACTACCTTGGTGTGTGACCGTTGTGTGACTTCTGTCACTACCTTGGTGTGTGACCGTTGTGTGACTTCTGTCACTACCTTGGTGTGTGACCGTTGTGTGACTTCTGTCGCTGCCTTGGTGTGTGATCGTTGTGTGACTTCTGTCACTACCTTGGTGTGTGACCGTTGTGTGACTTCTGTCACTACCTTGGTGTGTGACCGTTGTGTGACTTCTGTCGCTGCCTTGGTGTGTGACCGTTGTGTGACTTCTGTCACTACCTTGGTGTGTGACCGTTGTGTGACTTCTGTCACTACCTTGGTGTGTGACCGTTGTGTGACTTCTGTCACTACCTTGGTGTGTGACCGTTGTGTGACTTCTGTCGCTGCCTTGGTGTGTGACCGTTGTGTGACTTCTGTCACTACCTTGGTGTGTGACCGTTGTGTGACTTCTGTCGCTACCTTGGTGTGTGACCGTTGTGTGACTTCTGTCGCTACCTTGGTGTGTGACCGTTGTGTGACTTCTGTCGCTACCTTGGTGTGTGACCGTTGTGTGACTTCTGTCGCTACCTTGGTGTGTGACCGTTGTGTGACTTCTGTCGCTACCTTGGTGTGTGACCGTTGTGTGACTTCTGTCACTACCTTGGTGTGTGACCGTTGTGTGACTTCTGTCACTACCTTGGTGTGTGACCGTTGTGTGACTTCCGTCGCTACCTTGGTGTGTGACCGTTGTGTGACTTCTGTCACTACCTTGGTGTGTGACCGTTGTGTGACTTCTGTCACTACCTTGGTGTGTGACCGTTGTGTGACTTCTGTCACTACCTTGGTGTGTGACTGTTGTGTGACTTCTGTCACTACCTTGGTGTGACCGTTGTGTGACTTCTGTCACTACCTTGGTGTGTGACCGTTGTGTGACTTCTGTCACTACCTTGGTGTGTGACCGTTGTGTGACTTCTGTCACTACCTTGGTGTGTGACCGTTGTGTGACTTCTGTCACTACCTTGGTGTGTGACCGTTGTGTGACTTCTGTCACTATCTTGGTGTGTGACCGTTGTGTGACTTCTGTCGCTGCCTTGGTGTGTGACCGTTGTGTGACTTCTGTCGCTGCCTTGGTGTGTGACCGTTGTGTGACTTCTGTCACTACCTTGGTGTGTGACCGTTGTGTGACTTCTGTCGCTGCCTTGGTGTGTGACCGTTGTGTGACTTCTGTCGCTACCTTGGTGTGTGACCGTTGTGTGACTTCTGTCGCTACCTTGGTGTGTGACCGTTGTGTGACTTCTGTCGCTGCCTTGGTGTGTGACCGTTGTGTGACTTCTGTCGCTACCTTGGTGTGTGACCGTTGTGTGACTTCTGTCGCTGCCTTGGTGTGTGACCGTTGTGTGACTTCTGTCGCTACCTTGGTGTGTGACCGTTGTGTGACTTCTGTCGCTACCTTGGTGTGTGACCGTTGTGTGACTTCTGTCGCTACCTTGGTGTGTGACCGTTGTGTGACTTCTGTCGCTACCTTGGTGTGTGACCGTTGTGTGACTTCTGTCGCTACCTTGGTGTGTGACCGTTGTGTGACTTCTGTCGCTGCCTTGGTGTGTGACCGTTGTGTGACTTCTGTCACTACCTTGGTGTGTGACCGTTGTGTGACTTCTGTCGCTACCTTGGTGTGTGACCGTTGTGTGACTTCTGTCGCTACCTTGGTGTGTGACCGTTGTGTGACTTCTGTCACTACCTTGGTGTGTGACCGTTGTGTGACTTCTGTCACTACCTTGGTGTGTGACCGTTGTGTGACTTGTCACTACCTTGGTGTGTGACCGTTGTGTGACTTCTGTCGCTACCTTGGTGTGTGACCGTTGTGTGACTTCTGTCGCTACCTTGGTGTGTGACCGTTGTGTGACTTCTGTCGCTACCTTGGTGTGTGACCGTTGTGTGACTTCTGTCGCTGCCTTGGTGTGTGACCGTTGTGTGACTTCTGTCGCTGCCTTGGTGTGTGACCGTTGTGTGACTTCTGTCGCTACCTTGGTGTGTGACCGTTGTGTGACTTCTGTCGCTACCTTGGTGTGTGACCGTTGTGTGACTTCTGTCGCTGCCTTGGTGTGTGACCGTTGTGTGACTTCTGTCGCTACCTTGGTGTGTGACCGTTGTGTGACTTCTGTCGCTACCTTGGTGTGTGACCGTTGTGTGACTTCTGTCGCTGCCTTGGTGTGTGACCGTTGTGTGACTTCTGTCACTACCTTGGTGTGTGACCGTTGTGTGACTTCTGTCACTACCTTGGTGTGTGACCATTGTGTGACTTCTGTCGCTGCCTTGGTGTGTGACCGTTGTGTGACTTCTATCACTACCTTGGTGTGTGACCGTTGTGTGACTTCTGTCGCTGCCTTGGTGTGTGACCGTTGTGTGACTTCTGTCACTACCTTGGTGTGTGACCGTTGTGTGACTTCTGTCGCTGCCTTGGTGTGTGACCGTTGTGTGACTTCTGTCACTACCTTGGTGTGTGACCGTTGTGTGACTTCTGTCGCTGCCTTGGTGTGTGACCGTTGTGTGACTTCTGTCGCTGCCTTGGTGTGTGACCGTTGTGTGACTTCTGTCGCTGCCTTGGTGTGTGACCGTTGTGTGACTTCTGTCGCTGCCTTGGTGTGTGACCGTTGTGTGACTTCTGTCGCTGCCTTGGTGTGTGACCGTTGTGTGACTTCTGTCACTACCTTGGTGTGTGACCGTTGTGTGACTTCTGTCGCTTCCTTGGTGTGTGACCGTTGTGTGACTTCTGTCGCTACCTTGGTGTGTGACCGTTGTGTGACTTCTGTCGCTACCTTGGTGTGTGACCGTTGTGTGACTTCTGTCGCTTCCTTGGTGTGTGACCGTTGTGTGACTTCTGTCGCTACCTTGGTGTGTGACCGTTGTGTGACTTCTGTCACTACCTTGGTGTGTGACCGTTGTGTGACTTCTGTCGCTACCTTGGTGTGTGACCGTTGTGTGACTTCTGTCGCTACCTTGGTGTGTGACCGTTGTGTGACTTCTGTCGCTACCTTGGTGTGTGACCGTTGTGTGACTTCTGTCGCTACCTTGGTGTGTGACCGTTGTGTGACTTCTGTCGCTACCTTGGTGTGTGACCTTTGTGTGACTTCTGTCGCTACCTTGGTGTGTGACCGTTGTGTGACTTCTGTCGCTACCTTGGTGTGTGACCGTTGTGTGACTTCTGTCGCTACCTTGGTGTGTGACCGTTGTGTGACTTCTGTCGCTACCTTGGTGTGTGACCGTTGTGTGACTTCTGTCGCTACCTTGGTGTGTGACCATTGTGTGACTTCTGTCGCTGCCTTGGTGTGTGACCGTTGTGTGACTTCTGTCGCTGCCTTGGTGTGTGACCGTTGTGTGACTTCTGTCGCTGCCTTGGTGTGTGACCGTTGTGTGACTTCTGTCGCTGCCTTGGTGTGTGACCGTTGTGTGACTTCTGTCACTACCTTGGTGTGTGACCGTTGTGTGACTTCTGTCGCTACCTTGGTGTGTGACCGTTGTGTGACTTCTGTCGTTACCTTGGTGTGTGACCGTTGTGTAACTTCTGTCGCTACCTTGGTGTGTGACCGTTGTGTGACTTCTGTCGCTGCCTTGGTGTGTGACCTTTGTGTGACTTCTGTCGCTACCTTGGTGTGTGACCGTTGTGTGACTTCTGTCGCTACCTTGGTGTGTGACCGTTGTGTGACTTCTGTCGCTACCTTGGTGTGTGACCGTTGTGTGACTTCTGTCACTACCTTGGTGTGTGACCGTTGTGTGACTTCTGTCGCTGCCTTGGTGTGTGACCGTTGTGTGACTTCTGTCGCTGCCTTGGTGTGTGACCGTTGTGTGACTTCTGTCGCTACCTTGGTGTGTGACCGTTGTGTGACTTCTGTCGCTACCTTGGTGTGTGACCGTTGTGTGACTTCTGTCGCTACCTTGGTGTGTGACCGTTGTGTGACTTCTGTCGCTACCTTGGTGTGTGACCGTTGTGTGACTTCTGTCGCTGCCTTGGTGTGTGACCGTTGTGTGACTTCTGTCGCTACCTTGGTGTGTGACCGTTGTGTGACTTCTGTCGCTGCCTTGGTGTGTGACCGTTGTGTGACTTCTGTCGCTGCCTTGGTGTGTGACCGTTGTGTGACTTCTGTCGCTACCTTGGTGTGTGACCGTTGTGTGACTTCTGTCGCTACCTTGGTGTGTGACCGTTGTGTGACTTCTGTCACTACCTTGGTGTGTGACCGTTGTGTGACTTCTGTCGCTGCCTTGGTGTGTGACCGTTGTGTGACTTCTGTCGCTACCTTGGTGTGTGACCGTTGTGTGACTTCTGTCGCTACCTTGGTGTGTGACCGTTGTGTGACTTCTGTCGCTACCTTGGTGTGTGACCGTTGTGTGACTTCTGTCGCTGCCTTGGTGTGTGACCGTTGTGTGACTTCTGTCGCTACCTTGGTTTGTGACCGTTGTGTGACTTCTGTCGCTACCTTGGTGTGTGACCGTTGTGTGACTTCTGTCGCTGCCTTGGTGTGTGACCGTTGTGTGACTTCTGTCGCTACCTTGGTGTGTGACCGTTGTGTGACTTCTGTCGCTACCTTGGTGTGTGACCGTTGTGTGACTTCTGTCACTACCTTGGTGTGTGACCGTTGTGTGACTTCTGTCGCTGCCTTGGTGTGTGACCGTTGTGTGACTTCTGTCGCTACCTTGGTGTGTGACCGTTGTGTGACTTCTGTCGCTACCTTGGTGTGTGACCGTTGTGTGACTTCTGTCGCTACCTTGGTGTGTGACCGTTGTGTGACTTCTGTCGCTACCTTGGTGTGTGACCGTTGTGTGACTTCTGTCGCTGCCTTGGTGTGTGACCGTTGTGTGACTTCTGTCGCTGCCTTGGTGTGTGACCGTTGTGTGACTTCTGTCGCTACCTTGGTGTGTGACCGTTGTGTGACTTCTGTCGCTACCTTGGTGTGTGACCGTTGTGTGACTTCTGTCGCTACCTTAGTGTGTGACCGTTGTGTGACTTCTGTCGCTACCTTGGTGTGTGACCGTTGTGTGACTTCTGTCACTACCTTGGTGTGTGACCGTTGTGTGACTTCTGTCGCTGCCTTGGTGTGTGACCGTTGTGTGACTTCTGTCGCTACCTTGGTGTGTGACCGTTGTGTGACTTCTGTCGCTGCCTTGGTGTGTGACCGTTGTGTGACTTCTGTCGCTACCTTGGTGTGTGACCGTTGTGTGACTTCTGTCGCTACCTTGGTGTGTGACCGTTGTGTGACTTCTGTCGCTACCTTGGTGTGTGTCCGTTGTGTGACTTCTGTCGCTGCCTTGGTGTGTGACCGTTGTGTGACTTCTGTCGCTGCCTTGGTGTGTGACCGTTGTGTGACTTCTGTCGCTACCTTGGTGTGTGACCGTTGTGTGACTTCTGTCGCTGCCTTGGTGTGTGACCGTTGTGTGACTTCTGTCGCTACCTTGGTGTGTGACCGTTGTGTGACTTCTGTCACTACCTTGGTGTGTGACCGTTGTGTGACTTCTGTCGCTGCCTTGGTGTGTGACCGTTGTGTGACTTCTGTCGCTACCTTGGTGTGTGACCGTTGTGTGACTTCTGTCGCTGCCTTGGTGTGTGACCATTGTGTGACTTCTGTCGCTACCTTGGTGTGTGACCGTTGTGTGACTTCTGTCGCTACCTTGGTGTGTGACCGTTGTGTGACTTCTGTCGCTACCTTGGTGTGTGACCGTTGTGTGACTTCTCTCGCTGCCTTGGTGTGTGACCGTTGTGTGACTTCTGTCGCTGCCTTGGTGTGTGACCGTTGTGTGACTTCTGTCGCTACCTTGGTGTGTGACCGTTGTGTGACTTCTGTCGCTGCCTTGGTGTGTGACCGTTGTGTGACTTCTGTCGCTACCTTGGTGTGTGACCGTTGTGTGACTTCTGTCACTACCTTGGTGTGTGACCGTTGTGTGACTTCTGTCGCTGCCTTGGTGTGTGACCGTTGTGTGACTTCTGTCGCTACCTTGGTGTGTGACCGTTGTGTGACTTCTGTCGCTGCCTTGGTGTGTGACCGTTGTGTGACTTCTGTCGCTACCTTGGTGTGTGACCGTTGTGTGACTTCTGTCGCTACCTTGGTGTGTGACCGTTGTGTGACTTCTGTCGCTACCTTGGTGTGTGACCGTTGTGTGACTTCTGTCGCTGCCTTGGTGTGTGACCGTTGTGTGACTTCTGTCGCTGCCTTGGTGTGTGACCGTTGTGTGACTTCTGTCGCTACCTTGGTGTGTGACCGTTGTGTGACTTCTGTCGCTACCTTGGTGTGTGACCGTTGTGTGACTTCTGTCACTACCTTGGTGTGTGACCGTTGTGTGACTTCTGTCACTACCTTGGTGTGTGACCGTTGTGTGACTTCTGTCACTACCTTGGTGTGTGACCGTTGTGTGACTTCTGTCACTACCTTGGTGTGTGACCGTTGTGTGACTTCTGTCACTACCTTGGTGTGTGACCGTTGTGTGACTTCTGTCACTACCTTGGTGTGTGACCGTTGTGTGACTTCTGTCACTACCTTGGTGTGTGACCGTTGTGTGACTTCTGTCACTACCTTGGTGTGTGACCGTTGTGTGACTTCTGTCACTACCTTGGTGTGTGACCGTTGTGTGACTTCTGTCGCTGCCTTGGTGTGTGACCATTGTGTGACTTCTGTCGCTGCCTTGGTGTGTGACCGTTGTGTGACTTCTGTCGCTACCTTGGTGTGTGACCGTTGTGTGACTTCTGTCGCTGCCTTGGTGTGTGACCGTTGTGTGACTTCTGTCGCTACCTTGGTGTGTGACCGTTGTGTGACTTCTGTCACTACCTTGGTGTGTGACCATTGTGTGACTTCTGTCGCTGCCTTGGTGTGTGACCGTTGTGTGACTTCTGTCGCTACCTTGGTGTGTGACCGTTGTGTGACTTCTGTCGCTACCTTGGTGTGTGACCGTTGTGTGACTTCTGTCGCTGCCTTGGTGTGTGACCGTTGTGTGACTTCTGTCACTACCTTGGTGTGTGACCGTTGTGTGACTTCTGTCGCTACCTTGGTGTGTGACCGTTGTGTGACTTCTGTCGCTGCCTTGGTGTGTGACCGTTGTGTGACTTCTGTCGCTACCTTGGTGTGTGACCGTTGTGTGACTTCTGTCGCTACCTTGGTGTGTGACCGTTGTGTGACTTCTGTCGCTACCTTGGTGTGTGACCGTTGTGTGACTTCTGTCACTACCTTGGTGTGTGACCGTTGTGTGACTTCTGTCGCTGCCTTGGTGTGTGACCGTTGTGTGACTTCTGTCACTACCTTGGTGTGTGACCGTTGTGTGACTTCTGTCACTACCTTGGTGTGTGACCGTTGTGTGACTTCTGTCACTACCTTGGTGTGTGACCGTTGTGTGACTTCTGTCACTACCTTGGTGTGTGACCGTTGTGTGACTTCTGTCACTACCTTGGTGTGTGACCGTTGTGTGACTTCTGTCACTACCTTGGTGTGTGACCGTTGTGTGACTTCTGTCACTACCTTGGTGTGTGACCGTTGTGTGACTTCTGTCACTACCTTGGTGTGTGACCGTTGTGTGACTTCTGTCACTACCTTGGTGTGTGACCGTTGTGTGACTTCTGTCACTACCTTGGTGTGTGACCGTTGTGTGACTTCTGTCACTACCTTGGTGTGTGACCGTTGTGTGACTTCTGTCGCTACCTTGGTGTGTGACCGTTGTGTGACTTCTGTCACTACCTTGGTGTGTGACCGTTGTGTGACTTCTGTCGCTACCTTGGTGTGTGACCGTTGTGTGACTTCTGTCACTACCTTGGTGTGTGACCGTTGTGTGACTTCTGTCACTACCTTGGTGTGTGACCGTTGTGTGACTTCTGTCACTACCTTGGTGTGTGACCGTTGTGTGACTTCTGTCACTACCTTGGTGTGTGACCGTTGTGTGACTTCTGTCGCTACCTTGGTGTGTGACCGTTGTGTGACTTCTGTCGCTGCCTTGGTGTGTGACCGTTGTGTGACTTCTGTCGCTACCTTGGTGTGTGACCGTTGTGTGACTTCTGTCGCTACCTTGGTGTGTGACCGTTGTGTGACTTCTGTCGCTACCTTGGTGTGTGACCGTTGTGTGACTTCTGTCACTACCTTGGTGTGTGACCGTTGTGTGACTTCTGTCGCTGCCTTGGTGTGTGACCGTTGTGTGACTTCTGTCACTACCTTGGTGTGTGACCGTTGTGTGACTTCTGTCACTACCTTGGTGTGTGACCGTTGTGTGACTTCTGTCACTACCTTGGTGTGTGACCGTTGTGTGACTTCTGTCACTACCTTGGTGTGTGACCGTTGTGTGACTTCTGTCACTACCTTGGTGTGTGACCGTTGTGTGACTTCTGTCACTACCTTTTTGTGTGACCGTTGTGTGACTTCTGTCACTACCTTGGTGTGTGACCGTTGTGTGACTTCTGTCACTACCTTGGTGTGTGACCGTTGTGTGACTTCTGTCACTACCTTGGTGTGTGACCGTTGTGTGACTTCTGTCACTACCTTGGTGTGTGACCGTTGTGTGACTTCTGTCACTACCTTGGTGTGTGACCGTTGTGTGACTTCTGTCACTACCTTGGTGTGTGACCGTTGTGTGACTTCTGTCACTACCTTGGTGTGTGACCGTTGTGTGACTTCTGTCACTACCTTGGTGTGTGACCGTTGTGTGACTTCTGTCACTACCTTGGTGTGTGACCGTTGTGTGACTTCTGTCACTACCTTGGTGTGTGACCGTTGTGTGACTTCTGTCACTACCTTGGTGTGTGACCGTTGTGTGACTTCTGTCACTACCTTGGTGTGTGACCGTTGTGTGACTTCTGTCACTACCTTGGTGTGTGACCGTTGTGTGACTTCTGTCACTACCTTGGTGTGTGACCGTTGTGTGACTTCTGTCACTACCTTGGTGTGTGACCGTTGTGTGACTTGTCACTACCTTGGTGTGTGACCGTTGTGTGACTTCTGTCACTACCTTGGTGTGTGACCGTTGTGTGACTTCTGTCACTACCTTGGTGTGTGACCGTTGTGTGACTTCTGTCACTACCTTGGTGTGTGACCGTTGTGTGACTTCTGTCACTACCTTGGTGTGTGACCGTTGTGTGACTTCTGTCACTACCTTGGTGTGTGACCGTTGTGTGACTTCTGTCGCTACCTTGGTGTGTGACCGTTGTGTGACTTCTGTCGCTGCCTTGGTGTGTGACCGTTGTGTGACTTCTGTCACTACCTTGGTGTGTGACCGTTGTGTGACTTCTGTCGCTACCTTGGTGTGTGACCGTTGTGTGACTTCTGTCGCTGCCTTGGTGTGTGACCGTTGTGTGACTTCTGTCGCTGCCTTGGTGTGTGACCGTTGTGTGACTTCTGTCGCTACCTTGGTGTGTGACCGTTGTGTGACTTCTGTCACTACCTTGGTGTGTGACCGTTGTGTGACTTCTGTCACTACCTTGGTGTGTGACCGTTGTGTGACTTCTGTCACTACCTTGGTGTGTGACCGTTGTGTGACTTCTGTCACTACCTTGGTGTGTGACCGTTGTGTGACTTCTGTCACTACCTTGGTGTGTGACCGTTGTGTGACTTCTGTCACTACCTTGGTGTGTGACCGTTGTGTGACTTCTGTCACTACCTTGGTGTGTGACCGTTGTGTGACTTCTGTCACTACCTTGGTGTGTGACCGTTGTGTGACTTCTGTCACTACCTTGGTGTGTGACCGTTGTGTGACTTCTGTCGCTACCTTGGTGTGTGACCGTTGTGTGACTTCTGTCGCTGCCTTGGTGTGTGACCGTTGTGTGACTTCTGTCGCTACCTTGGTGTGTGACCGTTGTGTGACTTCTGTCGCTACCTTGGTGTGTGACCGTTGTGTGACTTCTGTCGCTACCTTGGTGTGTGACCGTTGTGTGACTTCTGTCACTACCTTGGTGTGTGACCGTTGTGTGACTTCTGTCGCTGCCTTGGTGTGTGACCGTTGTGTGACTTCTGTCACTACCTTGGTGTGTGACCGTTGTGTGACTTCTGTCACTACCTTGGTGTGTGACCGTTGTGTGACTTCTGTCACTACCTTGGTGTGTGACCGTTGTGTGACTTCTGTCACTACCTTGGTGTGTGACCGTTGTGTGACTTCTGTCACTACCTTGGTGTGTGACCGTTGTGTGACTTCTGTCACTACCTTTTTGTGTGACCGTTGTGTGACTTCTGTCACTACCTTGGTGTGTGACCGTTGTGTGACTTCTGTCACTACCTTGGTGTGTGACCGTTGTGTGACTTCTGTCACTACCTTGGTGTGTGACCGTTGTGTGACTTCTGTCACTACCTTGGTGTGTGACCGTTGTGTGACTTCTGTCACTACCTTGGTGTGTGACCGTTGTGTGACTTCTGTCACTACCTTGGTGTGTGACCGTTGTGTGACTTCTGTCACTACCTTGGTGTGTGACCGTTGTGTGACTTCTGTCACTACCTTGGTGTGTGACCGTTGTGTGACTTCTGTCACTACCTTGGTGTGTGACCGTTGTGTGACTTCTGTCACTACCTTGGTGTGTGACCGTTGTGTGACTTCTGTCACTACCTTGGTGTGTGACCGTTGTGTGACTTCTGTCACTACCTTGGTGTGTGACCGTTGTGTGACTTCTGTCACTACCTTGGTGTGTGACCGTTGTGTGACTTCTGTCACTACCTTGGTGTGTGACCGTTGTGTGACTTCTGTCACTACCTTGGTGTGTGACCGTTGTGTGACTTGTCACTACCTTGGTGTGTGACCGTTGTGTGACTTCTGTCACTACCTTGGTGTGTGACCGTTGTGTGACTTCTGTCACTACCTTGGTGTGTGACCGTTGTGTGACTTCTGTCACTACCTTGGTGTGTGACCGTTGTGTGACTTCTGTCACTACCTTGGTGTGTGACCGTTGTGTGACTTCTGTCACTACCTTGGTGTGTGACCGTTGTGTGACTTCTGTCGCTACCTTGGTGTGTGACCGTTGTGTGACTTCTGTCGCTACCTTGGTGTGTGACCGTTGTGTGACTTCTGTCGCTGCCTTGGTGTGTGACCGTTGTGTGACTTCTGTCACTACCTTGGTGTGTGACCGTTGTGTGACTTCTGTCACTACCTTGGTGTGTGACCGTTGTGTGACTTCTGTCACTACCTTGGTGTGTGACCGTTGTGTGACTTCTGTCACTACCTTGGTGTGTGACCGTTGTGTGACTTCTGTCGCTACCTTGGTGTGTGACCGTTGTGTGACTTCTGTCACTACCTTGGTGTGTGACCGTTGTGTGACTTCTGTCACTACCTTGGTGTGTGACCGTTGTGTGACTTCTGTCGCTACCTTGGTAGCATCTGAGAAGAATATCTGTCACTTTGAACTTCGTTTAAAGTATATATATATATATATATATATATATATATATATATATATATATATATATATATATTTATTTTTGTGTGTATGTGTGTCGTGCCAAATAGGTAAAACTTGCGATTTTGGCTTAAATAGCAATACTCTTCTTGCCGAATAAGGCAAGTGAAAATTTGTGTCTGCAATAATTTCGCAAAAATCATTCACCACCTTCACCACCACCACCACCACCACCACACCACCACCACACCACCACCACACCACCACCACACCACCACCACACCACCACCACACCACCACCACACCACCACCACACCACCACCACACCACCACCACACCACCACCACACCACCACCACAACCCCGCCCCCCCCACCACATTACCACCACCATTACCTTAACAGCTGTGGGGTCGTTATCAGAGCTACCAATAGAAAGGCGTAGTTGCCGTGTTATTTACCTGCCAGCCAGGTCTCTGAGGTGGGGAGAAGGTAGGGGAGTGGAGGTCTCTGAGGTGGGGAGAAGGTAGGGGAGTGGAGGTCTCTGAGGTGGGGAGAAGGTAGGGGAGTGGAGGTCTCTGAGGTGGGGAGAAGGTAGGGGAGTGGAGGTCTCTCAGACGGGGGGAAGGTAGAGGAGTGGAGATCTCTCAGAAGGGGAGAAGGTAGAGGAGTGGAGATCTCTCAGACGGGGGGAAGGTAGAGGAGTGGAGATCTCTCAGAAGGGGAGAAGGTAGAGGAGTGGAGATCTCTCAGACGGGGAGAAGGTAGAGGAGTGGAGATCTCTCAGAAGGGGAGAAGGTAGAGGAGTGGAGATCTCTCAGACGGGGAGAAGGTAGAGGAGTGGAGATCTCTCAGACGGGGGGAAGGTAGAGGAGTGGAGATCTCTCAGACGGGGGGAAGGTAGAGGAGTGGAGATCTCTCAGACGGGGGAAAGGTAGAGGAGTGGAGATCTCTCAGACGGGGAGAAGGTAGGGGAGTGGAGATCTCTCAGACGGGGGGAAGGTAGAGGAGTGGAGATCTCTCAGACGGGGGAAAGGTAGGGGAATGGAGATCTCTCAGACGGGGAGAAGGTAGAGGAGTGGAGATCTCTCAGACGGGGGAAAGGTAGGGGAGTGGAGATCTCTCAGACGGGGGGATGGTAGGGGAGTGGAGATCTCTCAGACGGGGGGAAGGTGGGGGAGTGAAGATCTCTCAGACGGGGGAAAGGTAGGGGAGTGGAGATCTCTCAGACGGGGGGAAGGTAGAGGAGTGGAGATCTCTCAGACGGGGAGAAGGTAGAGGAGTGGAGATCTCTCAGACGGGGGGAAGGTGGGGGAGTGAAGATCTCTCAGACGGGGGAAAGGTAGGGGAGTGGAGATCTCTCAGACGGGGGGAAGGTAGAGGAGTGGAGATCTCTCAGACGGGGCGAAGGTAGAGGAGTGGAGATCTCTCAGACGGGGGGAAGGTAGGGGAGTGGAGATCTCTCAGACGGGGGAAAGGTAGGGGAGTGGAGATCTCTCAGACGGGGAGAAGGTAGAGGAGTGGAGATCTCTCAGACGGGGGAAAGGTAGGGGAGTGGAGATCTCTCAGACGGGGAGAAGGTAGAGGAGTGGAGATCTCTCAGACGGGGAGAAGGTAGGGGAGTGGAGATCTCTCAGACGGGGAGAAGGTAGAGGAGTGGAGATCTCTCAGACGGTGAGAAGGTAGGGGAGTGGAGATCTCTCAGACGGGGGAAAGGTAGGGGAGTGGAGATCTCTCAGACGGGGGGAAGGTAGAGGAGTGGAGATCTCTCAGACGGGGGAAAGGTAGGTAGTGGAGATCTCTCAGACGGGAAGAAGTTAGAGGAGTGGAGATCTCTCAGACGGGGGAAAGGTAGGTAGTGGAGATCTCTCAGACGGGGGAAAGGTAGGTAGTGGAGATCTCTCAGACGGGAAGAAGGTAGAGGAGTGGAGATCTCTCAGACGGGGGAAAGGTAGGGGAGTGGAGATCTCTCAGACGGGGTTAAGGTAGGGGAGTGGAGATCTCTCAGACGGGGAGAAGGTAGGGGAGTGGAGATCTCTCAGGCGGGGGGAAGGTAGGTAGTGGAGATCTCTCAGACGGGGAGAAGGTAGAGGAGTGGAGGTCTCTCAGACGGGGGGAAGATAGGTAGTGGAGATCTCTCAGACGGGGGGACGGTAGGGGAGTGGAGATCTCTCAGACGGGGGGAAGGTAGAGAAGTGGAGATCTCTCAGACGGGGGAAAGGTAGGTAGTGGAGATCTCTCAGACGGGAAGAAGGTAGGGGAGTGGAGATCTCTCAGACGGGGGAAAGGTAGGTAGTGGAGATCTCTCAGACGGGAAGAAGGTAGGGAGTGGAGATCTCTCAGACGGGGGGAAGGTAGGGGAGTGGAGATCTCTCAGACGGGGGGAAGGTAGGGAGTGGAGATCTCTCAGACGGGGGGAAGGTAGGGAGTGGAGATCTCTCAGACGGGGGGAAGGTAGGGAGTGGAGATCTCTCAGACGGGGAAAAGGTAGGGGAGTGGGGAGATGTCTTAGACGGGGAAAAGGTAGGGAGTGGAGATCTCTCAGGTGGGGAGAAGGTAAGGGAGTGGAGATCTCTCAGACGGAGAGAAGGTAAGGGAGTGGAGATCTCTCAGACGGAGAGACGGTAAGGGAGTGGAGATCTCTCAGACGGAGAGACGGTAAGGGAGTGGAGATCTCTCAGACGGAGAGAAGGTAAGGGAGTGGAGATCTCTCAGACGGAGAGAAGGTAAGGGAGTGGAGATCTCTCAGACGGAGAGTGGTAAGGGAGTGGAGATCTCTCAGACGGAGAGACGGTAAGGGAGTGGAGATCTCTCAGACGGAGAGAAGGTAAGGGAGTGGGGAGATGTCTTAGACGGGAGATGGTTGGGGTCAAATTTAAGAAATTTCCTTAAGATATCTGGTATCTTATTTTCATTAATTAGATATCTTAACATATCACATAATAATTGTACAGTTAAACTCAGTGTTCAGGTTAGTGACCAGAAGGCTGGTCACATACTGGTCAGTGACCAGATGGCTGGTCACATACTGGTCAGTGACCAGAAGGCTGGTCACATACTGGTCAGTGACCAGAAGGCTGGTCACATACTGGTCAGTGACCAGAAGGCTGGTCACATACTGGTCAGTGACCAGAAGGCTGGTCACATACTGGTCAGTGACCAGAAGGCTGGTCACATACTGGTCAGTGACCAGAAGGCTGGTCACATACTGGTCAGTGACCAGAAGGCTGGTCACATACTGGTCAGTGACCAGAAGGCTGGTCACATACTGGTCAGTGACCAGAAGGCTGGTCACATACTGGTCAGTGACCAGAAGGCTGGTCACATACTGGTGAGTGACCAGAAGGCTCGTCACATACTGGTGAGTGACCAGAAAGCTGGTCACATACTGGTCAGTGACCAGAAGGCTGGTCACATACTGGTCAGCGACCAGAAGGCTGGTCACATAGTGGTCAGTGACCAGAAAGCTGGTCACATACTGGTCAGTGACCAGAAGGCTGGTCACATACTGGTCAGTGACCAGAAGGCTGGTCACATACTGGTCAGTGACCAGAAGGCTGGTCACATACTGGTCAGTGACCAGAAGGCTGGTCACATACTGGTCAGTGACCAGAAGGCTGGTCACATACTGGTCAGTGACCAGAAGGCTGGTCACATACTGGTCAGTGACCAGAAGGCTGGTCACATACTGGTCAGTGACCAGACCAGAAAGCGGGTCACATACTGGTCAGTGACCAGAAGGCTGGTCACATACTGGTCAGTGACCAGAAGGCTGGTCACATACTGGTCAGTGACCAGAAGGCTGGTCACATACTGGTCAGTGACCAGAAGGCTGGTCACATACTGGTCAGTGACCAGAAGGCTGGTCACATACTGGTCAGCGACCAGAAGGCTGGTCACATACTGGTCAGTGACCAGAAGGCTGGTGACATACTGGTCTGTGACCAGAAGGCTGGTCACATACTGGTCAGACATACTGGTCAGTGACCAGAAGGCTGGTCAGTGACCAGAAGGCTGGTTACATACTGGTCAGTGACCAGAAGGCTGGTCACATACTGGTCAGTGACCAGAAGGCTGGTCACATACTGGTCAGTGACCAGAAGGCTGGTCACATACTGGTCAGTGACCAGAAGGCTGGTCACATACTGGTCAGTGACCAGAAGGCTGGTCACATACTGGTCAGTGACCAGAAGGCTGGTCACATACTGGTCAGTGACCAGAAGGCTGGTCACATACTGGTCAGTGACCAGAAGGCTGGTCACATACTGGTCAGTGACCAGAAGGCTGGTCACATACTGGTCAGTGACATACAGTGACCAGGCTAATCTGGTCTGTGACCAGAAGGCTAATCACATACTGGTCAGTGACCAGAAGGCTAATCACATACTGGTCAGTGACCAGAAGGTTGGTCACATACTGGTCAGTGACCAGAAGGTTGGTCACATACTGGTCAGTGACCAGAAGGCTGGTCACATACTGGTCAGTGACCAGAAGGCTGGTCACATACTGGTCAGTGACCAGAAGGCTGGTCACATACTGGTCAGTGACCAGAAGGCTGGTCACATACTGGTCAGTGACCAGAAGGCTGGTCACATACTGGTCAGTGACCAGAAGGCTGGTCACATACTGGTCAGTGACAAGAAGGATGGTCACATACTGGTCAGTGACCACAAGGCTGGTCACATACTGGTCAGTGACCACATGGCTGGTCACATACTGGTCAGTGACCAGAAGGCTGGTCACATACTGGTCAGTGACCAGAAGGCTGGTCACATACTGGTCAGTGACCAGAAGGCTGGTCACATACTGGTCAGTGACCAGAAGGCTGGTCACATACTGGTCAGTGACCAGAAGGCTGGTCACATACTGGTCAGTGACCAGAAGGCTGGTCACATACTGGTCAGTGACCAGAAGGCTGGTCACATACTGGTCAGTGACCAGAAGGCTGGTCACATACTGGTCAGTGACCAGAAGGCTGGTCACATACTGGTCAGCGACCAGAAGGCTGGTCACATACTGGTCAGCGACCAGAAGGCTGGTCACATACTGGTGAGCGACCAGAAAGCTGGTCACATACTGGTCAGTGACCAGAAGGCTGGTCACATACTGGTCAGTGACCAGAAGGCTGGTCACATACTGGTCAGTGACCAGAAAGCTGGTCACATACTGGTCAGTGACCAGAAGGCTGGTCACATACTTTTCAGTGACCAGAAGGCTGGTCACATACTGGTCAGTGACCAGAAGGCTGGTCACATACTGGTCAGCGACCAGAAGGCTGGTCACATAGTGGTCAGTGACCAGAAAGCTGGTCTACTGGTCACCAGAAGGCTGGTCATATACTGGTCAGTGACCAGAAGGCTGGTCAGTGACCAGAAGGCTGGTCACATACTGGTCAGTGAGCAGAAAGCTGGTCACATACTCGTGAGTGACCAGAAAGCTGGTCACATACTGGTCAGTGACCAGAAAGCTGGTCACATACTTTTCAGTGACCAGAAAGCTGGTCACATACTGGTCAGTGACCAGAAAGCTGGTCACATACTGGTCAGTGACCAGAAGGCTGGTCACATACTGGTCAGTGAGCAGAAAGCTGGTCACATACTGGTGAGTGACCAGAAAGCTGGTCACATACTGGTCAGTGACCAGAAGGCTTGTCACATACTGGTGAGTGACCAGAAAGCTGGTCACATACTGGTCAGTGACCAGAAAGCTGGTCACATACTGGTCAGTGACCAGAAGGCTGGTCACATACTGGTCAGTGAGCAGAAAGCTGGTCACATACTGGTCAGTGAGCAGAAAGCTGGTCACATACTGGTGAGTGACCAGAAAGCTGGTCACATACTGGTCAGTGAGCAGAAAGCTGGTCACATACTGGTCAGTGACCAGAAAGCTGGTCACATATTGGTCAGTGACCAGAAGGCTGGTCACATACTTTTCAGTGACCAGAAAGCTGGTCACATACTGGTCAGTGACCAGAAGGCTGGTCACATACTGGTCAGTGACCAGAAGGCTGGTCACATACTGGTCTGTGACCAGAAGGCTGGTCACATACTGGTCACATTGCATTTGGTTCATCTGTGTTTAACTGCCAGAAGCACTTGCAACCAAACCTAAGTCTGGCCACTGCAACATCAGTGTCAACATTGCTAATTGTTCCATAAACATATCTACGTACGTTATCATAGTGGGTTATAGATCTATCTTTATGTTATAGATCTATCTTTATGTTATAGATCTATCTTTATGTTATAGTGAGTTATAGCTTGAGGGGTCAGCGCCCCCGCCTCTCGGTATCAGACCAACTGGTGTTGTGGATGTGATGGTGTATCTTGTGCGAGTGTGGGCATGGGGGTACGAGCATGGGCGTGCGAGTGTGGGCGTGCCTGCATGGGCGTGCCTGCATGAGCGTGGGGGCATGGGCGTGCGGGCATGGGCGTGCGGGCGTGATTTCCTTGATGGTGCCATTCTCCTTAAGTGACGAAGGTTTTAACTTCTTGCTATAACTAATTTAACTTGTATGTTGGTCATCTGTACCGGTCCAGCGGTCCAGCAGGGCTGGTCCATCCGGTTTATCCCTGTCCACAGATGGTGGTCCAGTTCATGCTATATTGGTCCACCGGTGCCGGTATCCTGGCTCACCAGTTCCTGCTGTGTTGGTCCACTGATCCTGGTCCATTTCTTGCTATGTTGGTCCACTGAGCCTGGTATCCTGGTCCATCATTTCCTGCTAGGAAAGGGTTTTGAAGTCAGCTAGGGGGTCCTGAAGACAGCTAGGAGGTCCTGAAGACAGCTAGGGGTCCTGAAGACAACTAGGAGGTCGTGAAGACAGCTAGGGGTCCTGAAGACAACTAGGAGGTCGTGAAGACAGCTAGGGGTCCTGAAGACAACTAGGAGGTCGTGAAGACAGCTAGGGGTCCTGAAGACAACTAGGAGGTCCTGAAGACAGCTAGGGGTCCTGAAGACAACTAGGAGGTCGTGAAGACAGCTAGGGGTCCTGAAGACAACTAGGAGGTCGTGAAGACAGCTAGGGGTCCTGAAGACAGCTAGGAGGTCCTGAAGACAACTAGGAGGTCCTGAAGACAGCTAGGAGGTCCTGAAGGCAGCTAGGGGGTCCTGAAGACAGCTAGGGGTTCTGAAGTCAGCTAGGGGTCCTGAAGACAGCTAGGGGGTCCTGAAGGCAGCTAGGAGGTCCTGAAGACAACTAGGAGGTCCTGAAGACAACTAGGAGGTCCTGAAGGCAGCTAGGGGGTCCTGAAGACAGCTAGGAGGTCCTGAAGGCAGCTAGGGGATCCTGAAGACAGCTAGGAGGTCCTGAAGGCAGCTAGGGGGTCCTGAAGACAGCTAGGGGTTCTGAAGTCAGCTAGGGGTCCTGAAGTCAGCTAGGAGGTCCTGAAGACAACTAGGAGGTCCTGAAGACAGCTAGGAGGTCCTGAAGGCAGCTAGGGGGTCCTGAAGACAGCTAGGGGTTCTGAAGTCAGCTAGGGGTCCTGAAGACAGCTAGGGGGTCCTGAAGGCAGCTAGGGGTCCTGAAGACAGCTAAGAGGTCCTGAAGACAGCTAGGAGGTCTTGAAGACAGCTAGGGGTCCTGAAGACAGCTAGGAGGTCCTGAAGACAGCTAGGAGGTCCTGAAGGCAGCTAGGGGGTCCTGAAGACAACTAGGGATCCTGAAGTCAGCTAGGGGGTCCTGAAGTCAGCTAGGGGGTCCTGAAGACAGCTAGGAGGTCCTGAAGACAGCTAGGGGTTCTGAAGACAACTAGGGGTCCTGAAGGCAGCTAGGGGGTCCTGAAGATAGCTAGGGGTTCTGAAGTCAGCTAGGGGGTCCTGAAGACAGCTAGGAGGTCCTGAAGACAGCTAGGGGTTCTGAAGACAACTAGGGATCCTGAAGTCAGCTAGGGGGTCCTGAAGGCAGCTAGGGGGTCCTGAAGGTAGCTAGGGGTCCTGAAGACAGCTAGGGGTCCTGAAGGCAGCTAGGGGGTCCTGAAGGCAGCTAGGGGTCCTGAAGGCAGCTAGGGGGTCCTGAAGACAGCTAGGGGTTCTGAAGTCAGCTAGGGGGTCCTGAAGACAGCTAGGAGGTCCTGAAGACAGCTAGGGGTTCTGAAGTCAGCTAGGTGTTCTGAAAACAACTAGGGGATCCTGAAGACAGCTAGGGGTCCTGAAGACAACTAGGGGGTCCTGAAGACAGCTAGGGGTCCTGAAGACAGCTAGGGGGTCCTGAAGACAGCTAGGGGTCCTGAAGACAGCTTGGGGTCCTGAAGACAGCTAGGGGGTCCTGAAGACAGCTAGGGGTCCTGAAGACAGCTAGGTCTTAAAGACAGCTAGGGGTCCTGAAGACAGCTAGGGGTCCTGAAGACAACTAGGGGGTCCTGAAGACAGGGGTCCTGAAGACAGCTAGGGGGTCCTGAAGACAGCTAGGGGTCCTGAAGACAGCTAGGATTTCTTGAATACAGCTAGGGGTTCTGAAGTCAGCTAGGAGTTCTGAAGACAACTAGGGTGTCCTGAAGACAGCTAAGAGGTCTTGAAGACAGCTAGGGGTCCTGAAGACAGCTAGGGGTCCTGAAGACAACTAAGGGGTCCTGAAGACAGCTAGGGGTCCTGAAGACAGCTAGGGGTCCTGAAGACAGCTAGGGGGTCCTGAAGACAACTAAGGGGTCCTGAAGACAGCTAGGGGTCCTGAAGACAGCTAGGGGTCCTGAAGACAACTAGGGGGTCCTGAAGACAGGGGTCCTGAAGACAGCTAGGGGGTCCTGAAGACAGCTAGGGGTCCTGAAGACAGCTAGGATTTCTTGAATACAGCTAGGGGTTCTGAAGTCAGCTAGGAGTTCTGAAGACAACTAGGGTGTCCTGAAGACAGCTAAGAGGTCTTGAAGACAGCTAGGGGTCCTGAAGACAGCTAGGGGTCCTGAAGAGAACTAAGGGGTCCTGAAGACTGCTAGGGGTCCTGAAGACAGCTAGGGGTCCTGAAGACAGCTAGGGGGTCCTGAAGACAACTAGGGGGTCCTGAAGACAGCTAGGGGTCCTGAAGACAGCTAGGGGGTCCTGAAGACAGCTAGGGGTCCTGAAGACAGCTAGGGGGTCCTGAAGACAGCTAGGGGCCCTGAAGACAGCTAGGGGGTCCTGAAGACTGCTAGGGTTCCTGAAGACAGCTAGGGGTCCTGAAGACAGCTAGGGCTCCTGAAGACAACTAAGGGGTCCTGAAGACAGCTAGGGTTCCTGAAGACAGCTAGGGGGTCCTGAAGACAACTAGGGGTCCTGAAGACAGCTAGGGGGTCCTGAAGACAGCTAGGGGTCCTGAAGACAGCTAAGTAGTGCGTTGGTACTGAGAGTCAGTAAGCTTTTTCTCCCAGTTCAGCTGTCGATTCCAGACTGTCGATTCCTAGATTGCAGCTCTGTGTCTCCTAGTCACCTTCTGGCTATTGTCGACAGTCCCTGAGGAACTGTACACACCACAGAAAGGAAGAAATCTCAACCTCCCTCTCTCTCTCTCCTTCGTGACCTAGGACAGTGGTGATAGCAGTGGTGGTACTACTGCTATCACCACTACCACCACCCACTACCACCACCCATACTGCCAGGTCTGGTTGCTACAACGCCCTACCACCTTGTAGTTCCCTGGTGATGCTAACTGCAGCTCAGCTGGAAGGATGCCTTTGTAGCTGTCATCGTGGATGAACCGTTGATGGGATACTTGACGATATCCTCGCTGACACTGCTGAAGTCTGCCAGTTCACAGTGACACTGCTGAAGTCTCCTAGTTCACGGTGACACTGCTGAAGTCTGCCAGTTCACAGTGACACTGCTGAAGTCTGCCAGTTCACAGTGACACTGCTGAAGTCTGCCAGTTGACGGTGACACTGCTGAAGTCTGCCAGTTGACGGTGACACTGCTGAAGTCTGCCAGTTGACGGTGACACTGCTGAAGTCTGCCAGTTGACGGTGACACTGCTGAAGTCTGCCAGTTGACGGTGACACTGCTGAAGTCTGCCAGTTGACGGTGACACTGCTGAAGTCTGCCAGTTGACGGTGACACTGCTGAAGTCTGCCAGTTGACGGTGACACTGCTGAAGTCTGCCAGTTGACGGTGACACTGCTGAAGTCTGCCAGTTGACGGTGACACTGCTGAAGTCTGCCAGTTGACGGTGACACTACTGAAGTCTGCCAGTTGACGGTGACACTGCTGAAGTCTGCCAGTTGACGGTGACACTGCTGAAGTCTGCCAGTTGACGGTGACACTGCTGAAGTCTGCCAGTTGACGGTGACACTGCTGAAGTCTGCCAGTTGACGGTGACACTGCTGAAGTCTGCCAGTTGACGGTGACACTGCTGAAGTCTGCCAGTTGACGGTGACACTGCTGAAGTCTGCCAGTTGACGGTGACACTGCTGAAGTCTGCCAGTTGACGGTGACACTGCTGAAGTCTGCCAGTTGACGGTGACACTGCTGAAGTCTGCCAGTTGACGGTGACACTGCTGAAGTCTGCCAGTTGACGGTGACACTGCTGAAGTCTGCCAGTTGACGGTGACACTGCTGAAGTCTGCCAGCTCAGGCTGACACTACTGAAGTCTGCCAGTTGACGGTGACACTGCTGAAGTCTGCCAATTGACGGTGACACTGCTGAAGTCTGCCAGTTGACGGTGACACTGCTGAAGTCTGCCAGTTGACGGTGACACTGCTGAAGTCTGCCAGTTGACGGTGACACTGCTGAAGTCTGCCAGTTGACGGTGACACTGCTGAAGTCTGCCAGTTGACGGTGACACTGCTGAAGTCTGCCAGTTGACGGTGACACTGCTGAAGTCTGCCAGTTGACGGTGACACTGCTGAAGTCTGCCAGTTGACGGTGACACTGCTGAAGTCTGCCAGTTGACGGTGACACTGCTGAAGTCTGCCAGTTGACGGTGACACTGCTGAAGTCTGCCAGTTGACGGTGACACTGCTGAAGTCTGCCAGTTGACGGTGACACTGCTGAAGTCTGCCAGTTGACGGTGACACTGCTGAAGTCTGCCAGTTGACGGTGACACTGCTGAAGTCTGCCAGTTGACGGTGACACTGCTGAAGTCTGCCAGTTGACGGTGACACTGCTGAAGTCTGCCAGTTGACGGTGACACTGCTGAAGTCTTCCAGTTGACGGTGACACTGCTGAAGTCTGCCAGTTGACGGTGACACTGCTGAAGTCTGCCAGTTGACGGTGACACTGCTGAAGTCTGCCAGTTGACGGTGACACTGCTGAAGTCTGCCAGTTGACGGTGACACTGCTGAAGTCTGCCAGTTGACGGTGACACTGCTGAAGTCTGCCAGTTGACGGTGACACTGCTGAAGTCTGCCAGTTGACGGTGACACTGCTGAAGTCTGCCAGTTGACGGTGACACTGCTGAAGTCTGCCAGTTGACGGTGACACTGCTGAAGTCTGCCAGTTGACGGTGACACTGCTGAAGTCTGCCAGTTGACGGTGACACTGCTGAAGTCTGCCAGTTGACGGTGACACTGCTGAAGTCTGCCAGTTGACGGTGACACTGCTGAAGTCTGCCAGTTGACGGTGACACTGCTGAAGTCTGCCAGTTGACGGTGACACTGCTGAAGTCTGCCAGTTGACGGTGACACTGCTGAAGTCTGCCAGTTGACGGTGACACTGCTGAAGTCTGCCAGTTGACGGTGACACTGCTGAAGTCTGCCAGTTGACGGTGACACTGCTGAAGTCTGCCAGTTGACGGTGACACTGCTGAAGTCTGCCAGTTGACGGTGACACTGCTGAAGTCTGCCAGTTGACGGTGACACTGCTGAAGTCTGCCAGTTGACGGTGACACTGCTGAAGTCTGCCAGTTGACGGTGACACTGCTGAAGTCTGCCAGTTGACGGTGACACTGCTGAAGTCTGCCAGTTGACGGTGACACTGCTGAAGTCTGCCAGTTGACGGTGACACTGCTGAAGTCTGCCAGTTGACGGTGACACTGCTGAAGTCTGCCAGTTGACGGTGACACTGCTGAAGTCTGCCAGTTGACGGTGACACTGCTGAAGTCTGCCAGTTGACGGTGACACTGCTGAAGTCTGCCAGTTGACGGTGACACTGCTGAAGTCTGCCAGTTGACGGTGACACTGCTGAAGTCTGCCAGTTGACGGTGACACTGCTGAAGTCTGCCAGTTGACGGTGACACTGCTGAAGTCTGCCAGTTGACGGTGACACTGCTGAAGTCTGCCAGTTGACGGTGACACTGCTGAAGTCTGCCATTTGACGGTGACACTGCTGAAGTCTGCCAGTTGACGGTGACACTGCTGAAGTCTGCCAGTTGACGGTGACACTGCTGAAGTCTGCCAGTTGACGGTGACACTGCTGAAGTCTGCCAGTTGACGGTGACACTGCTGAAGTCTGCCAGTTGACGCTGACACTGCTGAAGTCTGCCAGTTGACGCTGACACTGCTGAAGTCTGCCAGTTGACGGTGACACTGCTGAAGTCTGCCAGTTGACGGTGACACTGCTGAAGTCTGCCAGTTGACGGTGACACTGCTGAAGTCTGCCAGTTGACGGTGACACTGCTGAAGTCTGCCAGTTGACGGTGACACTGCTGAAGTCTCCCAGTTGACGGTGACACTGCTGAAGTCTCCCAGTTCACGGTGACACTGCTGAAGTCTGCCAGTTGACGGTGACACTGCTGAAGTCTCCCAGTTCACGGTGACACTACTGAAGTCTCCCAGTTCACAGTGACACTGCTGAAGTCTCCCAGTTCACGGTGACACTGCTGAAGTCTGCCAGCTCAGGCTGACACTGCTGAAGTCTGCCAGTTCACGGTGACACTGCTGAAGTCTGCCAATTGACGGTGACACTGCTGAAGTCTGCCAGTTGACGGTGACACTGCTGAAGTCTGCCAGTTCACGGTGACACTGCTGAAGTCTGCCAGTTCACAGTGACACTGCTGAAGTCTGCCAGTTCACGGTGACACTGCTGAAGTCTCCCAGTTCACGGTGACACTGCTGAAGTCTCCCAGTTCACGGTGACACTGCTGAAGTCTGCCAGCTCAGGCTGACACTACTGAAGTCTCCCAGTTCACGATGACACTGCTGAAGTCTGCCAGTTGACGGTGACACTGCTGAAGTCTCCCAGTTCACGGTGACACTGCTGAAGTCTCCCAGTTCACGGTGACACTGCTGAAGTCTCCCAGTTCACGGTGACACTGCTGAAGTCTGCCAGTTCACGATGACACTGCTGAAGTCTGCCAGTTCACGGTGACACTGCTGAAGTCTGCCAGTTCACGGTGACACTACTGAAGTCTGCCAGTTCACGGTGACACTGCTGAAGTCTGCCAGTCCACGGTGACACTGCTGTAGTCTGCCAGCTCAGGCTGACACTACTGAAGTCTGCCAGTTCACGGTGACACTGCTGAAGTCTCCCAGTTCACAGTGACACTGCTGAAGTCTCCCAGTCCGGGGTGGCACTACTGAAACCTGCCAGCTCAGGCTGACATTACTGAAGTCTTCCAGCTCAAGGTGGTTGTTGGCCTGATTGATCAGGCTATTGATGTCAGCAGTCCAACATTTGCACCACAGCCCGGCTCATCAGGAACTGATTTGAGGAATTTGTCGAGTTTCATCTTGAAGACCGCCAGGAGGGAGGGATAGTGCTGATGAGTCGTGGTCCCTTTACACTTATTGAATTATCTCTCATTGTACTCGAGGTATCCCTGTTTTTCCTCGGAAGGTATCCTGCAACGTCTGCCAAGCCTCTTGTTATCATAGGGAGTGATTTCGCTGCACTGATTTGGGACTGATCCCTCCAGTATCTTCCAGGTGTAGATGATGCATCTTTCTCGCCTACGTTCTAAGGAGTACTATTCTAGGGACTTCAAGCACGCGAAGAAATTTAGATGACTTATATAAGCACCAGCTTAGCATTTTCAGTCTTGAAGATGAC